>NC_136272.1:99565202-99667702 GCF_964187855.1 Myxine glutinosa
AAGGGAAGGGGGAGGGTGGTGCAGTCATTATTTTTCAATTTCACATTATTTTCCAGTTTCACATTTATAATAGGTACATTGCTATTGACTGACAGTGTCGTAGTCGTTTCACCACTACATGTTTATTTGTCTTAAAAATATCGAGTAATTAAATCCTTGTACAAATAAATTATATATTTCATGAGATTTGAATCGACATCACATCTTCAATGTCAAGATGGCATCACACACTGTTCATTTATTTATTTCTGACTCTTGAAAGGATTTTTGTTTTTGGTCTGGTAGGCTTTGCTTTCTGATGCTTTTTTTCCTCCTGCCTTCCTTTGTGAATGATGGATTTAAATAACATAGATATGTGATGAAATGTTCCTTAGGCTTCTCGAACACACTTGTAAAACTCAGGAAGTTGCCACAGCCACAATGTTGTTTCGTGACGTATGTATGTGTTGCACCACCAAAGGACATGACTGCTATGGCAACGATGTGTTAAAGATTATGATGAAGTGCTTGTTGACATCAGGGTAAATTTAAGGACAAGTTGTATCGTTGCATTGCACAGAGGAAACATTATCTCATACAAGTCCTGTAATATGATGCAACAAAGTAGTGTACAAATGCAGGCAAAGGAAGGAATGGGAAAATACATCAATCATTTGAGAATATAGCTCTTGATGGATGACAGTGAACGGTGTCGAACGATGAGCACATTCAATCTGGATTGATGTTTTTTTTTTCTTTAGATTGCCAATTTGAGTTTTTCAAGTGGGTATTTGAAAGGTTATTGGAAGGAGATACTCACAATAGTCGAATAAACATCAGGGTTCTTTGTAGTATGCAGTACATATATAAATGGTGGGTGGTTTGTGTGCAGCTACCCAGCTGCTGGTTGCATCATTTTTCTGTCTGCGCGTCTACCGCTGATGCAATGCCTCTCCATAACCAATTATCTGGTACTCATTTTGCCGACCTCAGAGGGATGACAGGCTGAGTCAACCACACCTGGCATTAATTCAACGGGATTCAAACTCAGGACCCAATCCCGCCGCCCCAACCATGAGGCCAACACCAGGTGATCATATATAAATGATATACACTGTGTGTGTGTATATATTGTAACGAATTTGAGAAGTGTAACGGTTTTTGAGAAGTGTAACAATTTTGGAGAAAGTGTAACGAATGTGAAAAGTATGGTTTTGTTGTGTGTAACACCCTCGTAATGTAAATAATGGTCGCAGCCGTCCTCCTAATTAATTCCATGAAACTTACACACAGGCCACGATATATCTTTTTAAATAGTTTATTTCCTTATTCTATGTAGGCTAAATATGTGTTTCCCACTAGATTGACTCTGCATTGCATCAAACGAAATAAAGCGTAGGCCCCTCCGATGATCCATGGCAGCTCAAGTGCCAGGGATTCCCCCACTTGAGCTTTCACAGCAAACGTTTATTGCAGTACTGAACTGATGAGCAAAGTGACGGCGCAGTACCTGCAGCTGCTGACCGGTTTTCGCCATTTGCGGCCATTACGAACAAGGGGAGTGGCTAGAGAAGACGGGGCACCCCCCTCGTCATAGGGGGGAGGAGTAAGGCGGCCCCGCTCATCCAACCCAGAACAAGGGGTTTGGCTAAGAGAGGGCGGAGCGGGAACCCCCGAGAAAGTGCGCGAAGGTTCGGTGAGAAAACCAATATAAGTCGCCGCAGGATGCACTCCACCCTCTTGCTCCTCTTGCTCTTGCGTCCTCCAAGCTCTTGCTTTGACCCTGTCCTCTTGCTTGCTGTCCCTCGTTGTTGCTGGGGAGAAGGAAGACGCCTGAACGAGCAGGTGTGTGCGAGCCATCGTGCGACCAGCTGCGCTGCAGCTAAGGGGGCAGCTAAGGGGCCGCAGGCCACGAACAGGACGCGCCAGGCAGCAATCGACGCTGGACCCTCCATTGCCTCCCAAAAACAACCATCCATCCTCAAGCTATACCTGCCTGCAATATCCCCCGTGTAAGTGTGAACGTCGTCTGTCCTAATCGTTGTCCTGGGGTTAAGTAAATTGAATAGTATAAGCTAACGATTCACTGTGTATCTGCTCCTTCCATTCGCTGAATATAACCGATTGCTCTTGTTGCTCTGGCTTGTGAAAATACATAATAAATTCTGTTATTCCTCCGTACTCTGTCTTCTTCTCTCTTCCTTCTCGTTCGGTCGCTTTAGAGGTTTCCAAATTGAATATCTGTGGTGCGATCTGTTCAACGTTGGGGGAGTCGGGCCAATCGGGGATCCTGTAACGGTCGCGGTAATACACCACCGCTCGGTCAATATAACATCTAAACCGCGATCCGTAACAATATATTGTACATATATATATATATGTATATATATATATATATGTATCAATATATATATATATATATAGTGTATATATATATATATATATATATATATGTATAATTGTATATATATATATTAGGGTGGTGCTCAAAATAGTTTTTTTTAAAATATTTACTGGGACATGGCTTTATGTTGTACCTTTTGTTCCAAAATGAAAAGACACCAAATATGAAAGCAATCTGATTTTATTTAGGGGTGCCACATCAGCCTTCAAACTAAAGGTGTCTACAAAACTTTTCTATATATGGATCGAAAGCAAAACCAGAAGTTTGTTTTATGAAAATCCACCCTCCACTCACTTTCTTTGTATTCTAGCAAACACAAGTTACAATAGCTGCACAAATAGCACTATATTGCTATGAAAACTCAAATTCAATGATAACAATCCAAATGTTCAGTTCATAAAATGAAGAGACACCATATCACATAATATTAAAAAACCCAAATATAATGAGAAATCTAACTCCTATTTCTGGGCCTGTTTCACCACTGTTGCCTTCTTGGCATCGGGGTACATCTTCCTGTGAGCAGCAACAACTTGGAGCAGAGCTTGCTTTTGCTCTTCATCCTTTGTAAGGAGCTTATTGTAGTCTTGTATCAATGCGACACCCCTTTCTGCCCTGTCGTTCACCACGACTAAGCCACTGGCGGCTTTCTTTGCTTCCTGAAAGCTGGTTTCTTGCTCCCATGAACCAGGATCCTTATCCATCCAATCAGTTGGGGTCCCTAGGATGCTGAAGAAATGCTTGGTGTGTTTTGTTATGAGGCCAGCAATTGACAGGGCGGTTCCTCGTTTGATAGCTGGTCTCTTTGGAGAGGGGTTTTCACCGTCATTTTTCAATGCTTCAATCATATTGATCTTGCTTTCTTTGTCAATTCTGGTGTCAAAGAATGCAAATGCCACTAGTACTGGGCTCATGTACCACGTGTGGCGGCCAAGTGCCTTCAAGGCTGCCTGAGCCATCTTCTGATTGATTTGTTCAAACTTTTCCAACTTCTTGAAGAGGTTAATGTCATTCAGGGGAGCCTCAATAGCTTGTGGAGCCCGAAACCAAGCCTGTACATACACAAGGCAGACAAAAATGTTGAAGGCTCGGAGTTTTCTCGCCTCTCGAAGTGTCAAGTGGAACTCTGACCGAAACATGAACACCTGTAGTGAATATAGTGCTTTTGCCATCCATCTGGCTCTGTGCATTGCTCCTGGAGCCATGATCCGGATTCCACGAGGTGGGATTCCTCCCATGTAGATGACAGTCAGTTCTAGGAGTTCACGATAATCATCTCGTGGCTGCTGATCTTTCAAACACACAAGAGCAAATTCCAGAGCTTCATCCATCATGTCATTGTTCTGTGCAAACTCAGCTGCCGTATCAGGATCTGTGAATCCATTTTTTGGTTGGTGATGGGCAATGGACGGCCACTCCGCCTGAAACCGCTTAAAAAGCTGGATGTCAGGGCCTGATGAAGGACCGAAAAGAGTGGTGAAAACATCTCCCAGAATGATTTCGTGCGCATGATGGCGGCAAGCCAAATGAATTAGTTCAGTCTGTAGCTTCTTTTCAATGAGGACAGCAGCCCCTCCATGAACACCTGAATTGCTGGCCGTTGTGTCAAAAGACAAAGCCTTCACCTTGCCCACAAGGTTCCAGCTCTTCAGTGTGTCCACTACAGCGGTTGCCATAGCTTCTCCTCCCCCGTCAGGTAACTTGGGAACATTCAACAGCTGCTCCATTCCATGGTACTGGTTGGACACAAGGATTGGAAGACGATCCACCTTCACATGCACAAAATCTCCAGTGACATCGGGAAGAAGCTTTCCATCCCAATGGACCACTAAAGGACCCTGCACATTATGATGAAATGCTTCTTTTATTTCGTCCATGGTTTTGCATCGATGCATCATGCGATTCCGCCGCAATGTCCATCGGTTCAGTGCCAGCTCTGCAGGATCCCATCCTACTGCTCTACAAATGGATGCCAAGTTGTGGACAGCCATTCGGTCACTTGTTTTCGTACGATCCAAAGAAGCTGCGACTTCAGGAGTGACAATGTTGATAGGCCTTCTTTTCTTGGGACGAGATATCCCACCATCAGATGATGAAGAACCAGCCTGTGCCGTGGTCTCAGAGTCAGAGTCTGAGTCTGTGACTTCCATAGCAGTAGCACCCTTCATGACCATTTCCTGTCTCTTATTTTCCTTCTCTGCCTTAGTCTTCTCCTTTTCTTCCCTTTCTTTCTTTCGCTTCGTTTTTGCTTCCAACACAGTGTCTACAGATCCCATTGAAGCCTTCCTCTCTGAGAATTGATCGTGAAGAAACTTCCTGTCCTCGGGGTTGGTGATTATGGCCTCCGAATCTGCATGCTTAAGATCAAACGTCTTCTCCAAGGAGGCCTTGAAGGATGCTTCCTTTTTCTCTTGGGTCGCACCACCCCGCTTTGCACCTTTTTGGAGGCTCCTCCATTCTTCATATAGCCTCTCCAAACGATGGATGCAGTGCTGCTTCGTCGTTGTAGGTAGGTGAGCTTTTTCCCAGAACTTCACAACCTCTTCAATGGTGAGGGTTGCACTCTCCCGGGCAGTGCGATTCTCCTTCTTCAGGTGATGGAAAAACAGGACAAGAGATTGATGCACAGTCGGGAGCTTGGCACCTTTGATGGCATCTCCAGAAGTGGACCCAATGAGATACACATTATCCTGAGCCCGAGTTTTCAATGAAACACTGGTACTAGCACATGCCATATCTGCAAAATACGCAAGAATGTGGGTAAAATCCTGTTAATTCTTACTCCACAGGGTCACTCTCTACAAAAGAGCCACAGTCAATAAGTTAGGCCTACATATTACACACTAAAAAAGCGTACCCCTGACCCCGGGAACCTGTACAAAACATGCATGAAAATTGCCCAGATAGTGATCATAGGAAGTCTCAAAACTGTATGTATAATATATTGTATATAACTATATATATAATGTATAATGTGTATTTATGTATATTTATTATTTAATGTATATTTTATGTATAAATTTAATGTATATTTAATTATAATGTATATATATTGTATAACTATATATTTATTTATTATATTTAAATTTTAATATATTATATTTATTTTTAATATATTATTTAATGTATTATATTTGTCTATATTTGTATAATTGTCTATTGTATAATTGTATATATAATGTATAATATAATATATATTATTATTATTTAATGTATATTTACTATATATTTATTTTTAATATTATATTTAATGTATATATATAATTATGTATTTATTTTGTATATATACAGCAATAGTGAACGGCAAAAAGCGGCAAAAAGGGTTGGCGTCAGGAAGGGCATCCGGCCGTAAAACATTGCTTCAAAAAGGGGACCAAAAAAACAACAACAACCACGGTGCCCGAAAAAGGCCAACCCCCGCTTGCGGGGAAAAATGGCCTCTAAAGGTGGTTTTATATACAGCCCAAAAAATGGGAATTCCTATTTTTGCATGGGGGAAAATTCATCACTGATGTGGCACCCCTAAATATTATTGGATTCCATTCAAATTTGGTGTGGTTTCCTTTGACACCAAAAGGAACAAAAATAGACCATGTCCCGGAGAAAATCTGCATTTTGATTTTTTGAAGCCCACCCTAATATATATATATATATATATATATACCGTATATATATATATATATATATATATATATATATATATATATATATATATATATATATATATATATATATATATATATATATATATATATATATATATAATATATATATATATATATATATATATATATATATATATATATATATATATATATATATATATACGTATATACATATATATATATATATATATATATATATATATATATACATATATATATATACATATATATATATATATATATATATATATATATATATATATATATATATATATATATATATATACGTAGTGTGTTCAAAAAGTATCCGACCTTTATTTTTCGTGCGTAAAAAAAAAGAAGCTAGGGAGGCGTTGATTGGTGCACGTATGTAGGCGATCCTAATGCGCACGCGTGAATTTTTTCCCACCTGCAGAAGCTGTCATTCGACGGCAGACCGCCGATGAGTGAG
This sequence comes from Myxine glutinosa, assembly GCF_964187855.1. Classification (NCBI taxonomy): domain Eukaryota; kingdom Metazoa; phylum Chordata; class Myxini; order Myxiniformes; family Myxinidae; genus Myxine; species Myxine glutinosa. The sequence goes on from NC_136272.1 coordinate 99,571,702, forward strand.
GACATGTAAGCGAGCGCCGTCGGATTTTCGTTTTTGACAAAATGACGGAAAAACGTGAACAACGCTACTGCATCAAATTTTGTGTAAAGCTTGGCGATTCCCAAGTGGAAACGATCCGCAAGATTCAACACCGTTCATTCCATTATGAAGGAGGATTTGGGCTTCAGGAGAATCTCAGCGAAGTTCGTACCAAAGCTGCTAACGATTGAGCAGAAGCAACTCCGTTTGGAGATCGCACAGGACATGCTGGAGACTGTGAACAGCGATCCCAGCTTCCTCAACACAGTGATCACTGGCGATGAGTCCTGGGTTTATGGGTACGACCCAGAAACCAAGTTGCAGTCATCACAATGGAAGCATCCAACATCCCCAAGGCCAAAAAACACAAAATTTGATGCAGTAGCGTTGTTCAAGTTTTTCCGTCATTTTCTCAAAAACGAAAATCCAACGGCGCTCGCTTACATGTCCTCACTCATCGGCGGTCTGCCGTCGAATGACAGCTTCTGCAGGTGGGAAAAAATTCACGCGTGCGCATTAAGATCGCCTACATACGTGCACCAATCAACGCCTCCCTAGCTTCTTCTTTTTTACGCGCGAAAAATTAAGGTCGGATACTTTTTGAACACAGTAGTATATATATATATATATATATATCAGTTACTATGCGATTTCATACCTTCAATGGTGAACCGCCATTAAGGTATCCCATCCAGCTATGCTGTACCTTAACAGGAGCGATAAGTACCATCTGCCACATCTGCCACATCATCCCACGCTCCAATTCCTCATTTCAACATGCTCACCAGCAAGACTCTCATTCAATTCCTCATTTCATCCTAAACTTCAAGCTCATACACACAGCATCATTTAATCTAACTATTTCCCCTAATACTGGTGCTTCCCCTGTCATCCCTTATACTACGCACATCCCCCGTCGTTATCATCCAACTACTCTACTCTACGTCCCCATTACCTGTACAATGTCACTACTTAAACCTCAGTCACCTATGGTCATCTCTAGATCCTAACATTATCCAAGCCCTCCCTGGCTAGTTTGCACTGCAAAAACCCCATAAATCTAAAGCTCCTTTGCCCCAAAAGACGTGAGGGATGGTAGAGCTACCATCCCTCTACATCACTATCGCCATTACTACGACTAAATGTCCACTATTCTCGAGCCTCTCGTGCGGGAATACATTCTTACTGCTCGGCTTCGAAAAACCGAGCAATGCGTGCGGATGGTCAGTCTACTGTAGGTTGGGTCCGTCCGGCATTTTCGATTCTGGGGAGGAGGCATACTCGGGCCGAGGTTCCAAGGTCCATCTCGGCGCGGAGCCCTTCGGTCTCCGGCCCGATGACCCAACCTCGCCCGGTCGGAACACCGCGCCCGCCAGGGGGCGAAGGTCCGACCTGGCCTTTCTCCCCCGGAATCGTGCCGGTCGCTGCTATGACGCGGCACCGACCATACAGGACGGAGCCTGGCCCGAATCGTGCACGGCGCTCCTTGCAAGAGTGCCGTGGCAACGATCCCCGCCGGCCCCCACAGCACACAAAGAGCACCACGTCCCGAGAGCTCGCGTTGGCTATACGTCGGCCGAAGCGCTGCCCCGGTCAGCGTCGATGCTCGAATCGCATGCTCACACCACGCGTTCCTTTTCTTACTCATACATCCCGGCGCTCCAACGCCTCTCGTACATCCCATACACTCCGTCATTTCACTCGCTCGTGCATAATCCTTTCTTACACATTCTCGCGCACATTCTTGCGCATTCATTCCACTCGCACACTCCATTATCACACACTCCTCTGTTACACACCTTTCTTCCACGCACTCCTCCCGTGCAGTCTCCCCCGTTACGTACTCCATAACACTCGTGGGTGTGCACTCTTGCATCCACCCACTCATCGCACACCTACCCACGAGTGTGCAATCCCCTGTCGCACACCCAATCACGCGCTCCAATGTGCATTCCCGCACACTCTCCACAACCAATTCAGGTGTGCATTCTCGCACACGCTCCTCATCCATCTCACACTCTGTGTCGCTCTCACTCTCACTATCATACTCTGTATCACACTCGTGCTCCGGTGCACACTTTTTCCTCACACGCGCGCCATTCTCTTTCATACACCTCTCCACGGACATTCCACAAGCGCCCGAGTGACGTCTGGATCCCAAGCGCGCGAAAAATCCTTTCGCGCCAAACCTTTTCGCGCCATATACAGCCCAGCTTACCTTCGGGATCCTTTTCTCCACACGCAGCTGCAAACTTTTAGTTTGGTTAAGAAGCACGGCATCATGATGTAACCACAGACTTTGTACATACTCCATCTTTTCCTCCCGCGAGTGCTTTTCTAAGTCCACCGTCTTCTGAATCCCAATTTCAACTACGATTATTTCATTTTCTTTTTTCTCATTCAGCTCGACGACCGCTGGCGCTAATAAAATAAAATTTTCTAATTCTGCGGTCGTCGGCTTTTCTATACACCGAGTCGCGATTTCTATACCCGTCCACGTAACTATGCCTTGCTCAGCCTCCCTTTCCCCGCGCTTCTCAAGTCGCGCTACCCCGTCGCATACTGATGTGCCTTTCCTGCTCGACATGCGGTCTCTGTCCTTCCCCAATGCTTTTATTTCATACCTGGCTTTCTCCCTCGCCAACCCCTCATTTATTTCTCGGGCTTGGCCACCCACGTCCTTCAACTGGCCCCCTAATTTGCTCTCTAACCCCCCAATTTGACTTCCCAATTGCTCACTATCGGCCCTCATTTCTCCCATTTCTTCCCTCAATCCCCCAATTTGGCTTCCCAATTGCTTACTATCGGCCCTCATTTCTCCCATCTCTTGCCTCAATCCCCCAATTTGGCTTCCCAATTGCTTACTATCGGCCCTCATTTCCCCCATCTCTTTACTCAATCCCCCTATTTGGTTGCCCATATCATTTTTCCATCCCTCGATTTGGTTTCCCATCCCCATTTGTATGGCTGCCTGCAGCTGCGCAATGAGGGCCTGCATATCCATCCCCTCCCACTTGCGCAGCGGGCGCGGCCATCATCGCCATGTGCGAGGCGCCGCCATTTTGTGCGCCTGCAACCCCCACTGCCGCACCTTCTTCAATTCCCTCTTCCATTACTCCCAATTGTTCTTCTTCCTCCCGGGGGCCCTGGGTTAACTCTAACCCCTCTTCCTCTTCTACCCCCACCGGCATCCGATCGCCTTGGCTATCCATGGCACGATTTAAAATTTAGTCTTCTGATAAAATTTCGGCCGCTCGGAATTTTAACCAAATTTGTCCAACACAACAACAACAACAACAACATGCATTTTAAGGCCATTTTCCCTGCTAGAGCGGGGGTTAGCCTTGCGGTCCCCATGACAATCTTCTCCATCTTGCCCTATTTTCTGCATCTCTCCTTGTTAACCCCCTTGCCCGCATTTCTTCTTCCACCATCTTTAGCCAAGTCTTTCTTGGTCTTCCCCGTCCTCTACTTCCTTCTACATTCATTTCCATCACTCTTCTCAACCAGTCACTTTCATCCTTCCTCAACACATGACCAAACCATCTCAAACTGTTTCTCTTCACAGCATCCATCACAGGCTCTATTCCCATCATCTTTCGCAATTCATCATTTGTCTTCCTCTCTCTCAACGATACTCCGCACATCCATCGAACCATTCGCATTTCCACCCTTTCCAACCTTCGTTGCTGCTCTAGGTTCATTACCCATGTCTCGCTCCCATAAATCATAACACTTCTCACACATACAGCGTACACCTTTCCCTTCAGCTTCAACGACACTCCCCTCCTCATCATCACGCCACTCAGTTCCCGAAACTTCTTCCATGCACATCTCACTCCAGCAACCGTTGCCGAGTCTGATCCACCTTCTCCATTCAGCATGTCTCAGAGGTAGCAAAATGTTTTCACACCTTCCAGCTTCACGCCGTCTCCAAGATCCAACTCAACATTTCCTCCATCTGCAGCTCCCTCTGTGCACACCTTACATTTGAATGTAGCTGCCACACTGGTTAATGACCCTCTCAGACCACTACATTTTTGATGAACCCACTCAGCGCACATTGTACATTGAATGGAGTTCACTCCGACACCCTTCCTGCACACAGCACAGGGCCACTTCCCAGTTCTTTCCACTTCACCACATGCTTTACCACTTGCCATCACCTTCGTCTTTCCGATATTCATCTTCAGACCTTTTGTCTCCATACATTCCTTCCACTTGTTCATCTTTTCCTTCAGTCCATCCATACTGTCCGCAATCAACACCAGATCATCTGCATACAACAACTCCCACGGTAAACGCTCCTTTACGTTCTGAGCCAGCACCTCCATCACAGCTACAAATAGTAGTGGACTTAATACCGACCCCTGATGCACTCCCACCTTCACCTCAAACTCACCACTGTTCCCGTCCTTCGTCCTCACAGCTGTGCGCGCTCTTTTGTACATTGCCATCACGACTCTGATCAACCATTCCTCCACTCCTAAATTCCTCATTGCCCATGTCAATACTTTGCGTGGAACCCTATCGAATGCTTTCTCCAGATCAACAAACCCAAGAAACAACTTCTTCCTCTTCTCCATGTACTTCTCCTGCAACTGCCTCACAATAAAAAGCACGTCTGTCGTTCCTCTTCCTGGCATAAATCCAAACTGCATTTCGTCGATCTTCACTTTCTTCCTTATCCTCCTCTCCAACACCCTTTCCAATACCTTCATTCCATGCTCCAATAACTTTATCGCTCGGTACGAGCCACACTCTAGAGGGTCACCTTTCCCCTTGTATAGAGGGACGAGGGTACTCAGTTCCCAATCCACTGGAATGCGGCCTACTTTCACGGCCAGATTGCAGATCTCTGTCATTCTCTTCACACCCCAACTTCCTGCTGCCTTCATCATATCTCCCACAACTCCCGTCGGCCCTCCCACTCTTCTACTCTTCATTGCTTTTATCGCTTCCTCAACTTCCTTCTCAGTTATCTTCTTTGCCGGTCCTAAAACTGGGTTACTCTCTATGTTGCCATCCAATTCATTCTCTGTATTCAACAGCATTTCCATATATCTTTTCCATCTTCCTTTAATTCCATTTGGGTCCACAACGATTTGTCCCACTTCATCCTTCAAGCAACTCACCCCCATCACATCACACCTCTCTTTCGCTATCTGCTTTGCAATCCTGAATACTGCTCTCTGACCCTCTTCCGAATCCAAATGTTCTCCGAACATTTTCCTGCATGCCTCCTGTGCCTTTGCTACCTCTTTCTTTGCAGCCTTCTTGGCTGCCTTATAACTTTCATGCTCTGCTGTTTCTGCTCCCGTACCCTTCGCCTTCTGCCACTCCTTGAACTTCTTCCTCTTCTCGTCGATCCTCTTTCCAGCTTCATCATCCCACCACCATGTTTCCGAGTGCCTCGGTGGTCCTTTTGTCCATCCACATACCTCACCAACGGCTCCCAACAGACTATCTTTCATTGACATCCAACCACTTTCAAGCTCAACCACATCATCCTCTACCCTACTCAGCCTCTCTTTTAATGCCTCCCTTACTGTCACCTCTTTCAACCTCCACACCTTCATTCTTGGTTGGTACTTCACCCGCCGAGCTCTCCTCGCACCTTTCACCCTTATGTCGCAGACAACCAAGTGGTGCTGTGAACCAGCCTCCTCCCCCGGGATCACCTTTGTGTCCCGGAGGTGCCCCCTATCTCGCCTACGCACCATCAGGTAGTCAACGGTTGTCGTCGACCCACCTGACGTGTATGTAACAAGCTTATTATCCTCTTTCTGGAACTGAGTATTACAAGTCAACAAATCAGCAAACTCCAAAATCCTTTCACCTTAGCCATTTCTCACACTATATCCGTAACCCCCATGAACTCCCTCAAAACCGTCAATACTCCTTCCCACATGTTCATTTCGGTCTCCTCCTTCCACAACACATTCCTCATCTTTCACATTTTCCATCAGCTTCTCTATTGCACACCAGAACTTGTCCTTCTCTTCATCGCTCCGACCAACCTGCGGAGCACATCCCGAGATGACGTTCACCAAGAGCTTTCCAATCATCATTTTTACCATCATCAACCTATCAGTCACTCTAGTCACACTCACCACACTGTCTGCAAACTCCTCAGAAAACTTGACACCAACGCCATGCACGCCCTCCGGGCACCCTTGCCACACAAACTTGTATTTCTGTCCCTGCCTACCTTTCACCATTCTCACACCACTTCCCTTCCATCTCGTCTCTTGCACACAACATATGTCCACTCTTCTTCTGACCAATACATCCACCACTTCTCCTGATCTCCCTGTCATTGTCCCGACATTACATGTCCCAAACCTCAGAAACCGATCTCCACTTCGGGCATCAGACGTTTCGTCGTCATAAATGGAGTGATTTCCACCCTTGCTTCGATCGGGTTCCCCACCTTGAGTTTTGGCGAGTGTGTATATATATATATATATATATATATATATATATATATATATATATATATATATATATATATATATATATATATATGTTAATGTATATATATTGTCGTGCAACTCCGATTAACCCTAGAGTCGCGGATAGCCTAAACGGTCTTATTCAGAGGCAACTACTCAAACACGGATTTGGCTGTGGCCGCGCGGGAGGAAGAAGGGAAATGGAGGCTGCGGCGAAAGCACTTAACTGCAGCACGCCGGCATAGCTCCGGTCCTGTGAGAGGAAATTAACTCAAGCGGGCACAGGTTTGAATGGGGATGCAAAATAATACAAGGGTTTATTGAATAACAGGCAGGGACAGGAAAATACGTGCCGGTTATAAAATAAGATAGCTAAATTGGGATCCCACACACAACAGATATCAAATACAAGATGAGGGAATATTAATTAACAAAAAGAACAAGTCGCGTCGTATACAGTGTACGCGGAGCTCGGGCTTATCTGTCTCGTCGTCGTGTCCGTCCAACGCGGCTCCAAACTCCGGCCCCGATGTACCCACGAGGCCTCGCTCCAAGCTCCAATCCTCTCGCCGCCGACGAGGTCCGTGCACCAAACTCCAAAGCACCCAACGCAGGCCAGCGGCTCCCCACGAGGTCGATCCCCACGCAAAGCATGAAAACACAGGAACGGAGAGAACGCAGGTGTGACTGCACGTCTCGTCCTTCCAACTCGCTTCTCAAAACCCAACTCGTGTACTCAGGCCGTGAACTGCCAACCAACTGCTGCTGCGCGCCTCGCTCTCGTGCACTCGGGATCCAACTCACAACTCGTCGCTCTCAATGGCGTTCGGCGCTCGTCACTCAACTCTCCAACTCTCGACCCTCGACTATCAAATGAACGTCTCTCTACTCTTCTGCTGCCCAAAAACGAACTCTGGATCATATCTGAACTCTCCATTAAAAATGGCGTTCGGCCCCCGTTAATCTCTCCGGCCGATGACGTCAGCATTGGTGCACTGCTCTGCCAATCAGAGCCTCCACCGACTCGCCCCTGTGCACGCCCACTGCATCACTCCAACTCTCGTCCTGCTCCTTGTGTTATAGCACGTGCTATGCGAGGTGGATAGGCCTCTCGGAGGTGTAAATGGTGGCGGCCAATTGTGGCAGTGTTCTGGCCTGATTTCTTCGAAAGTCCTGTCAGGGGGAAGGGCATCATTTTTAGTGTTGTACTAAAGGAATCCTAACCAAGTGTCTATGTGGTCTGCAATGCCATAAGGGACAAAGGTTTGATTACTAGGTGAGACATACAGGGGCTCTACTCATTATTCCCTACACTAACTATCACTCGAATCTCATGGTAGATTCACAATCATACATCTTAACCCGACAAACGCCTACACATGACTTATTACAGGAAGTGTTCCTTACCGCGACCCACGAAGCATGTTACCTATTCAGATCTACTCTGCTCTACATATATAACTACCCAAATTCGTAACAATATATATATATATGTATATATATATTGTTATGTGCTCCTCCCCGACCCCCTGGTCACGGTGTACCTCCGAGCCCCGAGAGGAGTCACGGCAGAAAAATGTGTTATTCTGTATGTCAAAGATCAATGGAGAAGCCACCCCAATTGTTACTCACAAACAAATATTGTATTAAGATCACACAAGAATAACAGTACAACAATAATAGTATTCAAAAGTCCTATGATGGTACCATCAGTTTTGTAATATATAACTCACTGTGCTCCAAGTGAGTGAAACAAGAACATCCCCAATGTCTCTTATTCCCGGCTTCAAGACAAAGTTGATTCGCTCCAGCGATCGCCAGAACGATGTCCAATCGAGACCAGAATCCCGTTCGGATGGCAAGAACAGTCCCGCTGCCAAAGCGGGGCAAAGGCGCCCTCAAGGCGACTGGGAAATCCAAAGGCGCCCTCCAGGCGACTGAGAGATCACACCCTCGGGTATGGACGTTCCACAGCTTACAGTCTGCGACACGCAGACTTTCCACTCTAAAGCCACGTCACACACACACAACCCCCAGATCGACGTCTTAAGGCGGTGAAAATGGTCGAAACGAGACGAAACAGTGAGCGAAGCGCAAGTCCTGCGCGAGTCAAAATGGCCGACCAGCCCAGTCTCGTGGCGCAATGGCACGACGATGATTCTCTCCTGAATCGATCACAAAACCTGACACGCAGGTTAATCTGTCACAGCAATAACCACCTCTGTCACAGGAATTCCTTTCCTGGGAAACCCGAAAGTTCGCTAGTGACTGTTGTTCACCAACGTTCGCTCCAGAACCGCAAATAGCTCGGCTCCTTCTTGTCCGACTCACTCGCTCCACCTTCTTTTCTCCCTCTTCTTCCTCTTCATCATCCGGTTCCCGATCCGGTTTCCTGTTTCTTTTAACATTAACTTTTTTACCTTTTGAAAACAGTTCATGAACAATAAACCTTTTGAAAACAATAATAGTACATGGAATCAGAAATATTTACAGTGGATGAAAACCACCACAACGGAAGTGACGAATCCGTAACAATATATATGTATATATATACAGTACATACATATATATATAATTATATATATATATATATATATATATATATATATATATATGTATGTATGTATGTATGTATGTATGTATGTATATATATATATATATATATATATATATATATATATAATATATATATATATATATATATATATATATATATATATATATATATAATAATGCATTTATTTTATATAGCGCTTTTCAGGAAGCCCAAAGACGCTTTGACAGAGTGCAAAACATAATGCATAGCAAAACATAAAAACAATTGCAAAAAAAGAAGAATCAATAGGGAAATATTCAAAGCACAAAAAGAGGGAGAAGGAGAGGAGATAGTCAGGGGTTAGATGCTGTGGGTTAAATGTTGAATGCAGTGTTGAACAGGTGGGTCTTGAGTGATGTTTTGAATGTGGTGAGTGAGGAGGAGTCTCTGATGGTGTGAGGTAGCGAGTTCCAGAGGGTGGGAGCAGCGATGGAGAAGGCCCTGTCCCCCCAGGATCTAAATTTGGTCCGGATGGGGGGGGGGTCAGGAGGTTGGTACCAGCAGAGCGGAGGTTGCGGGTGGGAGTGTGTCTGGAGAGGAGGTCAGCCAGGTAGGATGGGGCCAGGTTATGGAGGGCTTTGTAGGTCAAGAGGAGGATTTTGTACTGGATTCTCTGGGAGATGGGGAGCCAGTGAAGCTTGTAAAGGACGGGGGTGATGTGGTCACGGGTCCGGGAATGGGTGAGTAGACGGGCAGCGGAGTTCTGAATGTATTGGAGTTTATTGGTGATTGTTGAGGGTGAACCATAAAGGAGGCTATTGCAGTAGTCCAGACGGGAAGTGATGAAGGCGTGGATGAGGGTTTCTGCAGCCACGGAGGAGAGGGATGGACGGAGACGGGCGATGTTTTTCAGGTGAAAGAAGGCTGTCTTTGTGATCTGTTTAGTGTATTTGTCGAAGGAGAGGGTTTGGTCAAAGATGATGCCAAGATTCCGGATGTGAGGGGAGGTGGATACTGGGAAACCGTCGATGTTGAGGGCAAAGTTATGGGTGGACTTGGTGAGCGTTTTTGGGCCAATGATGATTATTTCAGATTTATCACAGTTAAGTTTGAGGAAGTTGATTTGAAGCCAGGATTTTATTTCAGTGATGCAGTTTGTCAGGATAGAGTGGGTGGCGGTGGAGATGGACTTGGTGGAGATGAAAAGCTGGATGTCATCGGCGAAGCAGTGGAATTGGAGACCATGACGGCGGATTAAGTGACCGAGGGGGGACAGGTAAAGGATGAAGAGGAGGGGGCCAAGAACTGAACCTTGGGGGACACCTTGGGGGAGGGGAGCAGTGGGGGATTTGCAGTTATTGATGGAGATGAACTGACGTCTGTCAGAGAGGTATGATTTAATCCAAGAGAGGGCAGTGCCGGTAATGTTAAAGGTGGTTTCAAGTCGGGTGAGGAGGATGGTGTGATCGATGGTGTCAAAGGCGGCGCTGAGGTCGAGGAGGATGAGAATGTTGAGGTTGCCAGCGTCAGAGGAGAGGAGAAGGTCGTTGGTGATTTTGAGGAGAGCAGTTTCAGTACTGTGGTTGGAGCGGAATCCGGATTGGAATGTTTCATATATATATATGTGCATTGTCATCTTGGAAGGCAAAGTTTCCTCGAAAGGCTGCACGAGCAAATGGAAGCAATGTTTCTTCCAGAATGGCCCTGTACTTGAATTGGTTCAGGTTTCCATTCAGAACAACCAGGTCAGTTTTTCCCCCTGCATGAAAAGCAGCCCAAACGGTCACCCCACCACCTCCAGCTTGGACTCTTGGCACTATGCAATCTTTATTGTAGGCTTCATGCACTTGTCTATGCACTCGGACGCAGCCATCTTGACGATAGACCAGAAATCTAGACTCGTCACTGAAGATCACGTGATTCCAGTGTCCTGGCTGCCATTGACGGTGCTCTCTGGCCCACTGCAATCGGCGCTGGCGGTGTTGTCTGGTCAGGCGTGGCTTTCTCAGGGGACGCCTGGCACGATAGCCTGCTTGAACCAGTCATTGGTTGACTAGCCTTCTGGATACAGGCACATTTGTCAGTTGCTGCCACTCAGTCCTAAGCCGATTAGCTGACTTGGTACGGCCATTGCGGACTAACCGGTGCAGCTGGCGATCATCCCTCCTTGTGGTTCTGCAGGGACGTCCCGGCCTCGGTATTGGAGTAGGGACACCCCTCTGAGCATTTCGTTTCAGGATCTTTGACACCTGACCTTGGGTGATGCCATACTGCCGAGCAATAGCACGCTCTTTCATGCCGTAATTTCGTAAAGCCACCACTCCATGACAAACAGCATTGACGAGTTGACGGACCATCTCCAGAGGAAGCGGCAATAGCTTTTGTAGACGTGCAGCAGTTGTTTTCCACTAATACAGAACGCAACAACCCTTGTATACCCGACTATGAAGCCAATCGTCAAATGCACCTGTCCGTACATTTTGCCACGCCACCTGTGATATAATCCTGTTGTTGACTTCTTGCTGCGACAGACAATCAGTGACATGGTTATTTTTAACAAATAAATCACCAAAGTGTAAAAGAAACTCACCAGATTGATATACTGAGTTAAGAAAGTAAACCCAAGTCAAGAAAAAATATATATTCCATATTAAATGCCAAGTCTGTGTATATATATATTATATATATATATATATATATATATATATATATATATATATATATATATATATATATATATATATATATATATATATATATATAGTTACGGACCGTGGATAAGGTGTTGATTTGCCGAGCGGATGGCGGCTGCGGCCCGAACTATTAACAATGACTAAGACCCGATTCCTTAAACGTGGGCCAAATCGTGCCACAGGTTTTCAATGGGGAAAAGACAAAGGCGACACGGATGTGAAGAAGAGGAAGACAGAAGTAGGAAATACGAATATAATTTATTTGCTATTTAAAACCAAAAGAAACCAAGGAGAAGGAAGGATAATAAAATAATGTAGAAAGAGGGAAAGACCAGAAGGACACAGTGAAACTCTAGCTTAACTAAACAGGCTTAACTTATTACCCAGGACAGAACACACAAAACAAACTCACGTACACAAAAGGATGGAAGGACAGGAATCGTTTGGAGGAATGAGCAGGTGGGATCACAGGGCACAGTGAGCAGGTCCACTCCGGGCGGGAAGCGAGGAGCCGGCAGCTCCTTGTATTCGGCTTTACACCGCACACCGGCAGGGTCACTCGCTGCCCCGTCTGGGCTTCACGCGGCTGATTGAACGGGGCTGGTTGAAGCGGCTCTTTGTCAAAGGCTTTTCGTATCTCACGCAACAACCATCCAAAGGCTTTCCGTATCTCTCACGCAACTCCGGTGCAACTCTCAACTCTCTCCCGGTGGACTGCCAACTCTCTTACGCACCTGGACTCATCTGCCGTATCTCTGGTGTATATCTTTTTACTTGGCACTCTCAACTCTGCCGTATCTCTCATACCTTCAGCGCGGGTCTGACACGCCCTCGTCGGTTTCGGTACCGCCCTCCCCCCCCCCCCCCCCCCCGTGCTCTGTTTCGTGACCTTGTATGGCAATCCCACGGGCTTGTCTCCTTATTTGGGCATGGTGCCGACGGCACGCCCCTCGTGGCGAGCCACGGTCTTGTTTCCTTATTTGGGCATGGGGCTGAACAGCCCCGCCCTTCGTGGCGCGCTTGGGCTTGCCTCTCCCTGGCGACCCCGCCCCTCCTGTTCAAACAGAGCACGGAGCACATATTCACTATAGCAGCGAAATGAGAGGGCGCGCACCCCACGCTTGTGAACTGCTTTACCCAGAGATGGAGAGTTTGGCTGGGAAATGGAATTATTGAAGGGGAGCTATTCTTAATTGATTCGGTGCAATGGAGTATTAATTAATGGAAGACAAAGCCTTAGCCTAATACACAGAATAAGGAAATAAACTACCAACAAGGACGAAATCTATGATTGGCTAACGTGATTGTTGATGACCTAATTACGGGATGCCCTTTTGACCTTTATACACAACTAGAGGAAGGAGGGCGATATTTTACAATGTACTATACAATAAAAAACACAATAAAAAAAACACCATTCTCATATCCACAATATATATATATATATATATATATATATATATATATATATATATATATATATATATACACACACATATGTATGTATATATATATATATATATATATATATATATATATATATATATATATACATATATATATATATATATATATATATATATATATATATATATATATATATATATATATATATATATACACACACACACATATGTATTTTTCCATATGAGGCCAGTCAATAAGTAACCTTAAAATGACGATATAAATTTGAAAATGTAATGTGTGTAGTTGGCGATGACATGTTATATCTATGGGTAAGAGTCATGTTTTGCCTGTTTTAGAACTGGCAACATTGAGTTTATGTCATCAGTGGTGCAGTTCCAAGATGGCGGCTCCCTTAGAAGCATGCACCAGGGCGGAGCAATGTTCTGTCATCCATTTCTTGGGAAGTGAGGGTGTGAATCCCAGTGAAATCCATCGCTTGTTCCTTCTGATGACTCCAATGCAGTAATTGGTTTTCCATTTCAATACATATTCTTTGTTGAAACGTATCGGGATGTTTCCACTTTAAAAAAAACAAACCTTGGTCGCTTTGGGCTCCTTCTGATTGTGGGCCTGGTGCCATTTGGAACCCGGCACTGCCAACCAGTAATCTGTAGAGGATTTTACAACCAATGACACTCATTAAACTTTTGGACTGCATCAATGACTTACAAAACTGACCGACTCCAAAAAGCCCGTTTGTAATTCTTATTCTTCTTCATATTTTCCATTGGATGGGCATTAGACGGCAGTCCCATTTGCTGGCATTACTTGATGGATGCGGAAGACCCCATTGTGCCCTTCGCAAAGAGTAGGTGAGCTATTGCCGGCACCATGAACAAATGACAAATTCCTGCCCTAACCTTATTTAAATGAGATATGGATTTTCAAATATTTTTTCCTTCAATCCAATGTAGCCCCCATACCACATGACTGATGATATCATAGTTCAGAAACATTTTTCCTCATGGGGAGTTGATCATGTGTATGACGTTTTGCATTTATCCGTTAAGAAGTACTCCAGAAAAGATTATTAATTTTTTTGCTTAAATTCAAGATGGCGGCCAAACCACATGACTGATGATGTCATAGTTTTCAAGTATTTTCCCTCATCGGAATGTAAACATGAATTTCAAGTTTTGTATCAATCGGAGAAGTAGATTTTTTAAGTTTTATTTTTAAATCCATTATGGCCACCAAACCAAGTGATTGATGACGGGGTTTTTTCACCAATTTTATCCCCATGGCTAGGCGATCATATTTGTCAAATTTAGTGTTGATCAGTTCAGCGGTTCTGGAGAAGAAGATGTTTAAAGTTGATGATGCCATAGGCAATGGCAACCAATGCAAGTCAAAATTTCAAAAACAAAATTCATGATGCACTAAGTTACATTAGAATCTACTAGGGAGGTACCCGTGGCTATGCATGGGTGGGAGGCCAGAAGCAAATAGACAATGCAGAAACGGCGAATGCTAAGGCATGAAACCAAGAAATTTCACATTCCTGAAGCACCTTCAGTCGCACGTCAGACATGGACAGCAAGTTCCTGAAGGACTTCCATGAAAAACGTACCTGTTGGCAAAAAAACAGGTACGTTTGTTCCATTCCTAGTCAATGGCGAATCTGCATATGGCGATCCGCGAATATCACGCTTAGAACGTAAAACAGTGACGGCATTCCGTCATTCACTTGAACTCGATATCTCTTTTTTCATTCCAAACAGCATAACTCCAATCACAAATTAAATAACATTAATATAAAAAATAAACTTTTAACAACATTCGTGATATCAACAAATATTTAAATCCTGATGTGAAGTTCCGTATGGTTGGGTGAATACAATTACGAATTCAAAATCGTAATTGTATTCACTCAATTCCAATCATCAATTGATACTTTAACAAAATGATTAACACGATTAATGTTTGACGATTTAACATTACGATTGAATGACGGTTGTATTGGGATATTATCAAACCAATGCAAGTCGTCCACTTCCGCATTGCCATGATCTGTCCACTTCCGCATTCGCGGCAGATTCATAGTTCTCATCAAAATCTAAACAGTATTTGTAGAATTTCAATAAAAGCCACATCACTGTTCATATCGGTAAATATTATTCCATTGTGATTTAGTAATTGTAATTGGAAAAATTGGAAAAACAATATAGCCTATTTTACTCAAGGGAGTCCCAGGATTACCCACCCAAAATATCGTTGCGAACGGTTCAGCCGTTTTTGCGGTACCTGGGAACGGACAGACAGACAGACAGACAGACAGACAGACGGACATTTGGTGAATTATAGTAAGATTAATTAGTTAAAGTTTCATAGAGCTAGCTATACCGGTTTTCTCGGAATCGTCTCCACAAAATGTGTGAGAATAATAATAATCTTTGCAAGAACAATAATTGGCTTCCAGTGGGAACCTCACTGGAAGCCTAATTTTCTCAGGTGTAACCAATCACCTTCAAAATCATACACCAAGTTAATTCAATTCAATTCAATTCATTTTGGTTTATTGAAATCATTAAACACTGGACAAGGCACTCTGAAGACTGAAATTTGTCAAGTTTACAATTAATAAAAAGTATTTCATAAAACTTACAAATGTATATAAAAATAATAATACTCATATAAAATTACAGTAATGTACATATTATGTATCAAAATAAGTGTATGGAATAAACAAACGTACATAATCAAACAACAATAAAAAATATAACAAGTTCAAACAACAAAATAACCTAAAATAGCAGAAAACTTAAGAAGAACAACAAACAGATATTATGCATGTAATTGATTTTATGCACCTACTTCCATTTAACAGAATTAAGCATTTCAGTCAAAAAAGGAATTGTTGAATTCTTGTATCTTCGAGTCTTACACCGAGGTCGGTCAAGATGTTGAGCATTCCTGAGTTGCATATTATATCGAGACACAGATTGTCGGGTAGGAGGAAGAATGTCACGGTGACGATCACATTTTAGAAGACCAAGTCCAAAACGCAAGAGAAGCTCATTCCTGAGTTCGCTCAACAACTGTATACCAAAATGACAAAGTTGTTGCGCATAGGACTGAATAAATGGGTTCGCAATAAAACGGGGGGCATCTGGAGTCGTTCAATCTCATCACTCTGAGCCCTTGCAATGCCAGAACCCCACACGGGCACACCAAACTCCAGCAAAAGGCGAATGTACACTTTGTATATTTCAACAAGAACAGGGGCACCCGGCACTGACATGGAATTTCTTCAAAGTACAAAGAACGAAGAGTCGTCGAGCAGCACGAGATACCATCTGCTGGATTTGACTATTCCACTTCAGATCAGATTGGATTATAACACCAAGGAGAGTGAACGATTGAACTCTTTGCAGAGTGATGTTATCATTGACGATGTTTAATTGGGGTGGAACATTCTGAAGAAAAGATGTTTGCATAATCCTACATTTCTCCGGTTTTGGCCTAACATCATTAAGGCAACACCAATCACCAAGTGCATCAACATGGGCTTGCATCGAACTTTGCTGAGTTCTGTTCAACACTTCAGCCATGCTCAAATCATCCACATATTTCCAACGAAATTCTGTTGTTACAGACGCGTCATTCACCAGCACCAGGAACAAAATTGGTCCTAGTTTCGTCCTTTGTGGAACTCCGCAGGAGAGACACAAAGGATACGATGTGTGCCCTTGATAAAGAACCACCTGGGAACGATCGGAAAGGAAACTGCACACTGCAGGTAGGATGGAAGCATCAACCCCAGGCTGAATGAGCTTTTCGATGACTTTGGAGTGATTGACCAGGTCGAAAGCCTTGGTAAAGTCGAAAGTGCAAATATTCGCATAATGACCTCGTTGGTCAAGATTTCGATGTATAACATTCAGCATATGGACTAAACAGTGGTTGATAGAACTTCCTTTCATGTTTCCAAACTGTGCAGGATCAATATGATGTTTAAAATCGACCATCAACCAATCAGCAAGAAAACTCAAACACCCTAGCCAAAACAGAGGTAATTGAGATAGAGCGTAGCTGATCAAATTCAGTAACACCAGTAGTCTTAGGAATTGCACATACTGAAGCACATTCCCACTTAACAGGGAAGTTACCATTCTGTAAGCATTTGTTAAATATCTTTGTAACAGGGCCTGAGATTTCCAGTGCAAACTCTTTGAAAAGACGAGTCGGTACATCATTGGGGATGCATTGATACGTCAAAGATGAAAGTAAACCTCATGTTGCTGGATTGTTGGTGGAGGCAAAGCAGCCGGAAGATATGCTGGAAGAGTTGCAAGGTCCAGCGGACGTAACATCGTACAGATAGGGGGAAAATGCTTGTTAAGATCATTAGCTAGCTGGTGAGGAGATTGGTGAGCAAAAGCAAGATTATGGGACTGCACCTTCATTCAGGTCAATAATCTAATCTGTCTATGACATTTTCCAGCCTCTGATCTTTTAAGGTATTCGACTTTGTTCTGAAAGTAAGTTACCTTAGCTTTTCTGATATGACGCTGAACTATATTCCTTAGTTGACGGTATCGAACAAAATCACCGATATCATGTGCAGCGTCCCGTTGTCCTATTAAACGGCAAAGATTGTGTCGTTGAACCATGGTTTGTCCCGAGGTTTCCGCTTAATCACTTTCTCTTGAAAGCATCGTTTGTATTGCATCATAAGAGTACTGTGTAAAATGTCTACCATCTCATCAGGATCATCGGTCGAGTTAAAATCGGCCCAATTATACTCCGTAATCCACTGTCCAAAATTCCGGATAGATGGTTACCGAAAAGGTCTTAGTTTAGACCTGGTGGATTTCAGAGGTTGAATTCCCGAAAAGGTCTTAGCTTAGACCTGGTGGATTTCAGAGGTTGAATTCCCGAAAAGGTCTTAGCTTAGACCTGGTGGATTTCAGAGGTTGAATTCCCGAAAAGGTCTTAGCTTAGACCTGGTGGACTTCAGAGGTTGAATTCCCGAAAAGGTCTTAGTTTAGACCTGGTGGATTTCAGAGGTTGAATTCCTGAAAAGGTCTTAGTTTAGACCTGGTGGATTTCAGAGGTTGAATTCCCGAAAAGGTCTTAGCTTAGACCTGGTGGATTTCAGAGGTTGAATTCCCGAAAAGGTCTTAGCTTAGACCTGGTGGACTTCAGAGGTTGAATTCCCGAAAAGGTCTTAGTTTAGACCTGGTGGATTTCAGAGGTTGAATTCCTGAAAAGGTCTTCGTTTAGACCTGGTGGATTTCAGAGGTTGAATTCCCGAAAAGGTCTTCGTTTAGACCTGGTGGATTTCAGAGGTTGAATTCCCGAAAAGGTCTTAGTTTAGACCTGGTGGATTTCAGAGGTTGAATTCCCGAAAAGGTCTTCGTTTAGACCTGGTGGATTTCAGAGGTTGAATTCCCGAAAAGGTCTTAGTTTAGACCTGGTGGATTTCAGAGGTTGAATTCCTGAAAAGGTCTTAGTTTAGACCTGGTGGATTTCAGAGGTTGAATTCCCAAAAAGGTCTTAGTTTAGACCTGGTGGATTTCAGAGGTTAAATTCCCGAAAAGGTCTTAGTTTAGACCTAGTGGATTTCAGAGGTTGAATTCCCGAAAAGGTCTTAGTTTAGACCTGGTGGATTTCAGAGGTTGAATTCCCGAAAAGGTCTTAGTTTAGACCTGGTGGATTTCAGAGGTTGAATTCCCGAAAAGGTCTTAGTTTAGACCTGGTGGATTTCAGAGGTTGAATGGAGTCATACGGTCGGGCTATAACAACACAGTGATCATAAGATGCAGTTGGGGCACATTACTGGTTCAGTATAAAGTTCTTGAAAGTTTGTCAAAATCTTATCAAGTACGGCATTGCCTTGTGTCGTTGTTATAACTAACTGTGTCAAGTTATTAAGAGTTATTTGTGAGAGTTATTAAAATTTTTTAAAGTGATTCTTCACCGTTGAGTGGTGGGATAAAAACGATAAGTACCATGATATTTCAAAAAGTTGGGGATGACTTGTAACAAAACTTGTTTGTATGACTTGGGTAAGTCACAAGAACAAGCTGATTCGATTTTGATTCATATCGGATCCAGATCTGACCTATCGTTGGGATACAAAGCATAAACTGTTCAGCCTGGCTGTGATATGCTCTCTTCCGAGTGCCGAGTGCCATTCTTCTTTAATACTGTCGCAACCTCCTCAGACATCAGACATCAGAAAACTCGATTTTGTGGGCATTTAATATCTTTTTCATTGTTTAATAAGATACAATTTAAGTCAGGGTGTGAATTTAGGCTTTGAAAGTTAAATATTTTCACCGGTAGAAACCTTCAAATAACTGAGATGCTGTAACATTTGAGATATGACCATCAATTATGCCTACTCGGGCTATTTACCTCCACCACCAAAGGTGTATGGAGGTTATGTTTTCACTCCTGTCTGTCTGTTTGTCTGTCCGTTTGTCTGTCCGTTTGTGAACAAGATATCTCAAAAAGTTGTGGACAGATTCAGACGAAATTTGGTGGAGATGTAGCACTTGTGAAAAGCACGAAATGTTTAGATTTTGGTGCAGATCTGGATACGGATCTGGTTACTATAATTTTTAAAGTGATTCTTCACTTTTTAGTGATATGGCCAAAAATGATATATAGCAGGGTATCTCAAAAGGTTGTGGATGGATTTGGACGAAACTTGGTGGACATGTTGTGTGTGCGAAAAGGACTAATTGTTTCGATTTTGGTGAAGATCTGAATATGGATTCAGCTGTAAGAATTATTTAATTTTTACGTGATTCTTCACCATTGAGAGATCGGGTGAAAAGCAATATATAACATGATATTTAAATAAGTTATGGACGAGTTGTGAATAAACTTGGTGGATGAGTTGGTTAGGTGACAAGAACAAGCCGATTACATTTTGGTTCAGGTCCGCATCCAGATCCGACCTATCAGTGGGATACAAAACGTAAACTGTTCACCAGGTGGAGGTATGCTCTCTACTGAGTGTCGTTCTAGTTCAATCATGTTTTTTTATTGCTCCTCCTGCAAAAGCCTCTTGTGCTGCCATGGACTTCTTTTTTATATTATGATGGTTGCTGCCATGGCTTTTGCTGTGGCCCAGGTTATCACAGCCAAAGAGGTCAGCGTTAGAGTGACAGACAGCGTGTGAGGCTTTGAAATATACCCTGGTGAAGTAGAGTATCCCTGCATGCGGTTTGGCCCGGGAGTCGAGGCTTTCTTAATGGAGCACTGACAGCTGGTATGACAAGTAACACCATCGGTCTTCTGCCTTCAAGCTTCATAATACATGAGTGGTGTCATTACAAGCACCTTATTTCTCCATGATGTAATGAGTTGCTGCCCAATTCAACCCTTTATCACTCACTTTCTTCCTTTCACTGCTAGTCCATCATATTTTCACCCATTTTAGTTTTTTATTATATTTCTTTGAATACTCAGTAGTTATTCTGATTTGTGCTTCACCATGTCGTTGTTGCGACAGCTGCGCTTCAGTACCGGACAAAAAGCTTCCTTACATCGGAATTTTTCTCTGTCTATCATGTTCTCCTCATTTGCTTGTTTGTGTTTCCTACATATCGGTATATTCGTAAGCTTTGCAGCAAGCACTTTATTTATCACATAAATAACATCATTAAACTGCATGTAATTGGGGAACTGAGCCGCTTTGTTTAATCACGTTTGAGAATTAATGAGCGGTGTTTTATGAAATGGAGCATTGGCTGCCTATGACTTGATTGTAATTTCAAATGAATTAATTACTGGGGCATTTAAATTGGCTTGTATATATAAAGAAGACAAAGTATTCTGTAATACACAGCGTGCATCGCTGACTTATTATTGCTGTATTATTATTGCTATGATTATTATGATTCAAACGACCATTTTAACATGCAACAGTCAAATGTTAAGAACCTGATTGGCTGTTTTAAATGTACGATTAGGGAGCATGTGTCTCACAGCTCCAATGTGGGGCAAATACAGTTTCCAATTTCGACTGGTAGGGTCTTCAATCTGCCTTTCCACTCGAGGACTAGTCGAACATTTCATTCCCTTTTTGATATCAATTCAATGCTTTCACAAATACTTTCTCTGTCTGATGCGCAGACTGTCTGCAGCTATCATGCCAATCCTCGTGGCCATAGTACATGGAGTTTGTGCCGATCCAGTTGCATCTAAAAAGCTCGCTTTCTCTACTTGGAAGGAAAACTCGACTGATGGAGGCCTCGATCGCTTCTCGGAGCCCACAATAAAAATGTATGTTGTCGGGCAAGCTATAATACTGTTACGGACACGGCTTCAGATGTTGCTTGACCGAGCGGAATGGCCGCCGTGTTCGCACAGTTTACCCGATTACCCCCAACTCACCCGATTCCACTCGAACGTTGGCCAAATCGCGCTACGCTAAATCAATGAGGGAAAGGACACAACGACTGGGATAAATGAAACGACGCAAGGGGTACAGTTCTCAAGACCTCCGGAGGAGGATATAATTAGTGGTGGAGAAAAGGGGTAGATTACAAGGTAATGAGGTAAAGACACAGAAGAGATGGGCACTTAGTTACAGTCTTATCTTATCCCCGACAGACCACAGACAAACGGAACAAGACTGACTTACACAGGGATTGATGGCAGGGAAGGACAGGCAGTCGATAGCACAAGGTGCACCTTGGCTCAGGGACAGGATAGAGCACGGTCCAGTCCAGAGATGCGGGGAGGTGTCACAGCGCTCGGAGGTGGCGTCCTTCTCTCTCCAAGCTCAGCGCGCATCTGACGTCACCTCCCTCTTCCTGCGCATGCTCAGCGGGGAGTGACACGCCCTCGGCTCGTTGGCTCCGCCCCAGATGGGATCGGTCCGCCGCTTCTATTGGGTGCGGGGGTTACCGGGCTCCGTCCTTGACGAGGAGCTGACAGCGAGCCCCTACTTGGTAACCCCGTCGAGCACATGTGCAATGGCGGCTCGTTGGAAAGGCCTGTCGCCCTCCCAACACCCCCCACCAACCAAGCCGGAGTGAGGACGCACACTCCCCGCGCCGCCGCCGCTGTTGTTGTTGTTGTTGTTGTTGCTGAACCGTGAGGAAGAGCTGCGGGGAGGTATTGGGAGGTCCTAAACTTCCTAACGGTGCCATACAATCACATTCTGGTGCAACGAAGAGTCAGAATTAATGGAAACGAGTCCTTAACTGACATAAACTAAGAATAACTAGCAAGATGTCCTATAGTTGTCTACGTGAGATGCGGTGGACCTGGATGCGACATTTAATGGGGGAAATAGGGGGAGGTCGGGTCTACAGAGCGTTGTTTACAGAAAATTGGACTAGGGAATGGGGGATTGGGGATAGTTGGGAAGTATGGAGGAAATAGGGGAATATTTACAAGCGGATATGGATGGATGTAAATCCCATATCCGCAACATTGCACCCTTCTCTACCTCGGGGCGTCCCGACCCGATACATTTTTACCTACTTTAGTGTGGCACTCAGATGTAGTTCCCTCTACTATTAACTCAACCCTGAGTGCGACAGTTTTACAGATGTTCACAAATGAGTAAATATTTCCCCCTGCGACGTTGCACCCTTCTCCTCACAGAAACACACCCACAGGATAACCGAATCGCGGAAAGCATCCTCAAACTAAACATACAGCCGGTAGGGAGCATCATTTACACAAGACTACACTGATATTTACACTACGATCCAGGACCTGTTCTTTGAGGAACACATGCAGATGTTATGCATAGAGAGAGAGCACGCATGCCAGCATCGATACACCAACCCACGAGTGCCCTGTGGCCCTACGGCCTTTAATACTGTGCAGAGCACCCCATCCAAGCACCAAAAGCACCACCCCATACACACAGTCAGCACCATCCGGTGCACCAATAAAGTGTTCAGTAACAATGCACAATTAAGTGTCCATGGTCACCGGTGGTGTCGCAGCCGGCCGATGTTCTGCCGCTGGTCTTGCCTTCATGGAGTGCACTTGGCCTTTTGGCTTCTTTAGGAAAAAAGAAAGGCGCCAACCGCGTCCATTTCTAAATTGTGGCCGTCAGGGGGGCCAACTAAAAGTGGTTCACCTGTATGGCATAGGTGCCACGTTGACCCAGAGGTCCCTCCACGGGTGGTGCTTGCCCGCAAAAGAACTGCGGTCCATGGTGGGCGGCCACAAAAATTGCGGTCCATATGGTGTATCGATCCAGGCAGCAAGCAGCGGAAGTACAGGCCCACAACTGCAGAGCCAGCACCTCTCTCTCCTCTCTCTCTGCCCCAAAGCCAGATCCTCGGAGGTGGGAGACAAAAGAAGACAAGTGAGTAAGGTGGTAAGGGCGCAAAAGTGCACGCAATACAAGGTAATGCACACTGGGGGCACATGGGAACCAGGTGAGACAGGTACGTTCCTACCGTACGCCCCCCCCCCCACCAGGTAACCTACATTGCCCCTCCCTTACCCCTTACTGTATCCACAAAACACAACACTACCCATAAACATCTACTTTACACATCAACAAACGTCCCTACTGTCTTCCCCGTTCCTCCCATAAACCAAATTCGTCTTCTCTCCCTCCTAACCAATCAAATTTGCCATTTCCAACTCAACATCAAAATTTGCCATCTCCAACTCAACATCAAAATTTGCCATCACCAATTCATCATCAGTCCCTCCTAAGGAGGGAGAGATGGAATCACCCCAATGTCTCATCCACGTCGTGATGCGTCTCACAAATCCACACAGCAATTCTCCTTTCCTGCAACACATAACAAAGGAACACAGGTGTGGAGTCATCATCATCACCTCAGGTAAGTGGCTGCGTATGGTGCGACAGGTTCATCAATCCTAACTATTTCCTAAATGACTTTAACAACTTTACATTACCCGGGGTCTTTCCCTGCCACTCCATTGGCCAACTTACACTATGGGTTCTAAAAACCAATTCCCATTGACCAAACTGTGGTGCTTCTCAATTTGGGGTCTCACTCCCCCGATTCATCACTCGGTGCCCCCGCACAATTTCGGTGGCTGGGTCGTGTGACGCTCCTAGCTGGTCCGCCCACCTGCACACCTCCACCACTGTTGTTGCCTACCGAGCTCACCTGCTCCTCACCCTAACCTAACTAACTGGGGAAGGCCCTCTCGCACTCTCACCCCCTCAGTGCCCTCTCTGGCACGGCCTGCCCGATCCACACCCGGGATCCTCAGGCACCCACTGACACTAACGGCTCCCAGAGCCCACCTGTGGCCTCACCTGGCCGACATCTAACAGTGGCGGAGTGCCCAACCATTCACACTCATACTAACAGGCCACACGACCAGCCAATTTCACCACACTAATGCACCCATCCACAATACCATTCATTCGCGAGAACCAGCGGGGATCCGAGCCACGGCGGGTTCGAAAGGACCGCCATACGCGATCCACGCTGGGCCTCGCTTGGAACGGCCGCGTCCGTGCTCCACTAGGCTCCACAAATGCCAATATCCAACCACAATTTACCTATACCTTCTAACTATTCTTTAAACTACCCTCCCCGGGTACTCGTGAAAAGGGGTCCACTCTTCCCCCATTCACACCTTCGCACCATGCACACCACTCCGTACCACTTACTCCAACTCTCTCCACACCACTCATTCCAATACTCCATGTATTCCACACACCTGTACTTGCACACCTGTGCTCTCATACTTGGTGCCGCCTGCACCCTTCTCTCCCCCAAGCGCATTCGCGCTGATCCACAACACTCACTACTCATACACTGCTCCACAAACCTGTCCAGTTCTCACACAGCATCATCTCATCTAACTACTCCCCTCTGAAACTTGCCCTTCCCAGTCGTCCCTTTAAACTATTGCGCTCCCTCGTCATTATCATCCACTCTAATCTACCTGCGTCCCCTCTACAGGTATCAGTCACTATCTAAACTTAACGTTACCTAATGTCATCTTCGCTAGATCCCTACACACAATATCCTAACCCACCCGGGCTAGTTTTCACTGCCATAAACCCCATAATCTATAGCGCATTTGCCCCACGTTTGTGAGGGGTGACAGAGTTGCCATCCCACCACATCGGGCATCTCCCACTACCAATTTTGCACATCAAATTTCAACAAATCAAAAATTTGCCAATCACTACCCATCATCTGCCAATCCTTTGCCAATCATCAAATTTTGTTTTTCTAATTTCGGGGCCAAAACACTATCCTCGTCATTACAGTCTACTTACTAATGCCTCTCGGTGCGCCAATTCATGTCTAAAGCTCGGCTTTGTACAGCCGAGCAATGAATGCGGGTTGTTTTGTGCCAGCGGCTGGATACGTCCCGCATTCGGGGCAGGGAAGGAGGTTTACCCGGGCCGAGGTCCCACGCACCATCTCGGCACGGAGCCATCCCATGGCCCGATCTCGACCTGCCGGAATGCCTCAACAAAAAGTGGTCGCCATGACGACCCTTCCTATCGGGCTGCCCGCTCCGCCTAGTGGAGCACGGACGCGGCCGTTCCAAGCGAGGCCCAGCGTGGATCGCGTATGGCGGTCCTTTCGAACCCGCCGTGGCTCGGATCCCCGCTGGTTCTCGCGGCACGCGAAGCTGCCTGACGCGCACCGAGGGCCCGATTCGGCTATAAGTCGTTCTAACCTCTAACCCGGTTACCGTCGATGCCTCACCTGCTTGCTTACTCGCATACGCTACCCCTTTCTTGCTCATACATCCAGCCATTTCCCTGCTCTTGGTCATTGCACCTTCTCTTACACACCCAGGTACACTCATTCCACTCAGCCTTGGTCACACACCTGACCACCGAACACTTTGGCACACATTCGTTGTTCGCACACCTCACCAACACACCTCTTCGCGCCCCTTCCTCGGTCACCTCCTCTGTTACAATCACAGGTGTGCCCTCACTCGCACACCCAACCACGTGCCTCACGACCAACTCAAGTGTGCATTCCCACACACGCTCTACCATTCCAGGTGTGCTTCGTTTCTCACCTGTCACAACCAACTCACGCTCCGTGTCACTCTTACTACTCTCACCTCCACTCTTGACAGCGCACTCACCCTTACTCTCGACAGCACACTCTTTCCTCATGCACCCGTCCGTTACACACCTTTCTCGCGCACACTCTCCTGTTACACCCTCTGTAACACTCACCACAGGTGTACACTCTTCCTTACTTTTGACAGCGCACTCTTTCCCCATGCACCTGTCCGTCACACATCTTTCTCGCACACCCTCTCCCGTTACATCCTCTGTAACACTCACCACAGGCGTGCATTCTCCCTTTACACCCTCCGTAACACTCCTCACTACGCGCTTCCATGTGCTCCCTCGCACACGCGCTACGACCGACTCACTCTCGACAGCACCCTCACTCCTTGGCACGCACTTTTTCCTCACACACCCCAGAGTCGGACCTTCTCGCACACCTCCTTTTTCGCACACCAGACCTGTCGCACACTTCACCAACGGCCTCTCACGAACACCTGGGTCCATCTCGACCCCCAAGCTCATTAAATCACCTGGCGCATCATACGCACGACCATATTGGTCACCACTTACACCGGGTCCTCTTTCTCTTCGCTTCTCCTCCATCACCTGCGAATCCCTCATCCGGTTAATGAGCACATCATCACGATCCGAACACAGACTTTGGACCAATTCTTTTACTTCCTCCTTTATCTCTTTCTTATCCTCTCTCCGTCGCTTCTTAATTTCGCTCACCCCTTCTTCCACTTCTTCTAATTTCTGCTTCACCTCCTTCATCTCCTCGTGCGCCCCCTTAAGTTCTTCCTCTAACTCCACCTTATTTTTTTCTATGTGCTCCCGCACCTCCCGCTCTTTAACCTCCATCACCTCTACCACCTTGTTCATTTTCCTCGTCAGGTCCTCATGTACCGTCTGACACTCTTTTTTAATTACCCCTACGTCCTTTTTCATCTCCTTCTGTGTCGATTTTAAACCCTCTATTACCGCTGTGTTCTTCTTTACCTGGTCCCCCAACTCCTTTTGTCCCACTGTCAGTTGTTCTACTCCCAGCGTCAACTCCTCTATACCACCTTGCAATTTTACAGTCCCCTTTCTCACCTCCTTCTCCATGCGCTCCTTACAGTGCCTCACCTCCTCGCGCACTCCTCCGACCTCCTCACTCACACCTCTTCTGATCTCTTCTCCCATCACTTGCATCTCCTGCCCAGATGCCACCCTCATCTGCTCCATTTCCTCCTTGTGAGCATCCAATTTAGTTTCTACCCCCATTCTGACCCCCTCTATCTGCTGCCCCATTTTTTAAACTTCCCTTTCCGCTTGGTCCCTCATGTCCCTCAATTTGCCTTCCATACTGTTTTCTAACCCCTCTAACCCATTTTTCACTCCCTCTATCTGATTCTCCTGGGCAGCCATTCTATTTTCCACCCCCGTTAACCCCTCCTGTATTTCCCCTAATCTATTGTCTAATCCCTCTATTCTACTCCCTAACCCTCCGATCTGGGCCCCCATCCTTTGTTCTAACCGTTGGCTATTGGCCCCCATGTCCTCCCTCAATTTCTCGCTATTGGACCCCATTCTGCCCTCCAATCGCTCCCCCTGAGCATCCATTTTTGCCATCATTTGAATCATAAAGACTCGCATGTACTCTGGCATCTCTGGCTCGGCTGCCGCGACCACGGGCGCAGCTCAATTTGGTACTGCTACACCCACGCGCGCGAGGACGCCATCTTGTGCGCCCGCAACCTCATGCGCGAGGATGCCATTTTGCGAACCTGCCGCCCTCACTGCTTCGCTCTCCTCTTGTCCCTCAATTTGGTCCTGGATCGACCCTGCCTCACTCTCCTCTACCGGAACCCAGCCGTCTTGATCTGCCATAGCGCGACTTTCAAAATTCGGGTTTTTATTTTAAAACAAAACAAATTTCACCGTTAATAATTTCGAGCGCGTGAAGCGCGCTTCGGGTCCAATCTCACCTCCTGACACCAATTGTTACGGACACGGCTTCAGATGTTGCTTGACCGAGCGGAATGGCCGCCGTGTTCGCACAGTTTACCCGATTACCCCCAACTCACCCGATTCCACTCGAACGTTGGCCAAATCGCGCTACGCTAAATCAATGAGGGAAAGGACACAACGACTGGGATAAATGAAACGACGCAAGGGGTACAGTTCTCAAGACCTCCGGAGGAGGATATAATTAGTGGTGGAGAAAAGGGGTAGATTACAAGGTAATGAGGTAAAGACAAAGAAGAGATTGGCACTTAGTTACAGTCTTATCTTATCCCCGACAGACCACAGACAAACGGAACAAGACTGACTTACACAGGGATTGATGGCAGGGAAGGACAGGCAGTCGATAGCACAAGGTGCACCTTGGCTCAGGGACAGGATAGAGCACGGTCCAGTCCAGAGATGCGGGGAGGTGTCACAGCGCTCGGAGGTGGCGTCCTTCTCTCTCCAAGCTCAGCGCGCATCTGACGTCACCTCCCTCTTCCTGCGCATGCTCAGCGGGGAGTGACACGCCCTCGGCTCGTTGGCTCCGCCCCAGATGGGATCGGTCCGCCGCTTCTATTGGGTGCGGGGGTTACCGGGCTCCGCCCTTGACGAGGAGCTGACAGCGAGCCCCTACTTGGTAACCCCGTCGAGCACATGTGCGATGGCGGCTCGTTGGAAAGGCCTGGCGCCCTCCCAACACCCCCCACCAACCAAGCCGGAGTGAGGACGCACACTCCCCGCGCCGCCGCCGCTGTTGTTGTTGTTGTTGTTGTTGCTGAAACTTGAGGAAGAGCTGCGGGGAGGTATTGGGAGGTCCTAAACTTCCTAACGGTGCCATACAATCACATTCTGGTGCAACGAAGAGTCAGAATTAATGGAAACGAGTCCTTAACTGACATAAACTAAGAATAACTAGCAAGATGTCCTATAGTTGTCTACGTGAGATGCGGTGGACCTGGATGCGACATTTAATGGGGGAAATAGGGGGAGGTCGGGTCTACAGAGCGTTGTTTACAGAAAATGGGACTAGGGAATGGGGGATTGGGGATAGTTGGGAAGTATGGAGGAAATAGGGGAATATTTACAAGCGGATATGGATGGATGTAAATCCCATATCCGCAACAATACCTTACCAAGCTCGTCTCAAAGCTGAACTTACCAACTTTTCTCCCTCTTCCATGACTGGTGAAGTCGGTGTCTGGTGTATCCACTCCTTGACTCTCTATCGATTGTCCACAGTAGACTCTGCAGGTGATTACCCACTGCCACTTGGACATTGTGAGTTTTCCATCTGAAAAGGTCGATACATTTCTGCATGATTTTGACATATCCTCAGCTGTGGGCCTTGATGGCATTCATGCCCAGGTTCTCAAAACATGCTCTCCTAAATTAGCATCTGCCTGTCGTTTTCAGCTGGTGCTTCATTTTGGGCAGTATACCATCTGCCTAGAAAATGGCAAACATATTCCCGATCGAAAACGAGGGTTCAAAAACAGATCCATTCAACTACGGACTGGTCAGCCTCGTTCCATAAAAAAATCGAAGCAATGGATTCCAGAATCACTGCAGACGTCACCATTTATTTTCTCCAATTCCAATTAATGATTAACAATTTGTTTTCTTGCTGCATAATTGTAGGCATGCTGCTTCTCCTCACACAACAATTGATGAAGGTCCTGAATCAGAAACAAGACGCCAGGCATCTGGCCATATTCCATGCTTTTGACACAGTCTGGCATCCGGCCCTGCGTCAGTTTAGGTAGTTAACCCCTGAAGCGTACCTTTAGATTGAACCACAAACGACATCGTTTTGTGAGAAAACTGAGCTGTATTAATCACTCAACATGAGGCCAGAACACAACACACAACACCAACAGCTGCGAACTGCACATGCCACTCTGACATAGCCAGGACGCATGCTAACAACATGTTAACAACATGCATATATCAATACGGGCATGACTACCTTTTTTCTTTTTCGTCTTTTTTAAATCATGAGTCTTTCAAGTTTAAGGCATAATGGAGCAAAATGTGAAATACAGGTTAACATAATACTATAAAGAGTAAAGTGCATGAAACACAATGAGTGAAACTTCAACTACAGGTTAAACTTCTCATATCTGCGCAATGGAAATATCTATGTTAATGTTACTGGTAACAGAGTAAGAAAGGGGTAAGCAGGTAACAAAGAGGTGTTGGGAAGGGAGCGCTGACACTTTGATGCATGTAAGGAGGGAGGCGTCCTCAGCATGTCCACCAGAAACACGCTGTTCATCGAGTGTTGTTGCACGTCACAAAGTAGGGTTGGCGTAGGGCAAGGGTGTGTCGGCGAGGGGTTTTTTTCAGCAGGGGTAGACAAAATGGATGGCATGAGAGGTGGAGTTGGAGGTACAGTTGTGGATGGATCATCTTCTTCATATGAAGAGGCAATCGCAGAGTCTTTCAGGGAATAGGGAGTGGATCGTGGATCCCATGAAGGCACTTTGTAGCAGTTGGATGTTTTGATGCAGTACGAACGAAGAAGCAACCTTAAGTCGGGATCCAGTGAATTTACTCACATTGCACCATACCCCATCGGACATGACCACTAGATACCTATCAGGAGCCTAGGATTTGTTACCATCACAGTGTAATTATGCAAGAACAGTGGACGTCTATTGAGGGAAGTAAAGGAAATGTGCCAGTCAGTGCCTTGGATTTCTCACTGGAAGGATGGTTGTCCTTTTGCCGAACATGCTGTTCAGGAATCAGGTCCCAGTCGATCATGGGTATTTGACTTTTGGAGAATTGGTCTCGTTGGACCCGCATCTCCCATGCATACAGGCCTCTGGCTCGAATGTGAGAGTTCAAAGAAGCGGTAGAAATTGATAGTTAGTTGTAGTGGCGAACCATTTCTCCCAATGGGTCTTGGTGCAGTAGCCCGGACTCTAGCTCTTGGATCGCTCTCTCAGATACAGGGTTTTGTTGGAGTTATTGACTCTACCCATTTTTATTGAAAACATGTGCTGGTGGAGGAGGAGGTCATCCTTGTCAAAAGCCTGAAGGCCTGCAGCGTGTCAGTGTGAATGACTGCAGGTGGACCATCCAACGGTTGGAGCTCGATGCATAAACACATTTTAAAAGCATCACGTAAGGTGTCATGACGTTCATTTTCCAGCAATGTGGTACAGATGAGGGAAGTCGCACATTCCCTTAGGATGAGGATGATTTGGCGTTCCTATTTTAGGATATCAGCATTGAAGAAAAGACCGACTTTCTCTGGGGGGAGGGGAGGAGAGATGTGGAAGGGTCTGCAGTGGACTGTAGAATCTCATTGTGGTGCACCTTCTTCAAAGACGCACAATGATGACAGCTTGACGACACGTGTTTGATGGACTTGTCCATGTCAAGTGTGTATAAGTGGCAGTGCATTACAAGCTTCAGCTTCAGCTGATCTAGACAAATATGAATAGCAAAGATGAGTCCATCCAGGACCTGCCGGGGATCAATGATGCACTCCCATGAAGGAACAACTGTTTCACAGCGGTGAACGACCAACAAACCATATTTCATGATGGTTTCCGAGTTAAATTACCTCTTCACATCTTTGATATCAGTACACTTTTTTGATGGACGTGTCTATTAATTGTTTTGGGCATAAGTGCGGCGTAAATCAGAACACTCGGACTGGAGAGATAATCATGCTGATTGGTTTGTGAAGATAAGTTTTTACAACACCTGCAATGATGTCTTTAGTAGAGGATAGATGAACAATGCCAGTTTCTGTTCGGTGCATGGACTAGTAAAGGTGGCAATTAGGATTGTCTCAGTTATGGGCATTTTGACTGGTGGTCAGATGGCACAGTCTCAGAGCCTGCTAAGTGGCAGACGGAAGCTTGATAGTGACTTACTGTCGACAAGAACATCGCACTAACGGACGAGGTGAAAATTAGTCACGCCAAAGCTTCTCAAATGCTTGAACACAGGTTTTGCTGTCTGTGAGGATACGAGCTAGGATGTCGAGATAAAAATGCTTGGTTGGAACAGCAATATCTAATGCTTCAGCTTCACAGGGTAACCAGGTTATCTGATGACCGCGTAGTTCTGCGCTGAAAAATATTATGGATGTTGGAAGATGTCTCAGGTGACCAATATGTAAAGATAATTCTGTCGTAGAGTAAAACTTGACGATTTGCTGGGTCGACAGAGATTCCATGAAATTGCGCTCCATGAAAGGTGTCACACCTAGTATATCCAGGTCATTGTTCTCTATGACAAGGCCTTGGAAGCTGAATTATTTCTTGTCACGTGCCAGGGTAATATCAACTTCACCAACAACTTAAAGTGGTGAAGAGCCATCCGCCTGCTGAGCTGACTGGGAGTTATTCTTCATGTAACAGCCTAAATACTGTACAATAGATAGGCATATCATGTTTCCTGTGACACCGCTGTTAATGATGATATGTGATGTGATGGTGTGATGGCTGTAAAAGGTGGACCTTGATTCTGTATGCCAAAGCCGCCACATTAGTAGGAAGGTCATCTTCGGAAAGGCCACCCACCAAATCCGGAGTAGGGTCGACGGTATCATCGTCTGACTGCTCCAAGACATTCACAATCTGCCGAGCCTTGGCTAAATATTTTCGGTCCTGGTCTGGGAGCTATTTACATTCACTTAGGAAGTGGTGATCTGGTCTACTTTTTTTTCTTAAAGAATTGACTGTCTCTGATTTTGTTAGACACAACTGTCTCGGTGCCCAGTGTGTGTTCACCACAATTGACAAAATGAGTTTGACTCACAGGAACTCGCTGACGTCTGTTTTTTTTTCAAGCTGTATAAGGGACGAGTAGTCCGTTACCTGTTGTGGCTTGTGTACCTCCAACAGAGGGGAAGGCCGCTTGTCTCTCAGCTAAAATGATGGGTTCGAGAACATCTGCCACCATGCCAGTTTAGGCCGATAACCCCCAGAGCATACCATTAAATCAAACCACAACCGAGATGTCATTTTGTGAGAAAGCCGAGCTGTATTAATCGCTCAACATGAGGGAGGAATACAACACAACAACACGGGTGGCCCAGAAATGTGCAAGCAACTCGGGTATGGCCATGACACGTCACTTCCCTAACATGCATATATCAATACCGGCGCTGCTTGTCAAGCTCTCTGCCTGTGACATTCAAGGCTGGCTTTCTGCCTGGGTGGTCAACTTCCTCTGGCCACACAAAGATCATGAAGTTTTTTATGACTTTATCAACTACTCTGCACGTGGAGGTTTGTGTCCGACAATGCAGTGTCTTGAGCCAAATTATCTTCTTGGTTTTCATTAATGACCTCTCTGGCCCTGTTTATAGAACAAAAGTTGGTAATCCAGAGGAGCCTCGAGATCACCTTAAATTTGCTCCTTGGAATGCAAAACAACTTGTGGCACCACCGATTTAGTCCATATTTTGATGTGTTCTCTGGCCGTCCTGAGATCAGCAATTTCGTTCTTTCTAAGAGATTCTTCACTGGAGATTTACACCAGCACTTCTGGTCAAAGGTCCATCACCTTTTCTTTTTTTTTTGTACGTTGGCCGTTTCGTTTGCAAGATTGTCATTATGTATCCAGATATCGCCGAGTGCCTTCCAGATGCAATAATAACAGTAATCCAAAGCAAATGATTTTTGTACTTAAAACTCCATGATGTTCTGGATTTGATACGAGGATGAATTGCCCACAAAACTGGAATGAAAGTGTGCGCCCGAAGATGACGTCGAAGCGAGGTCAACTCACCAATTTTAAGCGGAAGACATTTGAGTCACCTTTTCCTGCATTCTATAAATGCTCACTGACCGTTGTTATTGCCAAAGGTGTCTATGCAGGGCACCTATTTTGGGTCTCCTCAAGAGCACCCAGCAATCGCTTTCGGCCTATAAACACAGCTTCTGTTTTCTTGCGAAATTATCTTTACCTTTTGTCAGATGACTCAACATTATGTAGACCATCCAGTTCCCCATCCCAAAAGCTGAATGACAGCATCTGCAGTCTTCACATAAGAGTGAATTGTAAATTTAAGAGTAAATTAATTTGTAAATGTGTACCGTGTAGCGCCACCTGCTGGCAGTGGTAGAAGGCACTACAATTTTCTTTTTTTTACCTGCGCAAAGGACGCTGACGTTAAAGCACTCTTTGCATGGGTAAATTTGTCCTCTCTCCCCCTTCCCTGCTCCTCTCCCCCTCCCTCAATTCCCTCCACTTCCCCCTTCCTTTCCCCCTCACTTCCCCCATTTTCCCCCCCGACCTTCCCCTTCTCCTCTCTTCCCTCCCTTCACCCTCTTCCTCCTCCTCCTTCCCCCTTTGTCCCCCTTCCCCTCCCCACCCTCCACGCCTTAAACCCCCCCTCCACCCTCCAGACAACACTGCTGGGTACTTCAGCTAGTATTGTATAAAGTTGTCAGTATAATCCGTGTTCATTAAAAAAATAAGCTTGTTTTAACAAAAGAACCAACAAATTGCTATCCATTTAGTTTACTTCTGGGTAATGGAATCCATAATTGCCAACCAATTAAGTTTCCTTTTTGTTCTCCTTAATGTCCCGTTTATTGATGTGAATGGGTTGTAGAAATTAATTTCCCGTTTTCTTCCTCTCTCAAAGAGTTATCTCAAAAGTTATCTCAAAGTACTATCTTGCAGTTGCTACCGTATTTCCTATCTACCTTTGCATTAAGGCCTTTCTTCCATGTTTGCAAAAAAAATCCTAATTCCTTTGTAGAACAGCAACGGAGCAGCTTCCTCTATCATCCTTGACCTTGAAAAAGATTAGCATGGGTCTTAAAATATCCAATAACTCTACCAAATGAAACATTTTCACGATTTAATCTCACACAGCATATTCTAAGAACTACACTTTCAATCTTTTGCAGCCAAGCTGTAAAAACTTGTGCTTCTCTACCTTTTCAGCAACATCTTACTATAATTCACCAAATGTCCGTCCGTCTGTCTGTCCATCCGTCTGTCCGTCCGTTCGAAGGTACTTCAAAAACGGCTGAACCGATCGCAACGATATTTTGGGTGGGTAATCCTGGGATCTCCTGGAGTAAAATAGGCTATATTGTTTTTCCAATTTCAGTTTTGGCCTCCAGCATTTTCAGGTTTGGACTCCCGCATAACGTTATTTTCCCGGGTGCCGCACAAACGGCTGCACCGATCACTGCACGGCTGCACCGATCTGACTCGGTGACCTCGGACAAAGACCTTTTATAAGGACATGGGTTGAATCCCTGCTTGAGAGAATGCCAACCCCCTCCCCGCCATCACGGCCGTCTCTCCAACTCACAATCCCACGAGATATGCGGAAAGGACGGCCCAAAACCAATTATCTTCTTTTTGATTCATATATAAACATCATTAAAAGTAAATAATGACCTCGGCCAAAGTTCAAACGACGTGGGTTTAATCTCTACATGAGAGAATTCCACATAGCTATTTGGCGGTGTATAAGCCAACAGATCGCTGTCTCCATCGATCTTGCCGAGGCCGTAACACCTATCGGCTCAAAATCCTTTTAACTGTTGACTTGGTAGTTTTTACAATGAAGGAAACATTAACAATGTTGTTAAAAGTTTATTTTGTGATTAATTTGTGATTGGAGTTATGTTGTTTGGAATGAAAAAAGAGATATCGAGTTCAAGTGAATAATGACATGCCGTGATGGTTTCTACTTTCTAAACGTGAACTTCGCGGATCACCATATGCAGATTCGCCACGGACCCTCGATTGATGTTTCTATACGTGAACGTACCCGTTTGTTTGCGAACGGGTATGCTTTCATGGAAGTCCTTCACGAACTTGCTGTCCATGTCTGATGTGCGACTGAAGGTGCTACAGGAATGTGGAATTTATTGGTTTCATACTTTAGCATTCGCCGTATCTGCATTGCCTGTTTGCTTCTGGCCTCCCACCTGTGCGTAGCACGGGTATCTCAGTAGTACTCGTAAGTTATCATTCCTCTTACAGTAAATATATCAAGTCTCGTCCACTCTGCTGGATGTCGTCTCATATGAGATTAACGGGTCCGTTTTGAATTTACTTATGAAGCTTTTATAAGATACGCCACGTGCTACACTTCACCCACAAGGGTGGCAATGCGACTCATACTCAGCCTACTCTCATTCCTTTGGTAGAGAGCAAAGCAAAAAACCAGGAAAAAGAACAATTTTGTATCCATGACCACCCTGCTGAGACAACATTTTATCTCGCTCATGGCTTTCCCTTCCTGTTGAGTGTTGTTTGAGTTTTGCCCTCTTGCTTTCTATCCATCGCAGCCTTGGACAGACGAGGTTGACCAGCTGTTATTTACCCATTGGTCTTGTTGCTAAAGTATTTATTACAATCTCATCCCACCTATGAACTGTGGGTTTTGCAGGCAGGCATCAGTGTGTGTGGCGTCTCTTGGATGGACGTTAAACGGGGCTTCCCATCTGCTGTCATTCGTTGCCAGACGTTAAAGATCCTACAGTCCTTTGGGAAGAATAGGCGAGCTATGGCGGGTTCCCTGGCCAAATTGCAACTTTCTGCTCTAACCTAGAGTGGGGCATTTCATCAGAGGCACGCTACCTGCAGACATTTGCTGTGTACTAAAGAAATAGAAGAGTGTATATTGCAAAGCAAATTGGGTGGGCAAAAGTAACTTGCCAAAGAAAGGGGGCATGGAAAAGGATGTAAGAGTAGGATGGTTGGTAAGAAGATGGCAGAAAAGAATCATGCTGGGAGGGAAAAGGGCACTGTGGGTCGGGGAATGTCTCGAGGTTGGACGGCGATGGGTCATGGGTCAAAATTCCATCATTTGTGTGCACATAATATCGAGTAGGCCCATTACATAGTTTTCAAGTCCAACATTTATACATAATCTTCACCTCACCTTTGCTTTTACATCCTCATACTCAACCTTCAACTTTCCTAGTTGACCTTTCCACCTAGTGCTTCCTGATATTGTGCATCATTATTGCTTGCACAATCAGGTCGTTGTTCATAATCAGTTTTATTTCACTTAAGAACTTTATCTCTTCCATAAGCCAAAATAAAAAAATTAAACTTCAGAGTGCTCAGGTTTCTTGCAAACTGTATGGAAAGGTTATGGATCATTGTGCGTTTGTTGTGAATTTCCCGATCGTCCTCATTCGTGTCACCTCCGAGAAGGAAATGAGTTGCCGGTATTATTTCCAACGTGTCGGTTTCATCCTTGCACAGAAGCAATCTGCAATCTTTCTCATTATCACTGGTGATGGCGTACCACCTCCCACTCATTTAAATTGCCCTTATCTTGTCCGGTTTGTGGTGCACAATACAGATTTTTCAGATGCTGGAAAGTGCAAATAGGCTGAATTGAAATACACTTTCATACATTGCCCTCAATAATTATTTAGATTTTTTTTTTCATATATACAGTATACATACATACATACATACATACATACATATATATATATATATATATTTATTTATTTATATATATATATATATATATATATATATATATATATATATATATATATATATATATATATATATATATATATATATATATATATATATATATATAGATATATATATATATATATATATATATATATATATATATATATATATATATATATATATATATATGTATATATATATATATGTATGTATATATATATATATATATATATATATATATATATATATATATATATATATATATATATATATATATATACCAAGAATAGTAATCAAAGCAGCATGATAGTTCTACTAAACAAGTGTGTTATGGTGCCAGAAACGAAGTGATGCATCCTGAGTCCAAAAGTAATCCCCATCCCACTCACACACTCAAACCTCACCTGGTTCCTGCTCACCTGATTGTATTTTCCAGATTTTTTGTCCTGGTTGTTAACAGCCAGCACACGTTTTCAACTCCTGGGCATCCATCCCATATGCTCATATAATACCAGCTTGTTGGTGAGGACACTGGACTGGCATCTAATAGACTTGACGGATTTATGGAAAAAGGCCATGTATAAGCTTCTAGGTGCATTTTTGGGTAAAAGTTGGGAACCTCACTTTTTAATAGAATTAGGGTATGCTGAATTCGATTAACCCAGTTCCCAAGCCGAATTTTGAGTTTTGAATTTTGAAAATTTTGAGGGTTCCTCTGTTGATTCATCACGACATATGTTGTTCTCCAAGACTGGTAAACCAGAAGCGATGTCACCGACAAGTGATGCTCTTCATTTCCATTTGATGCGAGTACACTATCAAGCCATGGTATGGAAAATGCTCATTGTGCCATACCTGACCTTCCTGCACCTGTGGAAATGGGATGGAAACGTGGTGATTCAGGACTGGAGGCTATTCTGATGTCACTGAGTCCAAACCCAGAAAGTTGCCTCGAGATGATTTGTTGTGCATGCCAGAAGCAATGCAAGACTTGACGCTGCAAATGTTGCTATTCAGAGTTGAGGTGCACATCAATGTGTGTCTGTCAGCAACAGAGTGATGATCAGACCCCTTGTAGGAATTTGATGTAGTTTGGCAAAACAACATATGTGACATTCCTGAATGTTTGTGCTTCATGGCCATGTATACTTAATTTTAGAATAAATGGTTGTATGAAACATTGCCTTATTAAAACCATTTCCCATTTTATAGTGTCCAATTTCAATATCAGTTTGAATGTCCCTTTCAATATGTCGCCAACCATAATATAGATTAGACGGATTAATGAAAAAAGGCCATGTATAAGCTTCTTGGTGCATTTTGGGGTAAAAGTTGTAAAGTTAAAGTAAAAGAGCTGCATGTATATACATGATATATAAATGCTTGTTCAAAGAAATTGTCCAAAAATGGCAATTTGGCGGCCATTTTGTTTATGCTAATTAGAAGGTCAAAAACTCAACATTCGGCTTGGGAACCGGGTTAATCGAATTTAGCATACCCTAATTATGTTAAAAAGTGATGTTCCCAACTTTTACCCAAAAATGCACCTAACATTCACATTTCTCAGAAATCTTTCTAGTCGACAAGAAGGTTGTGGCTTCAAATCCAGCTGAAGGCAGCAGCAGTGATTTGAATGCTAAGCTTCATGAAGTCGAGCTAGTTTCAGGAGAACTGAAACGTTACAATTGGATTGTTGGGGAAAGATTCCAGCTGGCTCATTAACGATCGTCACGGTGAGATTAACCTGCCCGCTCCACCTGGATGTGATGCTCCGGTCCACTATCTCTGACTCTTATTCTGTACCATCATTATTGGAGGTCATTTGGAATAACTATGGGCCTAAACCTATCTTGTACTTCCGATCCGATGTTCCATCTTCTGTGTTGCAGTGTTGGTTCTGCTGAAGCAGTTTCTCGGCCAGGGTCATGGGCGGTTAGCCATTGCCTTCGCGGCACCAGTTAAAGCAGGAATTTGGAATTTGTTCATGGTGCCAGTGATAGCTCAGCTACTCTTTGTGAAGGGCACCGTGGTATATTTAACGTCCACCAACTAATGCTGGCAGACCCGTTTAACGCCAGGCCTGCAATCTGAAGGGACCCTTAATTAATAACCAAGATAGTTTTTTTTATTTAAGTGTACACATTGCGATATGTATATAATTTATTGATACTTTTGAAAATTTAAAATTTAGAAAAAAAATTTAATTGAAAAAATATACTCCCATTTCCTGGCATGTGACGTCACCGCACTGTTAATGGTGTACATTCCAGTTCCAGTACGGTAAGCTCGCGTTTTACACGTGTTCTGTTTGCGCATTTTTGGAATAGTGTGCGCCTCTCATTTACACCATTTTTTAAATTTACCTTCACGAGCGATTGGAATTGCATAACACGAAAGCGTGAGAAACGATGCGATAAAATTTTTGGCACAACAACATGAAAACGTGTTCGCGATAACGCCTGGATTACGGCTAGATTGCCTTCCCTCTACCTACACTCGCTAAGTTTTTGGGATCCCTCCATCTTAGTTAGCATCGTGCATGTAGTGAAATATGTCCCATTTTGCGCGTTAATTGTGCCGATATAATAGGTGTAACCCTTGCAATTATTGCTGGAAAGCGTCCGTGGAGTAGCAAGGTTGGTAGTGCGAGCAAAAGACAGAGGAAAGCCATCACTATTGAAGTAAAAATGGATGTTTTAGGACGGTATGGGGATGAAATAGGTGATCGTACAGCTGATATGAAGACCAGGGAGTGATTGCTACATTCAAGCTGTATTATCTCTGAAGAACATTTGAAAACCTGATGAAATCAACTGATAGTGATTGGATGACTATCAAGGAATTCTGGAAGGCTTTTACAATAAGCGATGCTCTATATAATGTTGTCTTTTTTATGCCTGTGCCCCCGAAGGTGGCCGGAGGCATTATGTTTTCGGGTTGTCCATCCGTCCGTCCGTACGGGCTAAACCTCGTTTTTCTCAGCTTGTGGAGAGGCAGTTGCCCTGAAACAACTTGCCGTTGCCTCTTGGAAGGCAAATCCAACTGAAAGCAATCTCAGTTCCTTCCACCAAGCTCGGAACAAGTGTGTGTATACCCTCAGGAGTGCCAGGAAGCACTATCTCTCCACACTCAAGAATGAACTCTCAAACCTGTCTCCTTCCTCCAAATCCTGGTGGTGTCTGGTCAAATCCGTTTCTGGTGTTTGTGCCCCCTCCATGCCCTCCCTTACCTCAAATGGCTACACAGTTGACACCGCACGTGACAAAGCCGAATGCCTCAACTCTGTGTTTGCCTCAAAATCTTGTGTCCCAAACCCATCTCTCTCTGCTCCCACCTTACCCAGTCGAACCCAACTGCTCCTGGACTCTGTGTCCTTCTCTCCTGACAAGGTGGAGAAGTTTTTGTCAAACCTCGACTCTGATTCTGCAACTGGACCAGACGGCATCAGCCCACTGGTCCTAAAATCCTGCTCTGCCGCTCTATCTCACCCTCTCGCTGTTCTTTTCACCCTCTCTGTTGCTCAAGGTCATCTGCCAGCATCTTTGAAATCGGCAAACATTACCGCTTTACACAAAAAATGTGCGAAAACAGATCCTTGCAACTACAGACCAATCAGCCTGCTCCCAATTATCAGCAAAGTCATGGAATCCATCATTGCTTCGGATATCAAATCCTTCCTCTTCTCCAATGGCTTAATCTCCAATCCTCAATTTGGATTCAGACCAGGCCATTCTACTCTGAACATGTTGCTTCTGCTGTCCCAACAATGGATGGAGGTCCTCAATGCCAAACAGGAAATCAGGGCTGTCTCCCTTGACATATCACATGCCTTAGATACGGTCTGGCACCCAGCTCTGCTCACCAAACTCTCCTCCAATGGTATCCATGGAAATCTCCACGCATGGCTTGTGGACTTCCTCTCTCTCTCTGGTCATAGTCAACGTGTGGCCCTGAATGGATTTCTTTCATCTCCTCCTCCTGTTCTGGCTAGAGTTCCCCAAGGTAGTTTTCTGGGCCTTGTGCTTTTTCTGGTCTTCATAATGATCTCACATCCCTGGTGTTGGGCTAGCGGCTAGGGTGCCGGCTTAGGATCCTAGGATCCTGGGTTCGAATCCCGGTCAATCGCTGAATTAACGCCAGGGGGGTTGACTCAGCCTGTCATCCTTCCGAGGTCGGCAAATTGAGTACCAGTTCACTGGTAATTCCCTGCTTGTCGTTAAAGGCGGCAAAAAGGGTTGGCGTCAGGAAGGGCATCCGGCCGTAAAACATTGCTTCAAAAAGGGGACCGAAAAACAACAACAACCACAGTTCCCGAAAAAGGCCAACCCCCGCTTGCGGGGAAAAATGGCCTCTAAAGGTGGTTTTTTTTATTTATAATGATCTCACAGACTCTCTGGAAAATCCTCTCTATATCTTTGCTGATGACTCCACTCTCTGCCGCTCCATTACTCATCCCTCAGATCGGCAGTCTGTAGCCTCCTCACCCTCTGCAGACCTGGACAAACAAGTGGATCATGTCTTTCAATCCTGACAAATCTCACACTCTTACGATGTCTCTCCAAAAAGACCGACTGGAAAACCCTCCCATCTACTTTCTCAACAATCCTCTCCAAGAAGTTCTGTCGCTCAAGCTTTTGGACCTCACTATCAGCCATGATCTTTCTTGGGAAAACCATATTTCCAAGCTGGCCTCCAAAGCCAGTCGCCGACTGGGCATCCTCCGTCGTGCAACGTCCTTCCTTGGCACACCTGAGCTCCTCACCACATACAAGGCTTTCATCCGCAGCTCAATGGAATACTGTTCCCCCCCTCCCCTCTGGGCCGGTGCTCCTGCTCGGCTTCGGCTTCACACCTAGCTCGGCTTCACACTGCTGAAACCAAAGCTTTCAGAATCATTGGAATCTCCTGCGATGAAGCTAACTCCGAGGGCCTTTCACTCACTCACTGCAGGCAGGTTGGTGGTCTTTCT
Organism: Myxine glutinosa; assembly: GCF_964187855.1. Taxonomy (NCBI): domain Eukaryota; kingdom Metazoa; phylum Chordata; class Myxini; order Myxiniformes; family Myxinidae; genus Myxine; species Myxine glutinosa. The sequence goes on from NC_136272.1 coordinate 99,614,240, forward strand.
GTCTTCTACCGAGTACTCTCCGGCCTTGCTCCCCCAGCTCCCTCTGTGCTCTGTCCCCCAAATATTCCTACAGGTCGCACAAGATCTGCCATCAACCCTCTTGTGGTTAAACTGCCAAAATCTAGGCTCTCTGCTCACCTTCACTCTTTCATTCCCCTTTTCTCCCACCTCTGGAACAAACTCCCCCACTCCCTTCAATCCCACTCCTCCCCCCAGGTCTTTAAAACAGCTGTTCACCACCATCTCTTATCTTCCCCCATCCAAAACCTTGATATTTTCTACCCCCGCTAATTCACCTCAGATCCACTTTTTTGAAATTCCAACTTCTTTCCTGGAAGTCCTTGCAGAGTCTATATGTTTTATACCTCTCCCACCTCCCCCCAAGCCCTCTCCCTCCCACAGTTCTCTCGATGTCCGTGCTCTCAAATGTTGTTTGTGTCCTTCCCCCCTCTCTCCCCATCTTGTCTACGGATCCCCTTATTTTGTGTTTTATGTGTCGGTTTGACTTTTTGTGTGATTAATGTTAGCTCTTTCACAAGCCTCGATCTTGTATACACAAAAAACAAACAAACAAACAAAAAAAACCACCACACATCTGATTGACACGAAGGTCACGTGGTATGGCAGCCATCTTGGATTAAATGCAAATAATTAAAAATATACTTCTTGGAAACCGCTGAATGAAAAAATTTGAAATTTGACACATTGCCAAGTACTCCCAATGGGGAACAAAAGCATGATAATGATTATATCATCAGTGAAGTGGTATACCAGCCAAAATGTTTTAATTGAATTCCTTGTCCTAAAAATCTGAAATTGAATGCACATGATCTGTGACACATTTGTATTGAAATATTACATTTATGACATCATAGGCCACATGGTTTGGCAGCCATATTGGATTTAACCTACTTCCTTAAAAAAAACATCTTCTCTCAAACCACCAAATCGATTGACTCGAAACTTTACGTGTGTCATTGACTAGGCATGGCGATTAAAATATGATCACGAAAACATCCATTGGTCACATGGTTTGGCAGTCATTTTGGATTGAAAAATTAACCTTGTCCGATCAACATTAAACTTCACAAACATGATCCCATACCCATACATATGCAGAGTGTACATTTTTTAAAGGTCGTATGGCATGTGGTATGGCAGCCATATTAGCTTGAAAGCCGATAATTAAAAGAAATCACTTCTCTGAAACCGCTTTATCGATCAATGTGAAACATGTCATGGCTGGTGAAAATATGATACTTTAAAACAGCTGAAGGGATTTAAATCAAACTTTGGGGGTGGTGGTGAGCAGCTGTTTTGAAGACCTGGAGAGAGGAGCGGGATTGAAGAGAGTGTGGGAGTTTGTTCCAGAGGTGGGAGAAAAGAGGAATGAAAGAGTGAAGGTGAGCGTAGAGTCTTGATTTTGTTAGTTTCACCAGAAGAGGGTTGCTGGCAGATCTTGTGCGTCCTGAAGGAATATTTGGGGAACAGAGCACAGACAGAGCTGGGGGAGCTTTGGTTTCTACAGTGTGAAGCTGAGCTCGGTGTGAGGCAGGGGCACCAGCCCAGAGGGGAGAGCAGTATTCCATCAAGCTGTGGATGAAAGCTTTGTATGTGGTGAGGAGCTCAGAGGGTCCAAGGAAGGATTTCGCACAATGGAGGATGCCCAGTCGGTGACTGGCTTTGAAGGCCAGCTTGGAAATGTGGTTTTCCCAGGAAAGATCATGGCTGAGAATGAGACCCAAGAGTTTGAGTGGCTGAACCTCTTCGAGAGGGTTCCTGAGAAAGTAGATGGGAGATTTTGTCGTACAGTCCTTTCAGAGAGAGAGAGAGTAAGTGTGGGCGATTTCTCAGGATTAAAAACAATTCTAAGTGTTTGACCAGTTTGTGATTTTATCCAGGTCTACAGAGAGTGAAGAGGCTGCAGCTTGCCAATCTGAGGGTTGAGATATGGAGTGGCATAAGATAAAGTTATCAGCAAAATGATAGATTTTCCAGAGAGCCGGAGAGATTATTAATGAAGACCAGAAAAAGTACAGGGCCCAGAACACTACCTTGAGGAATTCCAGCCTGCCCAGGAAGAGGAGATGAGAGAAATGTATTTAGAGACACACGTTGACTATGACAGGAGAAGAAGTGTGCAAGCCATGTGGGGAGTTTACCATGGATACCATAAGAGGAGAGTTCGGAGAGCAGGGCAGGGTGCCAGACCGTATCAAAGGCATGAGATATGTCAAGGGAGACGGTTTTGATTTCCTGTATTGCGTTGAGGGCCTCCATCCATTATTGAGACAGCAGAAGCAGCATGTCCAGAGTAGAGTGACCTGGTCTGAATACTATTTGATGATCAGAGATCAAGCCATTGGAGAAGAGGAAGGATTTAATGTTTGAAGCGATGATGGATTCCATGACCTTGCTGATTATTGGGAGTAGTTTGATTGGTCTGTTTTTGCAAGGATCTGTTTTTGCACCTTTTTGTGTAAAGCGGTAATGTTGGCTGTTTTCCAAGCAGATGGCAGATGACCTTGATCTTTACCAAATGAAATGGTGAAGAGAACAGAGAGAGGGTGTGAAAGAGTGGCAGAGCAGGATTTTAGGACCTGTGGGCTGATTCCCTCTGGTCCAGTTGCAGAATCAGTGTCGAGGTTTGACAAAAACTTCTCCACCTTGTCAGGAGAGAAGGACACAGAGTCCAGGAGCAGCTAGGTTTGACTGAGGAAAGTGGGTACAGAGAGCGATGGGTTTGGGACACAATAATTTTTAGGCAAACACAGAGTTTAAGCATTCATTCTTTTCACGTGCAGTGTCAGCCGTGTAGCCGTTTAAGGTAAGGGAGGGAATGGAGGTAATTGGAGTCTTAGAAGGAAGTCATCCGTTCCTGCATGAATGGTGAATCAGGGAAACTTTGCCCTAAATTTGTTCATGGCTTTAAGCGTTTCAGTGTGAATAATGATGTGTCAAAAGCGCGATGTAACATTGTCAAAATGGCCAAAACAGAATGTCGGCATTGATGAGGTAGCGGAGTTGCTGGACTAGTACCTGGAGGAGCTCTAAAAATGAGGACCTTCTACTGCTGGAGAAGGAACGTCAGGTGGATCTTAAACATTATAATTTAAATAAAATGCACCACTGTAACAGTAAAAATAGGACAATAAAAATGAGGATTGAGGTAGCACTCCCCCGTAACCTCCACCTCTTACATTATTTCTAATGAAGGAATTCGTTTTAATTTACATGTTTTTCATTTACACGACTATCTTCAAGAATGCAACGATGGCGTAAATCAAGAGGTTGCTGTACCACACGCACAGATTTTGCAATTGTTCCCCAAATGGGGGCCCACAAATTTGTTTGTCACCAGGCCCACAAAAGATTAATCCAGCCTTGATCCGAGAGATCACATTGATGTGATCACACATTGATGTGATCATCACATTGATGTGATGGCACGCACATTGATGAATCAGGCTGCCTGTGAAACACCGGGATGGCAGTTTATAGGTGGTGGGTCGGGATTCCAGCCCAGGCTGGACGGCTTCGAGCTGAGTGTGCTTAGAGTGCCTACTGGCCATCTTGTCAGACTATTATCCTGTACTGAAAACTTTAAAATATATGTCATGCTACCCAAGGTCAGCCACATTCGATTGTGAAGTATTTTTTCTTTTCTCAAATAGCTTGGGAAACACTGTAACATCAAACATGTCTACTGAGTGTGTCCATTGTAAACAATTTTGGACTCACTAGAATCCATCCTCTGGGGCAAAATAAATAGATTATATAACGTGATTGATTGGTGTTTCGAAGGGTATGCCACCAGACAAATGAATATGGCAAGTTGAGAACTAACGTTGAAACGAAGTTTTTATCTCTCAGTACAGAAGGCTAATTTTATGGTTCTTGGTGTGCCGACAGCATGCTTCCCGTGTATGCAATAAAATATTGATAAATGTGCCATTTAATCAGTATGATCGTATCTCGTTACACACATGTGCACACCGACTTTCTCATGGGTATGTGCGTAAGTCCTTGATTAAAAGTGATAAAATGTCATGACGGATCACCCATCCGGTGACTCGATCCCTCATCTTGAGGTGGAGAGGGTGATTGAAGGTCTTGCTTTAACGGAACGATCCTGACTGTTTGCACTTCTCAAAATAAAACAGCAAGATCGAGGTGGGTAATGTTCATGGACCTGATCAAAATAGACCCGAGGAGCTTTGAATCGGAGGAGGCAATTTAGGGCCCTTCATGTCTGTGCTAAATCAATACCATATTAATGTCAATCTATCAGTTTATCAACTTAAATGCACAAGGGGAAGGAGAGGGAGTGTGGGTGAGAACAGTTGGGCAAGCACAGACATCATCAGGTGGTGTGTGTGTGTGTGTGTGTGTGTGCGTGCGCGTGCGCGTGCACAGTGCCTTCAGAAAGTATTCACAAGCCTTGACTTTTTCACATTGTATGTTACAGCCAGAATTTTAAATGGATTAAATTGAGATTTTGTGTCACTGATGTAGTAGTGATGTACATATAATACCCCATAATGTCAGTTAAATTTTTCTTTTTGAAATTTTTACAATATAATTAAAAATGAAAAGCTGAAATGTCTTCAATGAATAAGGTATTCAACGTCTTTGGGACGACACTCCAAATTGAGCTCATGTGCATCCAATTTCCTTTGATCATCCCAGAGATGTATTTACAACTTATTTGGAGTCCACCTGTGGCCAATTCAATTGATTGGACATGACTTAGAAAGAAACACACCTTTCTATATCAGGTCCAAGAGTTGACAGTGCATGTCAGAGCAGAAACTCTACCATGAAGTCCAAGGAACTCCCTGTAGAACTCTGAGATAGAATTGTGAGGACGCATAGATCTGGGGAAGGGTATAAAAAAAATTCTAGAGTGTTGAAAGTTCCCAAGAGCACAGTGAACCCCATCATTATGAAATGGAAATAATATGGAACTACCCAGACTCTTCCGAGAGCTGGCCGTCCAACCAAACTGAGCAACCGGGCTAGAAGGACCTTGGACAGGGAGGTGAGCAAGAACCCAATGACCAATCTGACAGAACTACAGAGTTCCTTGGCTGAGATGAGAGAACCTGCTTGAAGGACAACAGTCTTTGCAGCACTTCACAAATCTAGGCTTTATGGGAGAGTGGATAGATGGAAGCCACTCCTGAGAAAAAGGTACATGACATCACACCTGGAGTTTGCTCAAACGCATGTGAAAGACTCTGAGAGCAAGCGGAAAAAGATTCTGTGGTCTGATGAGACAAAAATTTATCTATTTGGCATGAATGCAAAGCACTACGTCTGGCGGAAACTGAGCTCAGCTCATCACCCATCGAACACCAACCTACCATGAAACATGGTGGTGGGAGCATCACGCTATGGGGATGCTTTTAAATGGCAGGGACCGGGAGATTGTAAGGATAGAGGGAACAATGAATGGAGCCAAATACAGGCAAATCCTTGAGGAGAACCTGCTTCAGAGTCCAAAATACCTCAGACAGCGGCTAAGGTTACGTTCCAACATTGGAACAGCAACATTGGAATGGCTTCAGAACAAGAATGTGAAAGTCCTTGAGTGGCCCAGCCAAAGCCCGGACTTGAATCCAATTGGGAATCTGTGGAAAGACTTGAATATTGCTGTTCACCGTCGCTCCCCATCGAATTTGACAGAGCTTGAGCAAATCTGCAAGGAAGAATGGGAGAAACTTCCGAAATCCAAATTTGCAAAGCTGATACAGACATACCCAAGAACACTTGAAGCTGTAATCGCTGCCAAAGGTGCTTTAATGTGTTTTTGACTCAGGGGGTTGAATACTTATGTAAATTAGATATTTCTGTATTTCATGTTTAATTTGTTTGTAAACATTTGTATTTTATAAATTGCACTTTGACATTATGGGGTATGTTGTGTAGATTGGTGCAAAAACTCCCAAGTTAATTCGTTTTCAATTCAGTCTGTAACACAAAAAAATGTGAAAAATGTCATTGAGTGCGAATACTTTCTGAAAGCACTGTACATCAGGTGATTTTTTGTATGTGTGTGTGTGTGTGTGTGTGTGTGTGTGTTGTTGTTGTTGTTGTTGTTGTTATTGTTGTATAGCCCCGGACAGTTCTCGACCAAGCCTGTAGCATCGAGACAGCCGATCAATCTCCCAGGAAAGACCCAGAGAGATCCCCACATCCAGGATGGTGCACCTCCATCTTCACAAAGTCAGGGGCATGACAGAGTTTTATATATATATATATATATATATATATATATATATATATATATATATATATATATATATATATACTGTTGCGAATATGGAATTTGGCCTCCATATCCGCTTGTAAATATTCCCCTATTTCTCCAATACTCCCCAACTTTCCCCAATCCCCCATTCCCTAGTCCCATTGCATGTAAATAACAATCAGTAGAGCCGACCTTCCCCTTATTCCCCCATTAAATGTCGTGCCCAGGTCCACCGCACCACACGTAGACAACTTTCGGACATCTTCCTAGTTATTCTTAATCTATGTCAGTTAAGGCCTCGTTTCCATTAATTATGACTCTTCGTTGCACCAGAATGTGATTATATGGCACCAGTAGTGAGTTTAGGACCTTTCCCATACCTCCTCCCATCTTCTTCCCCGTCTACAACAACAGAGGAGATGGCGGCGGAGCGGGGGAGGATGCGTCCTCACACCGGCTCGATTAGCGCCATTGACCACGCGCTCCACGGGGTTACCACGGAGGGGCTGGCTGTCAGCTCCTCCTCAAGGGCGGAGCTGGTAACCCCCCCCCGCATGCACCCAATGAGAAGCAACGTGCCGATTCCACGAGGCGGAGCTAACGAGCCGAGGGCGTGTCACTCCCCGCCGGATATACGCGGCCACGTAGCGGACGTGACGTCAGATGCGCCCCCAGCTGGAAGAAAGAAGGACCTGCGAGCGCTGAAACAGATGCGCCTGAGTTTGGAGAGGCCTGAGAAAGACCCGCCTGAGAAAGAACGTCACCTCTGAGCGCTGCGACGAGACCTCCCCGCATCTCTGGACCGAACCGTGTTGATCCTGCCCCGAGCCCAGGTGCACCTGGAGCCATCGCTACCTTGCCTTTCCTAGCCATCAATCCCCGTGTGAGTCAGCTTTGTCCCGTTTATCTGTCGTCTGTTGGGAATAATATAAGATTGTGTCTAAGTGCTTGTCTTTCTATGTTGTACCTCTCGTCCCTGTAATCTGACCTTCCGTAACGAATATAATCTCCTCCGGAGGTCTTGAGAACCGTATCCCTGGTGTCGTCATTTTATAACCCAGCCGGGTGTCTTCTTTTTCTTATTGAGCCAGCGTAACGCGACTTCGTCAACGTCGAGTATAGTCGGGTAATTTGTGCGGACACGACGGCCATTCCGCTCGGCCCACTTTAACATCAAAGTCGTGTCTGTAACAATACACACAGACTTGGCATTTAATATGGAATTTTTTTTTTGTGGGGGTGAACTTACTTTTCAAGATGTCTTAGAACCAAAAGTTCATTGGAATTATGTTGAAATCATTCTAGATTTTGTTAATGTGACCTTTAAAAGAAACGAAAACCACATTTGACATTTCGAAACAAATAAATTGATCCTTGAAAGTGATGTAAACTGATATCGAACTCAATTCACGGACAGTACTGTGTTAAACTTCTGTACGTTTTCCAGAAGTATCTCTATTTTGCACATTAGCCAATTTTTTTTTAACAAAAACAAAAGCTAAATTACGACTGGGATTACGGACAGTAAAATTACAGTTCAGTACTTCGTGTAATCCCCACGAGCATTCAGTAGAGCACGTACACGTCGAGGCATGCTGTTCACGAGATTTGCCAAGGTTTGGACAGGAATCGCTTGCCATGCAGTGACAATAGTCTGCTGGAATTCACGCACAAAGGTCGGCTGCTGGTCCAAGTTGTCGATTTGACGCGTTAATTCTGCCCACAAGTTCTCTATCGGATTCATATCCGGGGACATGGCAGGCCACTCCACATGCTCTACACCACGGTCAGCAAGAAAGTGCTGGATCATGCGAGCACAATGAGGCCGTGCATTGTCATCTTGGAAGACAAAGTTTCCTCGAAAGGCTGCACGAGCAAATGGAAGCAATGTTTCTTCCAGAATGGCCATGTACTTGAACTGGTTCAGGTTTCCATTCAGAACAACCAGGTCAGTTTTGCCCCCTGCATGAAAATCAGCCCAAACGGTCACCCCACCACCTCCAGCTTGGACTCTTGGCACTATACAATTTTTGCTGTAGGCTTCATGCACTTGGCTGCGCACTCGGACATGGCCATCTTGACGATAGACCAGAAATCTAGACTCGTCACTGAAGGTCACGTGAAATCCAGTGTCCTGGCTGGCATTGACGGTGCTCTCTGGCCCACTGCAATCGGCGCTGGCGGTGTTGTCTGGTCAGGCGTGGCTTTCTCAGGGGACGCCTGGCACGATAGCCTGCTTGAACCAGTCGTTGGTTGACTAGCCTTCTGGATACAGGCACATTTGTCCGTTGCTGCCACTCAGCCCTAAGCCGATTAGCTGACTTGGTATGGCCATTGCGGACCAACCAGTGCAGCTGGCGATCATCCCTCCTTGTGGTTCTGCGGGGACATCCTGGCCTCGGTATTGGAGTAGGGACACCCCTCTGAGCATTTCGTTTCAGGATCTTTGACACCTTACCTTGAGTGATGCCATACTGCCGAGCAATAGCATGCTGTTTCATGCCGTAATTTCGTAAAGCCACCACTCCATGACAAACAGCATTGTCGAGTTGACGGACCATCTCCAGAGGAAGCGGCAATAACTTTTGGAGACGTGCAGCAGTTGTTTTCCACTAATACAGAACGCAACAACCCTTGTATACCCGACTGTGAAGCCAATCATCAAATGCACCTGTCCCTACATTTTGCCACGCCACCTGTGATATAATCCTGTTGTTGAGTTCTTGCTGCGACAGACAATCAGTGACATGGTTCTTGTAACAAATAAATCACCAAAGTGTAAAAGAAACTCACCAGATTGATATACCGAGTTAAGAAAGTAAACCCAAGTCAAGAAAAAAAAAAATTCCATATTAAATACCAAGTCTGTATATACATATTGTTACGGACACGACTTAGATGTTATGATGGGCCGAGCGGAATGGCCGCCGTGTTCGCACAAGTTACCCGATTATACTCGAACGTTGGCCGAGTCGCGCTACGCTAGATCAATGAAGGAAAGGACACAACGGCTAGGTTAAATGACACGACACCAGGGGTACAGTTCTCAAGGCCTCCGGAGAGGTTATAATATTGCGGAAGGTTAGATTACAGGGATGAGAGAGACAGCATAGGAAGATAGGCACTTAGACACACTTATCTTATTCCCGACAGACCACAGATAAACGGGACAAAACTGACTCACACGGGGATTGATGGCAAGGAGGGGCAGGTATTCGATGGCTCAAGGTGCACCTTGGCTCAGGGGCAAAATCGACCCGGTCCGGTCCAAAGATGCGGGGAGGTCGCTCAGCGCTCGGAGGTCGCGACTTGTCTTTTCAAGCTGGGGGCGCATCTGACCTCACGTCCGGTAAGTGGCTGCGCATATCCGGCGGGGAGTGACACGCCCTCGGCTCGTTAGCTCCGCCCCAGATGGAATCGGCCCGCCGCTTCTCACTGGCTGCGGGGGGTTACCGGGCTCCGCCCCTGACGAGGAGCTGACAGCCAGCCCCTTCGTGGTAACCCCGTAACCTGGAGCACATGGGCCATGGCGGCTAACCGAGCCGGAGTGAGGACGCCCACTCCCCGCACCGCGGCCGCGCCGCCCCCGCTTTGGTTGTAGTTGTTGTTGTTCCATGAGATGATGGGAGGATGCGGAGATGAGGTTGGGGGGAGGTATTGGGAGGTCCTAAACTCACTACTGGTGCCATACAATCACATTCTGGTGCAACGAAGAGTCAGAATTAATGGAAACGAGTCCTTAACTGACATAGACTAAGAATAACTAGCAAGATGTCCGAAAGTTGTCTACGTGAGATGCGGTGGACCTGGGCACGACATTTAATGGGGGAAAAAGGGGAAGGTCGGTTCTACAGAGTGTTGTTTACAGACAATGGGACTAGGGAATGGGGGATTGGGGATAGTTGGGGAGTATTGGGGAAATAGGGGAATATTTACAAGCGGATATGGAGGCCAAATCCCATATCCGCAACAATATATACATATATACAAATATACAGAGTGGCCACAAAGAACCTATGCACGCAGTTAGAATTTAGTTAGAATTTATCTGTTATCCTGTTAGAATTTATCCTGATATCCCCCTCTTGTCTTCCGCTCCCTTAATTATATGTTATATGTGTTAGCTCTAACACGAGGCTAGACTAAGTATCCAAACAAATAAATAAAATAAATACAAAAATAAATAAAACTGATTTGCATGCTGTCAAAAAAAGGAATAATGTTAAACCACATCATTATGAATGTTTTACCTTATTTTAATCAAGATTTATGATTCCCTCATCACCATGTGATTACCACATTCACCCACATAACCGGTACAATTATAGGTTGGATTCAGTTCATTTTTCTGGATCCGTGCACTTCAACAGCAAGAACATTTGATGGCCATATTGTTACCGCAACTAGCAGAATTGAAACCTGCTGATTGTGGAGATACCTGCTGATTCCTGCTTGTGTCGGCCCTCTGTTGTGTCGTAATCTCACGGCATCGTGTTCGGTGCAGGCTTCTCAGCCTTTCAGCTGCTGCTCACAGCCAGCAACTTCCAGTTCCCCCTCAGAGGTTCTATTGTCGGACCTACATGCAGTGAAATTGCACAGTCGCAAAATTCTGCAAAACTTGCGTCCAGACCGTATGCACATTCCATTGAAATATTGCATTCAAACGTCTCAAAAGCATGTACAATTATTTTGATTCAGTCAACTATTAATGGGCTAAATTATCTACACAACTGTGGTTGATGAAACCCCAATGCGGATTATGAAGTAAGTGGACTTTAGTCAACACGAGTTCAATTTACTGATAAGGAAACTGACCGTTCGGGACTATATCATTACCATGCATGCAACTGTGGCTTCCGTTAAGCATGAGGTTTCAGATGGAAAGGAAAACGGTGAGGTAAGAGGATAAAGTGAAAAGTTGGGACTTGAGTGCTTCAAAAAAAAAATCCATCATTTTCCACATGTAATATGTAGATTGCTGCTTATCAGTTTGTTGTTATTGTTTTCTTGCATTGTTTAACTTAAGACAATGGACGGTGCACACATTGAATCCTCGTCCTGTAGGCAAAACATGAGGATGGTAGTTTACAGCTGGGTCGGGATTTGAACCCAGGCTAGACACACCTGAGGCGAGTGCAAACAACCTAGAAACTAAAGGCAAGGATAGTGGATAGACAAATGGATTGATTTGAAGTTATTCCAAAGCCATGCGAAACTTAGACCGGTGCTATAGTTTACTTCATAATTGTTACAAATTGCTGAATTCTACTTTTTTTTTTTCAAAAGACATGCAAAACATTTGTATTCTGCAAAAAAAAACAAACAAAAAAACTTTTGTTGGAAGTTTTTTTTCTTCAAGTCTGCAGGAATCAAATTGAGTGTTAATAATTCTCGGAGTAAAATATTTCAAACTTTTTCTTTCTTTTTTTTGCTGAAAAATCTCTCATTATACCTGCACAATACCACATGTGGCAGCTGTCGGTTCGGCCTCCAAACTTGGCTCCGCATTTGAAGTCTCTGCAAATGTCTCATATTTGGCTCAAACACCGAGGGCGGGGAGTTGGCCAGCGGGGGAATTAACTGTCTGCAGTGTATATAAAGAAAGGATATCGGAGTGGCATGACCAAAAGAAAAAAGAAAAATCAACATACGGTTGAATTGGAATATCTTATTATTCAAGTGCCAAATGGTTTGTGTGCAAAAAGATTGAGGTTCAGCTGTGCAAATGGCTGAACATTGATGTGTATAATAATTCATAACTGAGATGGCTCTTTTCCAAGGGCACTTGACACCGTGAAACTTTAAAGCGTATACCCACCCCTGCATGCATCATTTATGAACGAAATTATTCTCCCCCGGTTTGCTAGTTTTGAAATTCCATATTAAAAATCAGTATATTCTTATTTTCCTTTTTCTTTTACATCTCAAAAGGGTTTGCTCGAAGTACTGGGGAGGAATGCGAAGGAGTGAGGGAGGGTGCAAAGTAAATCTGCTCAATTTTTACAAGGCCCGATAAATCTATTTTTATTGTCGTTTTTTGCGGTTCAGGGATTTTAGGAAGAGTGAAGCTATAAAGGAGTCTGTCTTGCATTACGAGGGCATGTTCAAGAGGTTATACGCCAAGACAACTCAAAGTTAGTCCAAGACAAGCCAACCTTTTCCATTTTTGCATCTATCATTATTTGGAAGATATACATATACTTACCTGCAAAGGTATTCACCCCCTACCAATAATGCCACATTTAAATGAATTACGAAATACGTACAAACAATCTTTCCAAATGAACTTTTTTTATTCATAACTGAGATCAAATGAAACACTGTTGTAGTTGAAAGAGGGTACATGTCAGAAATACCTGTAAAAAACATGTGCAAATCAAAATTCACTGATTGCAAAAGTATTCAGCCCTTCAGGTCAGTACTTGATGGAAGAACCTTTTGCAGCAATGACTCCTATGAGTCTTTTTGGGTTGGTCTCTACCAGCTTTGCACAGTGACATGGTGATATCTTTACTCATTCATCAGGTGAAAATTGCTCTAGTTCTGCAAAGTTTGATGGGGATCGTCGATGGGCTGCAATCTTCAAGTCTCACCATAAATGTTCAATTGGGTTCAAGTCAGGATTTTGATTGGGCCACTCAAGAACATTTATTTTCTTCTTATTCACCCGCTCCAGTGTGGCTTTACCTTTGTGCTTCAGATCATTATAAAAAATAAAAAAAACCACCTTTAGAGGCCATTTTTCCCCGCAAGCGGGGGTTGGCCTTTTTCGGGAACCGTGGTTGTTGTTGTTTTTCGGTCCCCTTTTTGAAGCAATGTTTTACGGCCGGATGCCCTTCCTGACGCCAACCCTTTTTGCCGCCTTTAACGACAAACAGGGAATTACCAGTGAACTGGTCCTCAATTAGCCGACCTCGGAAGGATGACAGGCTGAGTCAACCCCCCTGGCGTTAATTCAGCGATCGACCGGGATTCGAACCCAGGATCCTAGGATCCTAAGCTGGCACCCTAGCCGCTAGCCCAACACCAACACCAGGGAGTGCTTCAGATCATTGTCCTGCTGAAATGTGAACCTCCTACCCAGTTTCAGATTCATGGCTGACTCAAGCAGGTTTTCATCAAGGATTCTCCCGTATTTTCGCCAGACGTAACGCTTTGAATTTAGACCAAAAAGGTAAATTTTTGTCTCATGTGACCAAATGCTTTCAGTGTCATATAGATGCTTTTTCCCAAACTCCATGGAGCTTTTTTAGATGTCTTTTTTCAGTAATGGCTTCTTTCTTGCCCGCTGTCAATAGAGGCCAGCTTTGTGAAGGGAACGGGATATTGTTGATTGATGGACACTGATCCCCATCCCAGACATAGAACCTTGCAGATCTTTCAAAGTCATTGTTGGATTTAGTGACATCCCAAACCAGTTTACTGCTTGCCCGGCTGCTGACTTTGGATGGGCGACCTGATATGGGTAGAGAGTCTGGGTGCTATGATACATTTTCCACTTCTTAATGTTGGATTTCACCATACTCAAAGGGATAATGAGTGACTTTGAAATCTTCTTATAACCCTCTCCTGAATGATGCTTCTCTACCACTTTATGTCTGACTTCTTTGGAATGCTCCTTGGTCTTCATGTTTGCCTTTTTTTATCCAATGTCGAGGCTCATGGAAGAGCAAGAACACAGAACAGATCAGGACACAACATAACAAAGGGAACAGCAGGATAAAGGGGAAACACCAATAGCAGGGCAGAGGGAGAAAGTCGATAGTGACAGACACCCAGGGGATGTAGGTAACGATGAGTAGGAGGGGAGAAAGCAAAGGATGAACAAGATCGATATGTAAGCAAAGTTTTGGGAAGCTGGGGGTGGTTTAACTGGTCTAGAAAAGATCATGGTTTTGGATGGGGGGGGGGGGGGGTGACTTTTGTTGGCATTGAACAGCTTGAAGAAGGCCGAGGGAAGAATGAGATTGAAGCGAGTGTGGAAGGTGGTTCCACAGGCAGGAAAAAAGAGGAATAAATGACTGTTGGTAAGCATTGGCTCTGGATTTAGGCAGTTTCACCAGGAGGTGTTTGCTGGTGGATCGCGTACGTCCTGCAGATACAATGGAGAGGGCATAGAAAGGAGGATGCCAAGGGTGCAAGACCAGAAATGAGGCAGAAGAAGGCACAGAAACCACAGACATGTGATAGGCCCATATACAGTCACGTGAAAAAGTAAGTACACCCCATGTAAAGTTTTGACTTTTTCAACATATTTCAACATACAGCTATTTGATCTTCATTTCAACAATGTTGACAGATAAAGGTGATATAATATAACAAATATCATGAAACATTTAGATTTTGTAGTCTATTGTATAATCTAAATAAACATAAATGCAAATTTCGCATGTGGAAAAAGTAAGTACACCCCTACATTTATCACTACTTCAAATACCTAAAATTAGAATCAGGTGCACCTGATTGCAAATAATTAGAACATCGTTAGAGAGGATCTTGGAGGAATCTGTCTTATTTAAACCTCAGACATTTAGTTTGGTTTGCTCTTTGTTGTTGAAGTGTGCGGTGTCACCATGCCTAGATCGAAAGAGCTCTCTGAGGCCTTCAGAAAGAAGGTTATAGATGCCTACGAGTCTGGGAAGGGATTCAAAAAGATCTCCAAACAATTTGATATCAATCATTCGACTGTCCGGAAGATCATCTACAAGTGGAGAAGATTCCAAACAACTGCCAACTTGTTCAGGCCCGGCCACCCCAGCAAGTTCAGCCCAAGAGCAGACCGCAAGATGCTGAAAGAAGTCTCGAAGAACCCCAGAATGTCATCACGGGATCTACAGGTAGCTCTTGCCACTGTTGATGTCAAAGTGCACGAGTCTACCATTAGAAAGAGGCTGCACAAATTTGATCTACATGGGAGGTGTGCCAGGAGGAAACCTTTGCTGTCCAGAAAGAACATCAGGGCAAGACTAAAGTTTGCCAATGAACACCTAGGCACAGACCAGCACTTCTGGAACAATGTGCTCTGGACAGATGAGTCAAAGGTAAAGCTATTTGGCCACAGTACCAGGAGACATGTTTGGCGAAAACCAAAGACAGCATTTGACCACAAGAACCTGATACCAACTGTAAAGCATGGTGGTGGAAATAGTATGGTTTGGGGCAGCTTTGCTGCATCAGGGCCTGGGCAGCTCACCATCATAGAATCCACTATGAATTCTTCATTGTACCAGAGGGTGCTTGAGGATAATGTGAGGCCATCTGTCGGAAAGTTGAAGCTCAACCGAAGGTGGCCCTTGCAACATGACAATGACCCTAAACATACCAGTAAATCCACCAAGGAATGGCTGAAAAGAAAGAAATGGAGGGTTCTGGAATGGCCAAGTCAAAGCCCAGATCTAAATCCGATCGAGATGTTGTGGGGTGATTTGAAATGAGCTGTGCTTGCAAGAAACCCCTCAAACATCGCACAGCTGAAAGAATTCTGCATGGAGGAGTGGGCAAAAATTTCTCCCAGTCGATGTCAGAGACTGGGAGACAGTTATAAGAAACGCCTACTTGAGGTTGTTTCTGCGAAAGAGGGCAAACTTCACCTATTAGAGCCAAGGGTGTACTTACTTTTTCCACATGCGAAATTTGCATTTATGTTTATTTAAATTATACAATGGACTACAAAATGTAAATGTTTCATGATATTTGTTATATTATATCACCTTTATCTATCAATATTGTTGAAATGAAGATCAAATAGCTGTATGTTGAAATATGTTGAAAAAGTCAAAACTTTACAAGACATGTACTTACTTTTTCACGTGACTGTATGTGATATGCAGATGGTGAAGTGATAGACCCATATACTCGGCTTCATTGCAAGAGATTCCAATGATCTTGAGCGCCTTAGTTTTCACAGCATCAAGCTGAGCATGATGTGAGGCAGGGGAACCAGCCCCGAGGGGAGAGCAGTACTCCTTCAAGCTGCTGATGAAGGTATTGTAGGTAGATAGAAGCTCTGGTGTGCCAAGGAAGGACTTTCCATAACGGAGGATGCCCAGTTGGCATCTGGCTTTGGAGGCCAACTTTGAAATGTGGTTTGCCCAAGAGAGATCATGGCTGAGAGTGAGCCCCAATAGTTCGAGTGATTGAACCTCTTTGAGAGGGTTCCTGAGAAAGTAGATGGGAGGTTTTGTCGTATGTTCCTTTCGGAGAGATAGAGAGTGAGTATGGGCGATTTCTCAGGATTGAAAGACATTCCAAGTGCTTGACTAGATTATTATTTTTGTGAGGAGAGGGAAGAGGTTGCTTGCTGCCTGTCTGTCAGAAGGATGAGCGATGGCATGGCAGAGAGTGGAGTCATCAGCAAATGGATAAAGACCATTTTCCAGAGAGTTAGAGAGATCATTGATGAGAATTTGGGATAATATGGGGCTGAGAACACTGCCTTGGGGTACTCCAGCCTTGAAAGGATTCTGTTGAGAGCCACATGTTGGCTGTGAGAGTCGAGGAAGACAGTAATCCAAAAGTTGAGTTGGCCTTGGATTCCATAGGTAGACAGTTTGGAGAGCAAGGTGGGATGCCATATTGTATCGAAAGCTCGAGATATGTCCAGAGAGATGGCCACGATCTCATGTGTGATACTGAGGGCCTCCATCATTTGTTGGGAGAGTAGAAGCAAGATGGGCAAGGTAGAGTGACCATGCAAGTCTGAATCTGAATTGATGATCTGAGATGAGGCTGTTGGAGAAAAATATTAATTTTATGTCAACTGTGATGATGCATTCTCTGACCTTGCTGATGATTGGAAGTAAATTAATTGGTCTCTCGTTTAGGGGATCAGTTTTTGCTCATTTTTATGTTATGCTGTAATGTTGGCTGATTTCCAAGCAGATGGAAGATGACCTCGGGCAAATGACAGGGTGAAACACTTTAAAATGCCATGGGCATAGAGAAGCTGTGCAAGAGCAGCAGAGCAGATTCTTAGGATGTGTGAGCTGATGCCGTCCGGTCCAGTTGTAGAGTCAGATTCGAGTGTTGCCATAAACTTTTCCACCTTCTCAGGTGCAAAAGACACATAATCCAGGAGCAGTTGGGTATGACTGGGAATGGTGGGTACAGAGAGCGAAGGGTTAGGGTCACAATATTTTGAAGCAAACACAGAATTGAGGCATTCGGTCTTCTCACGAGTGGAGTCAGCTGTGGTGTTATTTGAGGTGAGGGAGGGGATGGAAGGGGAGCACATACCAGAGACAGACTTGACAAGGCACCGTCATGTTTGTTGGTTGACCGAATGAGTTGCACCTTTAAACTCCTTACATAAGTGGGTGAATTTAATTTACAAGTTAAACCACTGATTACATAAAGGTGAAACATATTACACTTATTTTGTAACCTTTCAAACAAATAATTTGCTCCTGTCAAAGTGATTTCAGGTTAATTAGGCAAAGAGTGTCCCATCTGCTTGCATTAGCTGGTGGATGTTAAAGATCCCATGGTGTATTTCATAAAGAGTAGGTGAGCCAATGCTGGCGCCGCAAGTTACAAATTTCTGCCCATATCACACACCCTCAGTCGAACGTCAGGCCTGTCCAGCCAGATCGTGAAAGGCTTGAGCCAAAAAAAAAATTTCAATTATCTCCACCAGAAGGTGGGAATAACTAAGCCATTAAAAATTACGAGTAGTAGTAGTAGTAGTAGTAGTAGTAGATTCCTCTTTATACTCTCTTGACATGTCTCAGACTACTGCAGGTCATTGGTAGAAGTTTCGAACATCTCACGTATGTTGTTTAAAATGTTTCCTTGCAATAAATGTTGTTTGTCTTGTTCTCAACTCCACCTAATGGTTTGTACTTGCCTTGTAAATTAAATGCAATAAACCTTTGCCGTTTTGTTGTCGGATTCTTTGATTCTTATGAAATTGCCGAAAACCCATCTGGCTTATGAAAGACCTTAATGATGGAGGTCATGTGCCCTACCTAGTCTGATGTTACTTGTGACACATTGTGTTGGTTCAAGGCTCTCAGAAACTTTAGATGGGCACTAAAACAATACCCCTTCCCCCACCCACACCCCTCCCCCCATTCTCGCAAAATAAACAAGATAGATAAAGGCCTACAGACAGAGGGGGGGGGGGGGGGGGGGGGGAAGATTGTAAAACGAACATAAAAAAGATGTACAAAGTTGTCGATGATTATGAAGAAGGCATAAAATATAAGTTCTTAATAAAATAAGTATTCCAGCAATAGGAACATGGACTGCATGAGGAGTCTGGAAGTGTTCCAAGACATTGATGTTCTCGAGGCATCTGGTGCGACGAAAGACAAAGCCAAGCTCTGTGTGTGATGGGATCAGATGGCGTTCTTAGTGCACAAAAGCCGGTAGGAGTTACAAAATAAATAATAGCGAATTGTACGCCCGATTATGCATCGTCTCGAGAGCAGGAACCACCATCAATCCCAGGTTAAAATAAACTTGTTCCAGCTCAGAAAATGTTCTCTTCCTTTTGGACTCAAAGAGATGGAATAGCATGGGATTGTTTTATGACATTTGGGTAACTTGTAGCACGTGCCAGATTATCTACAGCTGCTCTTCAATCCCCCGGTTTTGCAAAAAAATTCTCAACATTGAAGCTCAAGGAAGCACCGAGTGGTGCAGACTTATAAAATGATAGTGGGGTTGAGGGGTAACAGTGGAACACAATAAGCGAGGAATGAATGACTTGGACAAATGGAAAGAGGAAGAGATGAAACACAGTACATAACCTGTAAGTAAGAGGGTTTGGTCGGGTTAATGGGGGTAAATTGTGGGTAGGAATGGGGGATGGTGATGCACTGCCTTATTGAAATCCTGGGGAAAAGATGTGGGATTGAACAGTCCAAGGAAGTCAGTTCCACAGAAAGGAGAAGTGAGGAAAAAAAGAGTTTTGATTTAGCGATGATATCTGGTATTCGGTCTTGTAAAAGAGATTGATGGTACTTGCGACATCGCCTTTTAAATCGGTTCAGTGATACATTGCCCCTATGGTTTGAATCCGTAAATACTTTTTGCTATAAGATAGTGAAGTGACGTGAAGAGATCCCGCTACCTAATTGCTCCATTAACCAAACATGGTGTTGAAGGCTTGAGAAGATGTAGTGACAGAAATCTTGACCATACGGTGCCTTCAGAAAGTATTCAGACCCCTTGACTTTTTCACATTTTGCTGTGTGACAGCCTGAATTTAAAATGGATTAAATTGAGATATTTTTGTCACCGATCTACATGGAGAAACTCCACGTGGATTTTGATTATGTCACGTCATCAGAAATGTTGAGACGAGAGGGAAATATGCAGGATTGTTAATTCACTGTCATGTATTCCATTTCATTTAGGTGTCACTGCTACAAAGACTGTAGCGAATGTCGATAGGTATCAGGAAATTTGCACCATTCCTCCATCAGAGCAAGAGAAAGTTCAGTGTTGACCCTTTGGAATTCCAAGACATCCCAAAGGGGTTTTTTTGGGTTTAGTTTTTTTTGGGTTTTTTTTTCATGGGTTTTTTTGGGGGTTTTTTTTTTGGAAAAATAAAATTTTTCATTGGGTTTAGGTCCCGGTTTTGGGGTAAGCCACTGTAAAATATCAACATCATTATCCTTGAAATAATTAAGTGTGGAAACGGTGATTCCATGTGCTGCGGTCGTTACGCTGGTAATTGTGAGGGTCCTCACTGTGGTA
This sequence comes from Myxine glutinosa, assembly GCF_964187855.1. Classification (NCBI taxonomy): domain Eukaryota; kingdom Metazoa; phylum Chordata; class Myxini; order Myxiniformes; family Myxinidae; genus Myxine; species Myxine glutinosa. The sequence goes on from NC_136272.1 coordinate 99,634,197, forward strand.
GAGCGCATTAAAGCTAATGGTAAGGTGTTGTTCATCGTGTCCCGATAAGACTCCTTCATAGAACACGTGCTGCTAATTTCATTGTGGGAAATATATGCACCTGCACGTTTGGGCGAGTTCATTTCAAGTTTGCTTGTGCTGCCCCTTCACCTTTGGTGATACAGTCGTACAACATATTCCCAAAAGTTTTTTATTATTATATTATTTATTTTTTTTAAAAACTTTTCGGGCCTGATTATCCTCAAGGAATGTGTTGTATAGTACTAGGAAGAGTATCCATCGCAAGTGACAGGAAAAGCTCGCACGAGTGTCCTCCCCCTTTCTCTCTCTCCCCTTCTCCCCTCCCTGCCCCACTCCTCTCTCTCCCTCACCCACTCCCCTCTCCCTTGCCCACTCCCCTTCCCCTCACCTCATTAGGTCCGTGCTCTCTATCCTTTCTAAATGGCTTTAATTTCCTTTTCAGTTTTTTTTTCTCTTTTGCTATTCATTTGTTACTTTTATTTGATATTTGAAGTACCATTCTCGTTACTGAGCGACTGTGCCACCAAAGCAGCTTCCTGAGCAAGGGTTAAACTGGGTAGTTTGCCATTGCCTTCCCAGCAGTAGTTAGGACAGGAATTTGTAATTTGGCCGGGGAGTCGCCGATACCTCGCTAATCTTCATGAAGGACACCGTGGGGATCTTTAACGTCCATAAACTAATGTCGGAAGACGGTACGCCCAGTTTAACATCCATTGAAGAGACGACACACAGATTGATGATTCGCCCAATCTGTAAAACACCAGGATGATAGGTTATAGCTGGGCCAAGATTCAAACGCAGGCGAGACAGGTTGGAGGCAAGTGTGAGCACCGAGTGAAAATGAATTTTGGAACCATTTTACCTCATGGCTCACAGAGTCTATTATTTATTTTATTTTATAAAATAGCTTTTTTCCTACATTTTTGCCCATTTCACTCTAGATTTCAACAACATTATTTAGGCCATGAGTTCCGATTGTGAAATATTGAATCGGATTTCGAATACCAGTTTTTAATACGCCGATACAATACATTATTCAATCTTGCCAGGAGCCAATCACATTGCACCTGGCCTCATACCAGCCAATCAGCGTTACTGTGAATGGACGAATGGACAGCCATCTCTGTTTTATATTTGTAGATTACTCTTGGACAACTGGAAAATACACTTCCTCCCCCTCTTATTTAACATTACTGGTGCTTATTTAAAACTGTATACCCCATGCTGCACATCCTTGAGAACACTCCCTGAATATGACCTCTGATTTTAATATCACTTTGTGAGTGTTGGAGTGTTCTTTCTGATGTATATTCATTCAATAACTTTTCTTCTGTTTGTGTATCCATGAGCAGAGGTTCCTTAAGCAGTACAATGGCAATCACTTCCAAAAAAATATATACTAGCAGGATTACCCGGTGTTTCCGGGTGAGGAAGGGGGGGGGGGGAGGCTGGAGAGGGAGGGTTGAGGAAGGGAGTGGGGTGAGTGGAAGGGGGTCGGGTGGGGAAGGGAGTGGGAGGGGAAAGATATACTACATATACATATTTTTTGGGGGGAGGGGCTTTGACAGGCTCCTCCGTTTTGGGGGAGGGGAAGGAGGAAGAATTTTCCCGTCCAAAGAGTGCTTTAACCTCAGTGTTGCCCAGGTAAAAAAGGAAATTGTAATACCCTCTGCCACCATCATCAGGTGGCGATACACGGTACACATTTACATAAAGAATTTATGCTCCTCTCCCGGTCCCCCACACCCCCGAATGAGGCCGTGGCCACATAGCCTATGTTACCCCCCAGCCAAAGTTGTATTTGTATTTGTACCCCGAGTAAAGTATATAAGTGTTGAAAGCTGGAGTACCCGGAGTTGCTCAAGCGAAAAAGAAACATTAACATATTTGAAATGAGGGCAAATATAATGGAAAAGCAATTACATCCAAATCAGAATCCATCACAAATGTCAAGTCATAATTTTAGCTTTTCGTTGAATATCTGCTGGTGAATGTGCCGTTCATCACGTTTCTGAGTTAAGTATGATGACGTTCAAGAAGAAGAAGAAGCTTTACTACCAACTTCGAACACTTCCGGAATTGTTTGATTTATTTGTGTTCACTTCCGTTCAATCACTTCCATTTCCGGTCTTGCTGGCGAGGGTTCGTTTATTCTCAGCTCTCCACGCTCTCCATCGAAATCGAAGTTAAGTAATTGTTCCCATTTGTATTTTCGTTATAACTGTATTTATTTTATGGTGTATATATTGTCTCCCGACGAAGATTTTCGGTGCAAATCTTTCATACCTGTATTGAAATCGTGTTAATTCGTGTCGTGTCTTGAGGCCTTGTACAGTGTACACTGTACAACCTTGAGGCTTTGTTTTTCTCTCAGCGGTCCGTCGTTTGTGATCCAATAACTTTCGTTCTCTGTTTTCCCAGTCTTTTCACCCCATAGCCTACTTCCTTATGTAAATCTCAATTCAAAAAAAAAAAAAAAAAAACATTTCCTTCTCTGTTCTCATTCGTTTATTCATTCTTATTCGTTCGTTCGTTCTTCGACCACGTGTTTCTCTCCCATTTCCCCAGATAGATTGTCAAATTTCAACTCGTTATTTTATCGTCCATGCGTTATTGTTTGATTATAGTTAGTTTTGGTTTGAATTTCCTGTAACTCGTAATTAATTAATCGTGTTCTGCTCCTCGTGTGCGGCCTTGTAGTTGTACCCCCGTCGGTGTTTGTTAACTTAAGCGTATTTTGCTTGGCTCTTAGTTTTTTCCCTTCTACCCCAAACATAATACTCTGTCTAACGTTCTAAATCCCCACCCCCCACTCCCCCCCCCCCCCAAAAAAAACAAAAAACCAAAAACATTTATTTTCCTTTCTCCACGTGTACTGTTGTCTCATCCTGTATTTTCTGTCCAGGTGTGCTGTTCGCCCCGCCCCCATTATCTCCTTGCCATCCACCGTTTGCCCTGTTCACGTGACTCGTGGTGGTCCCTCTCGGCTCTCCCCCCGTTGGTATTTTGTGCATATAAGATTGTTCACGGTTCTGTTTAAATATTATTTAAATATGTTTAACCTTTCCCCTTCAGTGTTTTACTCAGTGGTATTTTACAACACGCTGTTTTTCTTCCTATTTAAAAGGCTTTTCTCAATTTCCTCTCCAACTCATTCCACTTCAAAAAAAAGAAATTCAATATCTTATACGTCTCCCTCACTACATGGTCTAAATTCACATTCATTCCATCCCTCCTCCATCGTTCAGAATCAGATAGCTAACTTGAAAATCGCAACAAACCCAATTTGTTTTCAATGTTCGTCTTTCATTAATCACCCACTTTCTAAACTCCCCTCTTGCCCCTCCCATCCAAATCCCCCCCCTTGCACCTACACTCCTAAACTCCCCCCTTGCCCCTCCACTCTTAAACTCCCCCCTTGCCCCTCCACTCTTAAACTCCCCCCTTGCCCCTCCACTCCTGAACTCCCCCCTTGCCCTTCCCCTCCTAAACTCCCCCCTTGCCCCTCCCCTCCAAATCCCCCCCCTTGCCCCTCCACTCCTGAACTCCCCCCTTGCCCTTCCTCTCCTAAACTCCCCCCTTGCCCCTCCCCTCCAAATCCCCCCCCTCGCCCCTACACTCCTAAACTCCCCCCTTGCCCCTCCACTTCTAAACTTCCCCCTTGCCCCTTCCCTCCTAAACTCCCCCCTTGCCCCTCCCCTCCTAAACTCCCCCCTCACTCCTCCCCTTCAAAACTCCCCCCCAACCCCTCCCATTCAAATCTCCCCCCATACCATTCCTCTCCAATTCTCCCTCCTCCCCCCTCCTCCTCAAAGCTGCCTCCTCCCCACTTCGTCTCCCTTCTATCTCATACCTCCACCCCCCCCCAACCTTCTACTTTCCTCTGCCCCCCCTCAAACAACCCCTCACTGTGCCTCATCCCTTCACCATCAAACCTTTCATCCTCCTCATCCTTCCCTTTCTTGGAACTCTTCTGCAATCTCTGACACACTATCAACTGCTCTCCCTACCTCCCCTCTCATCCTTCATCTTACCCTACTCCTCCCCTCCCCTGTCCTGTACCCGATGCTCCCCCTCTCTCTTCATTAACGGTATGGACCTCAAACATCCGGGGCCTTCGCTCAAACCTGACTGATCTCTCCATACAGGTTGCTTCTGACAATCCAGACTTGATCTGCTCAATAGAGACTTTCCTCCTTCAAGATGTCTCTGATTCCTTAATATCTCTTCCTGGTTACTCCCTCCTCCGGTATGATAGACCTGAGCCTCGGCCTGGTGGTGGGGTGGCTATCTTTATCAAAAACTCTCTTCCTCACTCTCCTTGCACTGCCCTCTCTCCTCCTCACCCCCAGGAGTACCTCTGGCTACGGCTTCCTCTCCGCTCCCACCTTTTGTTCATATGTGTTCTGTACCGTCCCCCAAACAGTGATGACTCCATTTACATTTCACTGTCTGACAACATGGACCAACTTCTATCCACTCATCCCAACTCTCTCTTCCTCATATGTGGTGACTTCAACTGTCATCATGCCACCTGGTTGGGTGTGGGTTCCCCTCTCACCAGTCATGGCACCTCAGCAAACGACTTCTGTGACTCACTGGGACTGACACAATCTGTCAATTTCCCGACCCGGATCTCAGCCAATGGAGTATCTTCTCTTCTAGACTTGGTTATGACAAACTTCCCTGCTAATGTCTGCTGCTCTTCTTCTGCTCCAATCGGTTCTTCTGATCATGTGCTTGTCAAAGTGGACATCTCTCTGGCCATTCTCAGAGAGCCTCCTCAGCGTCGACGAGTCTGGCATTTCACTCAGGCCGACTGGGACGGTCTTCAAGCAGCCATCAATCGTCTGGATTGGTCTCCCATCTCCACTGCCTCTGACATCAATTCTTCCTGGGAATTCTTCCAAAGCAAACTGATCTCTCTCATGCACAGATTTATCCCATCTCGCCTTCAGTTGTCTTACCCTTCCTCCCGTCCATGGTACACTGAATCTTGTGGTGAGGCAGTTGCCCTGAAACAACTTGCCTTTGCCTCTTGGAAGGCTAATCCAACTGAAGGCAATCTCAGTTCCTTCCACCAAGCTCGGAACAAGTGTGTGTCTACCCTCAGGAGTGCCAGGAAGCACTATCTCTCCTCACTCAAGAATGAACTCTCAAACCTGTCTCCTTCCTCCAAATCCTGGTGGCGTCTGGTCAAATCCGTTTCTGGTGTTTGTTCCCCCTCCATCCCCTCCCTCACCTCAAATGGCCACACAGTTGACATCGCACGTGACAAAGCCGAATGGCTCAACTCTGTGTTTGCCTCAAAATCCTTAGTCCCAAACCCATCTCTCTCTGTTCCCACCTTTCCCAGTCGAACCCAACTGCTCCTGGACTCTGTGTCCTTCTCTCCTGACAAGGTGGAGGAGTTTTTGTCAAACCTCGACCCTGATTCTGCAACTGGACCAGACGGCATCAGCCCACGGGTCCTAAAATCCTGCTCTGCCGCTGTATCTCACCATCTCTCTGTTCTTTTCACCCTATCTTTTGCTCAAGGTCATCTGCCAGCATCCTGGAAATCAGCAAACATTACCGCTTTACACAAAAAAGGTGCAAAAACAGATCCTTGCAACTACAGACCAATCAGCCTGCTCCCAATTATCAGCAAAGTCATGGAATCCATCATTGCTTCGGATATGAAATCTTTCCTCTTCTCCAATGGCTTGAGCTCTGATCATCAATTTGGTTTCAGACCAGGTCACTCTACTCTGGACATGCTGCTTCTGCTGTCTCAACAATGGATGGAGGTCCTCAATGCCAAACAGGAAATCACAGCTGTCTCCCTTGACATATCACGTGCCTTCGATACGGTCTGGCACCCAGCTCTGCTCACCAAACTCTCCTCCTATGGTATCCATGGAAATCTCCATGCATGGCTTGCGGACTTCCTCTCTGGTCGTAGTCAACGTGTGGCCCTGAATGGATTTCTCTCATCTCCCCTTCCTGTTCAGGCTGGAGTTCCCCAAGGCAGTGTGCTGGGCCCTGTGCTTTTTCTGGTCTTTATCAATGATCTCTCCGACTCTCTGGAAAATCCTCTCTATCTCTTTGCTGATGACTCCACTCTCTGCCGCTCCATTCCTCTTCCCTCAGATCGGCAGTCTGCAGCCTCCTCACTCTCTGAAGACCTGGACAAAATCACAGACTGGTCAAACAAGTGGAACATGTCTTTCAATCCTGACAAATCTCACACTCTTACTATGTCTCTCCGAAAAGATCGACTGGACAACCCTCCCATCTACGTTCTCAACAATCCTCTCCAAGAAGTTCTGTCGCTCAAGCTTTTGGGTCTCACTATCTGCCATGATCTTTCTTGGGAAAACCACATTTCCAAGCTGGCCTCCAAAGCCAGTCGCCGACTGGGCATCCTCCGTCGTGTGAAGTCCTTCCTAGGCACACCTGAGCTCCTCACCACATACAAGGCTTTCAGCCGTAGCTCAATGGAATACTGTTCTCCCCTATGGGCTGGTGCTCCTGCCTCACACCTGGCTCGGCTTCACGCTGTAGAAATCAAGGCTTTTAGAATCATTGGTATCCCCCACGATGAAGCTGATTCTGAGGGCCTTTCACTCTCTCACTGCAGGCAGGTTGGTGGTCTTTCCGGAAGTGTCCTTCCTGGAAGTCCTGGCAGTGTCCATATGTTTTATACCTCTCCCACCCCCCCCCCCCCCCTTCCCATGCCTCCCCCCAAAGCCCTCTCCCTCCCACAGTTCTCTCGATGTCTCCATGTCTCTCGGTCCCTGCTCTCAAATGTTGTGTTTGTGTCCTTCCCCCTCTCTCCCCATCTTGTCTACCGCTCCCGATGTTATTTGTTTTATGTGTCTGTTTGTCTTTCTGTGTGATTAATGTTCGCTCTTTCACGAGCCTCGATCTTGTATACAAAAAAAAAAAAAAATTTTTTTTGTGAATTGCTTTGTATTTATTTATGTGAATGTGTACTTGTATATAATTATATGTTATTAATCAAAAAAGCTTAGGCACTATAGAGATTTTTTTTAAATCCCAAAAAACGAACTTTAATTCCCACCCCTCCCCCCCCCCCCCCCAAAAAAAAACGCCCCCACGCACTCACTGATGAACCTCTGAAAGTTTGACGAAGATCCGTTCAGCCATCTCTGAGAAAAATGGCGACACACACACACATACACACAGACAGACAGACCAACGGCTCTCTTATATAGTAAACTAGCCGAAGTACCCGGCGTTGCGGGTGGGGGAGGGGATGGGAGGGGGGGAGGAGGGGAGGAGAGAGGGGGAGGGGGGAATGGGAGGGGAGGGGAGGGGGGGAGGTGGAGGGGTGAGAGGGGGAGGAGGGGAGGGAGGGGGTTGGGGGAGAGGGGGGAAGGGGGAGGGAATGGGGGAAAGGGGGGGGAGGGGAGGGGAAGGGAGGCAGGAGAGGAAAGGGGTTCATATATATGCTGGTGGGTGAATGTGGCGTTCATCACGTTTCTGAGTTAAGTGTGTTGCCGATCAGGAGGAAGAAGAAGCCGCACTACCAACTACGTACACTTCCGGAATGGTTTGATTTATGTCTCGACAATTCAATTGTCTGGTGATTGTTTTGTAGTTATTGTCCCCCGTCGCACCGCGGAGCGAAAGGGGGACTATGGTTTTCTCCTCCGTCCGTGTGTCCGTCCGTCCGTCCTTCCGTCCGTGCGTCCATGCGTGCATGTGTGCGTGCGTGCGTGCGTAAGCGAAGGACCGCATTCGAATTTGGTGTGTGGGTGCAACCCACTTCAAAATCCAAGATGGCCACCGCCATGTATGTCTGAACCTTGTGAGTGGAATATCTTGAAAAATAAGGGAAGTACCAACTTCTAATCTGGTGTGTGGTTGTATCTAGGCATAAGGAAGAACCCTATTGAAAATTGGGTCGCCACGTCAAAATCCAAGATGGCCGCCACCATATATATGTCTGAACCTTGTGAGCGAAATATCTTGAAAAATAAACGAACTACTAACTTCTAATCTGGTGTGTGGGTGTATCTACGTATAAGGAAGAACGCTATTGAAAATTGGGTCGCCACGTCAAAATCCAAGATGGCCGCCGCCATGTATGTCTGAACCTTGTGAGCGGAATATCTTGAAAAATAAGCGAAGTACCATCTTCTAATCTGGTGTGTGGGTGTATCTAGGTATACGGAAGAACGCTATTGAAAATTGGGTCGCCACGTCAAAATCCAAGATGGGCCGCCTCCATGTATGTCTGAACCTTGTGAGCGAAATATCATATCATCGCATGTTTTCTGCGTCTTCCACTTTGTCAACTCACATCACTTCCCCGACGGGGGACCTAGGCATAACGCTTGTTTATGCGAATGTGTACTTGTATATAACTGTCATTCATTTAAAAAGGCTTCGGCACTATCAAGCTATTTTTATATATATATTTTTTATAACTCCAAAAAAAACGAACTTTTTTTTTCTTCAATTTTTGTTTGTTTGTTTTGCCTAAAACACTCCCAGGCACTCACTGATGAACCTCTGAAAGTTTAATGAAGATCCGTTCCGCCTTCTCTGAACAAAACGCGGACACACACACACAGACAACTCGCGTTTATATATAGATAGATATATAATACTAGCAAGGTGTGAGGCCATAAGCAAACAGACATTGCAGAAACAGTGAATGCTAAAGCATGAAACCAATAAATTCCACATTCCTGTGGCACCTGTAGTCAAACATCAGGCATGGACAGCAGGTTTGTGAAGGACTTCCATGAAAAATGTACCCGTTTGATTGGTTCTTTACCCAGTCAATAGCTAATCTGCATATGGCGATCCATGAATGTCATGCTTAGAAAGTAGAAACCGTCACGGCATTTCGTAATTCACTTAAACTCAACATCTCTTTTCATTCCAAACAGCATAACTCCAATCACAAATTAAATAGCATTAATATAAAAATAAACTTTTACCAGCATTCGTGACATAAACAAATATTTAAATCTGGAGGTGGAGTAGTTCCATACGGTTGGGTGAATACAATTACGAATTCAAAATCGTAATTGTATTCACTCAATTCTAAACGTCATTCCAATCATAAATTGATACTTTAAACAAAATACTGTTTTAAATGACGATTGCATTGAGATATTATCAAACCAGCTCATTGCCGTCATCTGTCCACTTCCGGATTTGCGCCCTAATATGACGGACGATACCGTGAGACAGAAAAGTATCACTGTATGCTTGTATTCTGTATCTGGAAATTCGGCTGACGTTCACAGACAACTTATCAAAGAATGTGGCACCGATGCAATTGACAGAACCATCGGCAGAATAAACAAGGAGTTTGATGAAACCGGCAGTATTCTTCCAAAACAGTCACAGGGTAGGCCCCGTACTGTTCGAACTGAGGAAAGCAGAGCGGTCATTCAACAACAACTCGACAGTATGAATGAATGAATGAATGATCGTTTTAAGGCCATTTCCCCCGCTAGAGCGGGGGTTAGCCTTGCGGGCCCCATGACAATCATGGTTCCCTGTTTGAGGCAAATGTTTTTATGGCCGGATGCCCTTCCTGACGCCAACCCTTCGTCGCCTCTTACGATGCGCAGGGATCCGGTGTACCTATTCTAAATCGGGGTACACACCGTGATCATTCATCCCAGCAAGCTGGTACTCAATTTGCCGACGTCGGAAGGATGACAGGCTGAGTCAACCCCCCTGGCGTAAATTCAGCGATTGACCGGGATTCAAACCCAGGATCCTCGGATCCAAAGCCGGCACCCTAACCGCTAAGCCAACACCAGGCTAAATGACAGTAACACACCATTATCAACTCGTCGTTTATCAAACGTCACCAACATAAGCCGATCATCGATTCGAAGAATACGAAAAGACCTTAATGCGAAACCATACATACCCAGGCTAATTCAACAACTATCTGAGGATGATTTTGATAGGTGTGTTGAGGCATGTGAGACATTGCTTGGGTTAATGGATATGGACAATGATTTGCAGAACAGGATCTTGTGGTCAGATGAATCCAAGTTTACTTTAGCTGGTTCTGGGAATCGTCATGACAGCGTGATACGGGCAGTAGACAACCCACAATTTACTGTTGAGCACAACGTCCAGTATCAAGCTCGTGTGTCTGTCTGGGCAGACATGTCTTCTGGAGGCATTGTTGGACCAATATTTTTTGAAGAAAATGTGAATGCTGCAAATTACCCTTTTAATGTTGGAGTGGCATGCATTTCCACTCAATGATGGCCAAATGTGGTTCATGCATGATGGTGCGCCTGCTCATTATGCTGCCAGTGTATGCCAGGCCCTTGATTTGAACTTTACAGACAAATGGATTGGCCGTCGTGGTCTGGTGGAATGGCCAAAATAAACAAGCAGTTTGATGTTGTTTTTGTAAAGCAGTTTGAACAAGCGGTTTTGTGATTTAATAACACTCTGTGATTTCTTCCTTTGGGGTTTCCTCAATCGCAAGGTATATGTGAGGAGTCCTACAACCCTTAGAGACTTGAAACAATTCATCCGTAATGAGACTGCTGCCTTAACGACTGAAACATGCAGAACTGTGTGTCAGAGGGTGTCAGAGTGCAGTTTGAATATTTGAACAGATCCAGTTTCATGTATATTAGACTGATTGGACTGTTTAACGCATAATCATGTTTTGTTTTGCATCAAAGAACAATAATAAACCTAGTTGTTTGTTGCAGGTATCGTTCTTAAAAATGTGCCAATGGTTGCTGGACCACTCTGTGTGTAGATATATATATATATATATATATATATATATATATGTGTGTGTGTGTGTGTGTGTGTGTGTGTGTGTGTGTGTGTGTGTGTGTGTGTGTGTGTGTATGTATATATATATATATATATATATATATATATATATATATATATATATATATATATATATATATATATATATATATATGTGTGTGTGTGTGTGGCGGGCCACGTGAAAAGGGGAAAAGGGAGCTTATGGGTGTTCCTTGGGTAAACTGACTTTTCATCGTTTTCTCACCACCTGGAAGCCCCCTTTTTACCTGGCGCGCCACATATATATGTGTATATATATATGTGAGATAAGGCCATTTCCAATAGTGATACCTGCGTTGTGTAAAAGAAATAAATAAGAGTAGGCCCCGTTCATTTTGCAGCCCTCCCTCCAATCGACTCCATTGCACACCATCCAGTCTGCACCCCATTCCCCATTGCACCCATCCAGTCTGCACCCCATTGCCCCTCGCATTAGGATGCCGAAACCAGCCAAATGCCACGAGGTAAGGCCTGGAAAAGGGGCGGAGCGCAAGGGCGGGGGTGTGGCCACGTCAAGCAGCCATCAAGGGCGGAGCCGGTAAGACCCCAACAACCAACCAGGGCTCGAGTGGGCATGGCTAAGGGGCGTGGTGAGTGCGCATCTACCAGATTCGAGAGGGTTCGCTAAGCGGCGCTATATAAACGCACACACAAAGCCCTCTGAAGGACTTACACTTCTGATTGAGAGAATTGAGATCCCACCAAGGACGTACACAACAGTGCTCGTGCAGAAGGACTGACGCGCTTTACCAAAGAGGACTTGGGGGCTGATGCAGCGGCACTCATTGGAGAGGACTGTGCGGAGAGGGCTGATGCGCTTTGATCAAGAGGACTGTCACGTTCGGCTTTGGGTTGCTGAGATCGCCAGTATAACCGCCAGCCGGTTCGTTTATTACGTACGCGGCTAAGCCGTGCAATAATCGCCAGCTTACCGACCCCCCCCCCCCCCTCCACCCCCCCCCTCCCACATATAATTGTCCGATCCGCGGAGATCTTGCCTGCCGTCTACCATCTTCACCGCCGTTCGAGTCGGGGACCGGAGCGAGCTGTGGACGCCATCTGTGGACCCTCAACCCGACCATCTACAACCCCCGTGTGAGTCTGAGTCTGAGTGTGAACGGGCCCGTGTCCAGGGATAAGTTAAGACTGTTACAAGGCTGCCCTGTGTGTACTTCTCTTCCTTCCCGTACAATTGTAAATAAACCAATCTGTTCTTCCTGTCTTTCCTGATTCGACCGTTTTGTGATTTCTCAATTGGGTAAACGTGGCACGATTAGGAACCGCTCCAATCGGGTTAGTTCCTGTTAACGGCCCGAATCGCGGCTCGCTATCGCTCGGCGTGTCCACTGAAACCATGGTTCAGGTGGGGTTATTTCCTTGCTTCCCGGGAGGCGCTGGTACTTAGGTAATCTATCTATAATTCCAGTAATCTCTGTGTGTCTGTGTGTGTGTCTGTGTGTTTGTCTGTGACCGCTGTTTCTCGACAACCACGGGTCCGATATACTTGCAACTTGCCAGGTATATTGCTGGGGACCCGAGGATGTGCCTTTTCAAGGTTTCATATTAATCGGACAAGTAGTTACCGAGCTATGGCGATTTCTTTACCAAACTCCGCAAGCCGTTCGCTTTGGACCAAACCATTGCATGTAAATAGAGGGGGGGGGGGATTGTCACCGTACTCGCAAGCCGTTCGCTTTGGACCAAACCATTTCATGTAAATAGAGGGGGGGGGATTGTCACCGTACTCGCAAGCCGTTCGCTTTGGACCAAACCATTTCATGTAAATAGAGGGGGGGGATTGTCACCGTACTCGCAGGCCGTTCGCTTTGGACCAAACCATTTCATGTAAATAGAGGGGGGGGATATAATTTTAGATATATATATAGTACGGGCATGCCCTAGTCTATCTATAATTCCAGTAATCTCTGTGTGTATGTGTGTGTGTCTGTGTGTGTGTGTGTGTGTTTGTCTGTGACCGCTGTTTCTCGACAACTACCGGTCCGATATACTTGAAACTTGCCAGGTATATTGCTGGGGACCCGAGGATGTGCCTTTTCAAGGTTTGAAATTAATCGGACAAGTGGTTCCCAAGGTATGGTCACCGTACTCGCAAGCCGTTCGCTTTGGCTTTGCGAATGGACCAAACCATTTCATGTAAATAGAGGGGGGGGGGGGGGTTCTGTGGTCGTTACTGGCTTTGCGAATGGACCAAACCATTTCATGTAAATAGAGGGGGGGTTCTGTGGTCGTTACTGCCACGTGGTTTCAAAGTTGTTTTTTGTTGTTGTTGTTTGCACGCATGTTTTTTTGCACGCACGTACGGGCAAGCACGTACGGGCAAGCACGTACGTGCGGGCACGCCCTAGTAGGACTAATTCGACCTACCACCCTATTCAGCGCTGACCGGAAGGAACGTGATAGCCCCGGATCGCGCCGGCTAGTAAAAAGACAAGGGGATTAATCCCCCCTTGGTAAGGGGAAGGCCGACGTTTAGAGATCCGCAACAATATATATATGTGTGTGTGTGTGTGTATAATGTATATACAGTCATACCCCGTTTTACGTCATTTTGACCTACGTCAAATCCGACTTTACGCCACTCTTCTAGAGTAAATTTCAGTTCAGCAAACGTCATTATGTGCGACTTAACGTCACTCTTACATCATCATCTCCTTTATCTCGAAGGAGGAGAAGACCATGCCAGGCTACAAAGTCGCGAAGGAGCGGCTAACGCTAATGCTTGGGGGTAATTGCACTGGCGACTTCAAGCTGAAGCCGCTCTTGGTGTATCTTGGTGTATCATGTGTGTGAGTATGAGGATGAGCTTTAGGCGCAAAGGAGGAATTGAATGAGGATCTTTGGAATGAACTTGGTGAAATGAAGCATTGGTCGAGAATGGTTGTGTGTGTGAGAAGCTGGTTATCGTTGAACTTGGTGAAATGAGGCAATGGTCTGGGATGATCGGAGAAAGTGTATGAGTGGTGTATTGAGGACATGTGTAATGGTGTTGAGTGATTGACTTGCATGGGGTGCAAGTGGATAAATGGAGAGAATACTTGGTGTGTGGGAATAAATGGTGTGTGGAGTGAGTAGTGTGGATTGAGTGGTGTGGAGTGCATGGTGCGAAGGAGTGGATGGGGGAGGATGGACCCCTTCACGAATACTCGGGGAGGGTAGTTTAAAGTTAGGTAGAGGGAGTAGGTAAATTGTTTGGAAATTGACATCTGTGGTGCAGGGAGTAGCAAGTTGTTGTTGATGCATATCCTTGTAAAGAACCGATCGACGTGTGCATGTGCACATGTGCATGGATTTGCAAATGCCTGCCTGTACGTCGTCGTTTCTGTGTATATCGCATCGTCCAAAAATAAAGAAGCAAGCAACTTCGGCCGCTCGAGGAAAGATGGGGCACGCCTACGACTCGGAGGCGAGCGTCGATCCCCGGGGCGGCCGGGTTCACGGAACCCTGAGCTCGTTCGTTCGTCACAGACGACACAACACGACCACCGGTGAAACTGCTCGGACACGTTGGGTAAAGCACGCCGTGGTGAAGCGGGCCGCGGAGCCACTCGGCACACAAGCCAGCTCACGGTCGACACGTCCGTGCCGGTCACCCCGTTCGAGGAGAAGACCCGACCGATAGAAAACAACGGAGGGACTCCCAACCGGGAGTGGCAAAGATTCAGGGCGTAGCCGCAGCCTCCTCCAGTTATTTACTCTAGTTTTACGAATTACGGTGTTTGTCTTCATTTTAAGGCATTTTTAAGACAATACGCCCAGTTTACGTCAAAAACCGAGTTACGTCACGGCTTATGGAACCAATTAATGACGTAGGCCGGGGGTATTACTGTATATATATATATATGTGTATATTTCAGTGTTCATATATATATACTGGCGTGACACGTCGTTTCAGAGGCGTAGGCATCTTTAACCATTTCGGTGTCTTTTGAGTTTCTTGGTGTTTTGGGTCTTCAGGGCCATTTGGATCCTCTGGGCCTTTAAGGGTATTTTGGGTCTTTGAGGTGTTTTGGGTCTTCAGGGTCTTTTGGGTCTTTGGTGTCTTCAGAGGCTTTTGGGTCTTAAGGGTCTTCAGTGTCTTTTGGGTTTTTGGGGTCTTCAGGGGCTTTTGGGTCTTAAGGTTATTTTGGTTCTTCTTGGTCTTTAAGGGTCTTTTTGGTCTTCGGGTTTTTTTTGGTCTTCGGGGTATTTTGGGTCTTCAGGGTCTTTTGGGTCTTTGGGGTGTTTTGGGTCTTCGGGGTCTTTTTGGTCTTCGGGGTATTTTGGGTCTTCAGGGTCTTTTGGGTCTTTGGGGTGTTTTGGGTCTTCGGGGTGTTTTGGGTCTTCGAGGTGTTTTGGGTCTTCGGGGTGTTTTGGGTCTTCGGGGTGTTTTGGGTGTTCGGGGTGTTTTGGGTCTTCGGGGTGTTTTGGGTCTTCGGATATTCATGGTATTTGGGTATTCAGGGTCTTTGGGTATTCAGGGTCTTTTTGAGCCTCAGGGTCTTGAAGGGTATTTTGGGTCTTTGGGGGTCTTCAGGGTATTTTGGGTCTTTAGTGGTCTTGGTGGTCTGAAGGGTCTTGGGGGAATTAAAGGGTCATCAAAGGTCTGAGGGGTCTCAGCAGTCTTAACGCAATTAAGAGGGTTAATTACTAGGTACACCGTATCCCTGCGCATCGTAAGAGGCGACGGGAACCATGATTGTCATGGGGCCCGCAAGGCTAACCCCCGCTCTGGTGGGGAAAATGGCCTTAAAACGCTCATTCATTTTTCATTCAATTAAGAGGGTGGGAATTTTATTTGAAGAAGAAGAAGACGTTTTCGTCGCATATAAACATACATACATACATAGCGAACCATATACGTTTGCTCTATCTATCTATAATTCCAGTAATCTCTGTTTGTACGTTTGTACGTTTGTACGTTTGTACGTTTGTACGTTTGTTTGTCTGTGACCGCTGTTTCTCGACAACTACCGGTCCGATATACTTGAAACTTGCCAGGTATATTGCTGGGGACCCGAGGATGTGCCTTTTCAAGGTTTTAAATTAATCGGACAAGTACTTACCGAGCTATGGCGATTTAGCCGTTCGCCGTTCGCTTTGGCTTTGCGAATGGACCAAACCATTCATGTAAATAGAGGGGGGGGGGGGGTGTTCTGTGGTCGTTCGCTTTGGCTTTGCGAATGGACCAAACCATTCATGTAAATAGAGGGGGGGGGGTTCTGTGGTCGTTCGCTTTGGCTTTGCGAATGGACCAAACCATTCATGTAAATAGAGGGGGGGGGTTCTGTGGTCGTTGCGAATGGACCAAACCATTCATGTAAATAGAGGGAGGGGGGTTCTGTGGTCGTTACTGCCACGTGGTTTCAAAGTTTTTTTTTGTTGTTGTTGTTTGCACGCATGTTTTTTTGCACCCACGTACGGGCACGCCCTAGGATGTTTACACACACACACCCCTACACAAATTTTTTTTTTTTTTTTTTTTTGGCAAGGAACGGGCACCCACGTACGGGCACGTCCTAGCTTATATATAGTACGGGCATGCCCTAGTATTATAATAAAGATGATATATGTATATATATATATATATATATATATATATATATATATATATATATATATATATATATATATATATATATATATATATATATATATATATATATATATACAGTATATATATATATATAATATTATATATATATATATATATATAATATTATATATATATATATATATATATATATATATATATATATATATATATATATATATATATATATATATATATATATATCCACACAAAGAGTGGTCCAGCAACCATGAAAGCTCTGTCTGAAATTGGGGTCAGTGTTCATCTATCAACAATATCCAGTTCCCTTCACAGAGTTGGCCTCCATTAACAGGTGGCAATAAAAAAAAGCCATTACTGAAAAAGACGCATCTAAAAGGTCATGTGGAGTTTACGAAAAAGCATCTTAATGATATCAGACGAGACAAAAATTGAACTTTTTGGTCTAAATTCAAAGCCTTACGTTTGATGCAAGCCTAACACTGCACATCACCCAGTCAACACCATTCCAACTTTCAAGCATATTAGTGGCAGCATCATGTTATGGGGCTGGTTTCATCAACACGGACTGGCAAGCTTGTCAGGATAGAATGGACAATGTCGTTCTATCTAATGGATGCTGCAAAGTACAGGAGTATCCTTGGTGAAAACCTGCTTGAGTCAGCCATGAATCTGAAACTGGGTAGGAAATTCACATTTCAGCAGGACAATGATCTGAAGCACAAAGCTAAAGCCACATTCTAGTGGCTGAAAACGAAGAAAAATATATGTTCTTGAGTGGCCCAGTCAAAGTCCTGATTTGAACCCAATTGAACATTTATGACGAGACTTGAAGATCGCAGTCCATTTACGATCCCCATCAAACTTGGCAGAACTACAGCAATTTTCACCTGAAGAATGGCCAAATATTTCACCATCTCATTGTGGAAAGCTGGTAGAGACATAATATACCAAAAAAGACTCATAGCAGTCATTGCAGCATAATAGTCAGGTTCACTATGTCAATAAATTATATTTCGTTCAAAATCATGGTAGATTAGCAAACCTATACATTTTTGGAAAGGTTATAGCATAAGGAAACTAAAAATCAATGTTTACATTTGGAGAGATACCTGTATGGCGGCCATTTTGGATTTTCAAAATGGCCACTGTAAAATACATATTTTGTTCTATTTCTGCCTCTAATTACCCTAAAAACTTTTTAAAATATACTAAACCTATATTTTCAGGGACAAGGAATCCAATGAAAGTATTAAAGCGCGGCGTTACGCGCGCTGCTTGTGAGCAAGGAGGAAGCGGACAAGCGGTAACATATAAACGTCTTTATTGTAAGAGCACACTGTAACACTGACTGCTCCGGGCTGGGCGCCCGGTGTATATCATGAGGCCACGCCTACCCCTCGGGCGTGGCCACCGCCCACTTGGTGCGCGGAATGATGTCACCACGCCAGTGGGCTTTTGTGTCCGCCACACGCGCCCCCCCAGAATTCCCGCGCACCTGGAGGGCCAGTTTGCGGGGCAGACGAATGACCCGGCCGAAGCGCCCCCTGGCGATCGGCGGCGTCCGGGGTGCAGGGATGCCAGGTGGGATGCCCCTGGCTGCCCCTGGGATGGGTGCAGGACCGGGGGGCGGCGTGGCGGCGGGGCTGGGCGGTGCCGGGGGTCCGCCCGCAGGAGGGCGGCCCCGACGTGGGGGTCGGGCCACTGGCGGTGGATGGTCCACATCGAGGTGGGCCGGCTTGAGGCGGTCTACCGAAACGCGGTCAGGAGTACCGCCGATGTCCAGGGTGAAGTGCTTCGCCCCGGTCTCCAGCACGCGGAAAGGCCCGTCGTACGGGGGCCGCAGTAGTATCCGATGGGCATCGTGGCGGACGAAGACGTACTCCGCCGTGCGAAGCTCCGGGGCGACGTGCGTCGGTGGGTGCCCGTGGCATGCCGTTGGCACGGGGGCGAACCTCTGGGCGGTCTCTTGCAGAGCGGAGCTCTGCTGTGCCGCGGACCATGGTGCCGTGGAGTCGGGGAGGAACTCGCCCGGCACCCGCAGCGGTTGCCCGAAGACCAACTCCGCGGCGGATGCGCGCAGGTCCTCCTTGGGCGCCGTCCGGAGGCCCAGCAGGACCCAGGGGAGCCTGTCGACCCAGCCGCCGTCGCGGAGGGTGGCCCGGAGCGCGGCCTTCAATGAGCGGTGAAATCGCTCACACAGGCCGTTAGCCTGGGGGTGGTAGGCCGTGGTTCGGTGCAGCCGGACCCCGAGCCCCTGCGCAACCGCCCCCCAGAGCTCCGAGGTGAACTGGGGGCCGCGGTCGGATGAGATGTCTGAGGGGGCGCCGAACCGGGCGACCCAGGTGGCGATGAAAGCCTGCGCGACATCGGCCGCCGTTGTCGACGCCAAGGGCACGGCCTCCGGCCACCGGGTGGTGCGGTCCACCATGGTGAGGACGTAGGTGAAACCCCGCGAGGGGGGCAGAGGTCCCACCAGGTCCACGTGGACGTGGTCAAACCGGCGTTCCGGCACCGTGAACGGGGCCAACGGGGCCTGGGTGTGCCGGTGCACCTTGGCGCGCTGGCACGCGAGGCACGTCCTGGCCCAGCCGCGGACGGCCTTCCGGAGGCCATGCCAGACGAACTTGTCGGCGATGAGCCTTTGGGAGGCCCTCGCGCCCGGGTGGGACAGGCCGTGGATGGCGTCAAACACCTGGCGCTGCCAGCCCGCGGGCACGATGGGGCGAGGACGCCCGAGGGAGACGTCGCACAAGAGGGCCGCGCCGGCGCCGTCGAACGGCACCTCGGTGACGCGGAGGCCCGTGACGGCGGTCCGCAAGGCCTGGATGTCAGGGTCAGCGGCCTGGTCCGCTGCCATCCGGGCATAGTCGATGCCGAGGTGGACTGCGTGGGCGACGGCCCGGGAAAGGCAATCCGCCACCGGGTTGTCCTTCCCCGCGACGTGCTGGATGTCCGTCGTGTACTCGGACACGGCCGAGAGGTGACGCTGCTGCCGGGCCGACCACGGCTCGGTGACCTTGCCCATCGCGAAGATCAGCGGCTTGTGGTCGACGAAGGCAGTGAACGCACGGCCCTCGAGCAGATGGCGGAAGTGCCTGACCGCCAAGTGAAGTCCGAGCAACTCGCGGTCGAAGGTACTGTAACGGCGTTCGGGCGGGCGAAGCTGCCGGCTAAAGAACGCCAGCGGTTGCCAAGCTCCACGCACCCATTGCTCGTGCACCGCGCCCACCGCGTAGTCCGAGGCATCGGTGGTGAGGGCGATCGGTGCATCGGGCGCCGGGTGCGCGAGCATGGTGGCGTTAGCCAAGGCGAGCTTCGCGCCCGTGAACGCCGTGTCCATCTGCTCGGTCCAGGTAACGTCGCCTTTGCCCGGCTTACCTCGGAGAGCTTCGTGCAGGGGGCGCAGGAGCTGGGCGATACAGGGCAGGAACCGATGGTAAAAGTTCACCATGCCCAGGAACTCCTGCAGCCCTCTGATCGTGTGGGGGCGCGGAAACCCCTTCACCGCCTCCACCTTGGCCGGCAGGGGGACGGCTCCGTGCCTGGTGACACGGTGCCCGAGAAAATCGATTGTGGCGGCGCCGAACCGGCACTTTGCGGGGTTCACAATCAGGCCATGCTGGCCCAGGCGTTCGAAGAGCGTGCGGAGGTGGCGTAGGTGCTCTTCGCGGGACGCGCTGGCGACGAGGATATCGTCCAGGTAGACGTAGACAAAATCCAAGTCGCGCAGGACGCTGTCCATCAGTCGCTGGAACGCCAGAGCCGCATTCTTCAGACCGAAGGGCATGCGCAGGAACTCGAAGAGTCCGAATGGCGTGATGACCGCCGTCTTCGGGACGTCCTCCGGCCTGACGGGGACCTGATGGTAGCCGCGTATGAGGTCCACCTTCGAGAAGAAGGACCTGCCCGCCAAACGGGCGGAAAAGTCCTGAATGTGGGGGACGGGGTAGCGGTCGGGAGTCGTGGCGTCATTGAGATGGCGATAGTCCCCGCACGGTCGCCATCCCCCGCCGGGCTTCGGCACGATGTGCAGCGGCGACGCCCAAGCGCTCTCTGAGCGCCGAACGATGCTGAGTCGCTCCAGGGTAGCGAACGCCGCTTTTGCCACCGCCAGCTTTGTCGGCTCGAGGCGGCGTGCCCGGGCGTAGACCGGTGGCCCGACGGTAGGGATGTGATGGGCCACCCCGTGCTTGACGGCCCCCGCCGAGAAGGTGGGCCGCGTGAGGGCCGGGAAGCCGGCGAGGAGGCGGGTGAATGCGTCCGCTGCCGGAAGCGTACAGACCAACGTGGCCGGAACCGAATCGTTCGGCAAGCCGCTTGGCAAGCCGCTCGTTGAGCTGGGCAACGCACAAGCGAGCGAGCTGAACGTCTCGGCCTGGACAAGACGTCTGCGCTTGACGTCGACCAGGAGCCCATTAGCGCACAGGAAGTCCGCGCCAAGCAGTGCCATGGGCACGTCGGCGGTGACGAACGTCCATCGGAAAACCTGCCCTCCAAACCGCAGAGAGAGGCAGCGTTTTCCGTATGTACGGATGGGCGTCCCGTTCGCGGCAAGCAGCGCGGGGCCCCCACCCGCGGCGTGCTTGTCTGACGTGCCGGCGGGAATGACACTCACCTGCGCTCCCGTGTCGCACAGGTAACGGCGCCCGGAGAAGGTGTCCGTTATGAACAGCAGGCTGCTCGAACGGCCGGCGCTCATCGCCACTATTGAGCGCCGGCCCGGGCGTTTCCCGACCCGTTGAAGGAGCACGGCGGGTGACACCGCCGAGCTTCGTGGCCGAACTTGGCGTGGAACCAGCACCAGGTGGTGGAGCTGGAGGAGCGCGGCTGGCTCCGCCAGGCCGGTGGAGTTGGCGGGTTTCCCCGCGGTGGCGGTTTTCACCGCGGCGGTGGGCGGGGCGTGGTGGCGTTCACGAGGTGCGTATCAGCATGCTGCTGAACATCAGCGTCGAGGGCCGTGACGGCCACGCCGACGCTCGCCCGCGTGTCCGAAGCGGCGAAGTACCTGTCCGCCTCGGCTGCCAATGCTCGGGGCTCCGTTAGCTCGGTCCCGGCCAACACGAGGCGAACCTGCGCTGGAAGTTGACGCCGGAAAAGCGCCCGGAATAGCGAACCGGGGGCTTCGTTGCCCAACAGTGACAGCATATGGTCCATTCGGACCGACGGGCGCGTCTCACCGAGCTCGGGGAGATCCAGGAGGCGGTCGGCCCGTGCGTCGTCTGTGAGGCCGAACGTGGCTAGGAGTAGTCGCTTGAGTGCCTCGTACTTGTGGCCGTCCGGTGGGTGGCGAAGGACGGACACAACTCGAGCGGCCGTGCCGGGCCTGAGGGAGGCGACGACATGGCAGTAGCGGATGTCGTCGTTGGTGAGGTGCCGAAGCTGAAATTGGGCTTCGGCTTGAACGAACCAGACTTCGGCCTGGGCCTCCCAAAATTCGGGAAGTTTAATCGCCATTGCCTTGTCGTTGGCCATTGCAATGGCGTCGTGTTCGGAAGGATCGCTACGGCAGATACAACGTCGAGGGTCACCAGTAAAGCGCGGCGTTACGCGCGCTGCTTGTGAGCAAGGAGGAAGCGGACAAGCGGTAACATATAAACGTCTTTATTGTAAGAGCACACTGTAACACTGACTGCTCCGGGCTGGGCGCCCGGTGTATATCATGAGGCCACGCCTACCCCTCGGGCGTGGCCACCGCCCACTTGGTGCGCGGAATGATGTCACCACGCCAGTGGGCTTTTGTGTCCGCCACAGTATCAAATTAGTGCTATGGGGAATGGTAAGACACGAATCAAAGGTTTTGAATTGCAAAATACTGTCTTTATATTCGCGACAAGTTGCATAATCAAATACATGTTATCATTTTGTACAGGCAGTTAATAACATCAAAATGTGTCACAATAATTCATATCACCAAACATACACAGGCAGTCATCAAAATCATATATACACATGCAGTCAGTATAACTTCACATCTACACAGGCAGTCAATGACAAAATATACACAGGCAGTCAATGGCATCAAACATACACGATTACAGAATATGCCATTTAGAGTTCGTCATCACTGTCCTGTGTGTCGTATCCGACAATATAGTCCGCATCGTTTTCACAGTCCGTTCCACACAAGCAAAGGTCGGTCAAATTGATTGGCAAATCGAATTGGTCGAATGGTCGATCGAATCGAATTCGATGAATCGAATCGAATCGATCGAATTGGTCGAATGGTCGATCGAAGCGATTGGTCGAATGGTCGAATTGGTCGAATGGAATTGGTCGATTGGTCGAATTGGTCGAATCGAATTGGTCGGAATTGGCAAATGTAAACATTGATTTTCAGATTTTCCATGTAATAACGTTTCCAAAAATGTATAGGTTTGCTAATCTACCATGATTTTGAACGAAAAAACATAGTGAACCTGACTATAAGGTGCTTCAAGCAACTACTGACCTGAGGGGCTGAATACTTTTGCAACCAGTGAATTTTGGTTTGTACATGTTTTTTGCAGTTATTCCTGGCATGTACCCTCCTTCAATTAAAACAATTTTGATCTTCAGTTATGAATAAAAATTTTCATTTGGAAAAATTGTTTTTACATAATTTGTAATTCATATAAATGTGGCATCATTATAAATAAAAAAAATAACCACCTTTAGAGGCCATTTTTCCCCGCAAAGCGGGGGTTGGCCTTTTTCGGTATAAATAAAAAAAATAACCACCTTTAGAGGCCATTTTCCCCCGCAAAGCGGGGGTTGGCCTTTTTCGGGAACCGTGGTTGTTGTTGTTTTTTGGGTCCCCTTTTTGAAGCAATGATTTACGGCCGGATGCCCTTCCTGACGCCAACCCTTTTTGCCGCCTTTAACGACAAACAGGGAATTACCAGTGAACTGGTACTCAATTAGCCGACCTCGGAAGGAAGACAGGCTGAGTCAACCCCCCTGGCGTTAATTCAGCGATCGACCGGGATTCGAGCCCAGGATCCTAGGATCCTAAGCCGGCACCCTAGCCGCTAGCCCAACACCAGGGCTCCACGAGGCATCATTGGTAGGGTATTATCTAGTCCTCCACGAGGAATTGATCGAGGAAGCTTAAACTTTCAGGGATTAATGAGGGCACCCTGAAGTTGTGCAAAAGCAAGTTTCATTTGATTCCATCAAGTTTTGAAAAAAAAAGCATTTTTTGCCATCATGCCATTTTCTTCCTTTGGGGGAGGGTTGGTGCAATTGGAATTATCCGAGCTATATAGCCACACTGTATGATATATATTTGCAAATAAGCAGTACGAATGCTTTCACTTCATATACGTAACCTGGGTTAATTGTCCCCCGTCGCACAGCGGAGCGAAAGGGGGACTATGGTTTTCCCCTCCGTCCGTGTGTCCGTCCGTCCGTCCGTGCGCGCGTGCGTGCGGGCGTGCGTGCGTGCATGCGTGCGTGCATAAGCGAAAGACCACATTCGAATTTGGTGTGCGGGTGCAACCCACGTCAACATCCAAGATGGCCGCCGCCATGTATGTCTGATGCCATGTATGTCTGAACCTTGAGATGAATATCTTGAAAAATAAGCGAAGTACCAACTTCTAATCTGGTGTGTGGGTGTATCTCGGCATAAGGAAGACCGCTATCGAAAAGTCGGTCGCCACGTCAAAATCCAAGATGGCACCATATATATGTCTGAAACTTGTGAGCGAAATATCTCGAAAAATAAGCGAAGTACCAACTTCTAATCTGGTGTGTGGGTGTATCTAGGCACAATCAAGAACGCTGTTTAAAATTGGGTCACCATGTCAAAATCCAAGATGGCCGCCGCCATGTATGTCTGAACCTTGTGAGATGAATATCTTGAAAAATAAGCGAAGTACCAACTTCTAATTTGGTGTGTGGGTGTACCTCGGCATAAGGAAGAACGCTATTGGAAATTGGGTCGCCACGTCAAAATCCAAGATGGCCGCCACCATATATATGTGTGAACCTTGTGAGTGAAATATCTTGAAAACTAAGCGATGTACCAACTTCTACTCTGGTGTGTGGGTGTATCTCGGCATAAGGAAGACCGCTATTGAAAATTGGGTCGCCACGTCAAAATCCAAGATGGCCGCCTCCATGTATGTCTGAACCTTGTGAGCGAAATATCATATCATAGCATGTTTTCTGCGTCTTCCACTTTGTCAACTCACATCACTTCACCGACGGGGGACCTAGGCGTAACGCTTGTTTTATTTTCGGGAGCGATCGAGACAGCAGTATTTTTGCCTATACACCGCCCAAATAAAGGGATTGCCAGAAGAACGTGTTGCACGCTCGAAACAAGATTGTCCGTAAAGTAGGTACTCTGCTATGGTAATCATAAAGATAACAAGATGTACCCCACCCCTTCAGCCCACCCCGCCCCTTACCCTGCCAGCTCGTGAAGGGAGCGTTTGCTTCTAGTGTATTTAATTCCTCACCTGCAATGATAAGATTAGGCTTCATAGAATGTGTTAAAGATTAATGTCAACAAGGGCAGTGTAATTAACATTTGCACTCATTTTTATGCAGTCTTTGTACAGAAAAAAATATATTTCTAAAGTTGTCCGTGATCAATTTGACCTGTTAATGAGAAACGCCAATCCACAATGATTTGTGGATCACCATGTCATTGGTGGCCAAATTGGAATGAGTTTAAACAGTAGGCTGGAGGTATTAATCATACACAAGTTTGAAAGAGCCATAATTCTTCAGTGGATTCTTCTTCAGAACATGCTAGTCAAGTTGTTCACTGTTGTTGGCCTTCATGCCTCGTCACTAGTGCAGAGGTAGAATAACCTACCGTTTGTATAATACCGTCATAATGATGTGATGATAAAGTACTTTTTATTTTGTATTACTCGTGTATGCACTCTGTGTTCTGCAATATCGTTAAAGTTTAAAATAAAGAGAGCAAGGTTCTGAGAATCCATAAAGTTTTCAGGCTAAAATACTTTGGCTTCTCTTCTGATTAACAACCAGTCTGTACATATAATGGATGAGTGATCGGATGGAATGGCATTTGATAGGATTGGAGGACCATTGAACAGCAACAACAACAACGCCAATTGAAGCTGACAAAAAATTCTGTGAATGGAATATTTGAGACTAGCAGAGTTACCCGGCGTTGCCCGAGTATTAAAAAAACATTGAGAAGAAGGATTAAGAATTTGTCTTGAAATAGCACATGGAAAAGTAAGATGTCTATTAGAATTAAAGTGTTTAGGATATTGTACAGTTAAGTAGTTTACAGTATTGTAGCAGCTCTGTCTTCTTGACGTGATAATCATTATTGCAGTGCCTCTGGATATACTACATTTTTAGCTCACCTGGAACGTAGTTTCAGGGAGCCTATGGGATGGCGTGTCGTCCATCAGTCCATCAGTCCGTAAACACTTGCAACTTCTTCTCTGAAACTGCTGATGGGATTGTGACCAAACTTGACTGAAATGGTATTTGGTATGTTGTAACTCAATTTTGTTCACGGCATTAAGGAAATCGGGGTCTACGGGGGTCTTCCGGGGGTCAAAGTGGGTCCAGGTTTGATCCCCCCAAAATAGGTATTTGCTTTCTTCTCTCAAACTACACACACGATTTCGATGAAACTTGTCCACAACCTTCATCTCCCGTGATGCACCAAGGTCTGTTCATGACATTAGAAAAGTAAGGGTCTAAGTGGGTCTACAGATGGGTGGGGGTGGGGGTGGGGGGGGGGGGGGGGTTTAAAGTAGTCGGTGTAGTATACTGCTTTATTCTACCAGGTGAATGCCCAGGTGTATTCCCCTATTTTTAGTTTTACCTTGTGGTGCCATAACATCTAGTCGGTTTGGACTGCCAACTCGAGAACAGGCCATGTAGAGATCACCACGAGGGAAGACGGGTGATGACAGATCGAGTCCGACTGATTTAAGGCTATGACCCTGTGCTTTATTAATGGCCATCACGAAGATGAGACAAATTGGAAATTGCAAACGTTTGAACTCAAATGGGAGATCTGTTGGAAGAATGGTTATCCTGGGGATAAACATATTTCCCCAGTATGGCTTTTCCTTTCATAAATTGTTGCTTCCATGACATGTGGTAGCATCCTCTTGATGATTAACCGTGTTCCATTGCAAAGCTCGGATGGGTCCAAGTTGCGTAAGAGCACGGTGGGTACTCCTTTCAATACCAAGTTGTGTATTGGTACTCCTTCCTGGAAGCTCAAGAGAGTTGGGAAATTCTGTTGGATAATATAATTGACCATTTGTTTAGGGTCAGGCACAGTATCGATAGACCTATCGCTCTTCTCTTTGGCTGGCAAAGCTTTAGCAGTTTTATGTTGATGTTATTGACTGTTTCGTTTTTCAGAGCGAGAATAACTCTTTCACCACAGAACCATTTTTAATGCTTAAAATGGGATTGTAAATTGGGAAACACCTTGTTCATGAGTTCCAATTCACTACTGAGCACTTTTTTGAAAGGGACTTAAATTTGACGATCTTGATCGTGTGATATTTGGCCGTTCCCAAGTTGAACCAGGTTTTTGGAAAATTCTCTTGCATTTTCGTCGTTGAGAAGGACTCCCATGTTTGTGGTCAAGCTCAGTTTTAGCCCGTGATGCCAAAGGTGTGATGCTTTCAGGTAGATATTGACTTCATCTGCTCGTGTTTCTCTTGGATTCACTGGGATTGTTTGCATGAAGTCTCCTGACAATGACCATGGTAATCCCACCCATGAGTCTGTCATTGTCACGGAAGTCCTGGAGAGTTATATTGAGAGCTTTGATTGCCTTCTTGTGAGAGAGACATGCAGCTTTCATCAAAGACAATGGAATGGCATTTTTGTAGTACTTTGGCTGTGGAAGCTGATTTTCAAATGTTTCGAGTAGGCGTGTCATCGTGGGCCAGATTAAGGGGCAATTTCAAGGTAGAGTGTGCTGTTGTACCCCCTTCCAATAATGTTGTTGCAATGTCACTGGAGGCCATGGCAAGTGAAATCTTATTCGGCTGCCTCAGTTTAGCGAGGAGGAGGTTGTTGAATAAGGTCTTTCCTGTTCCTCCTGGTTTTTTTCCTGTTCCAGGTTTTTTTTCCTGTTCCTCCAGGTACATCGAGAACAACTGATTTCCTTATCGCTCTTTTCTTGGGCATTCATCCCTTTCATTACTGTCCAAGATTTTCCTGTAAGCTGCCTCTTGATCTGCAACTAATTTAGGCTCTTGATCTTTGACAATAACAGCCAATTCTTCTGCATCATTATGTGTTTCTTGGAGCAGTTCGGTGGCCAAGCCACTTTATTATTATTATTATTATTATTATTTTGTATACAAGATCGAGGCTCGTGAAAGAGCTAACAATCACACAAAAAGTCAAACCGACACATAAAACACAAAAAATAAGGGGAGCAGTAGACAAGATGGGAGCAGTAGACACAAAGTACACACAGTACACACAAATACAGTACAAATACAGTACACACATAATAAGGGGAGCAGTAGAGAAGATGGGGAGAGAAGGGGAAGGACACAAACACAACATTTGAGAGCAGCATAACCTTGATTTATTTTAAGATTCAGGAGTCCAATTTGTGCCAAGTCAGTAGCCACAAGAGCTACTGCTCCCACCTGATCTTCCAGGAAGATTAGGGCTTCATTGAAGATTGCGTCATTGTAGTTCAGGTCCATGCCTGGATTTTGCCCCCATATTGTCAGAAGAATGTCCTCTGCCATGATTTTTTGTGGTTTTTCCCACAATTAACCACATTTCCAAGCGGGCCTCCAAACCAGTTGCTGACTAGCCATCCTCCGTCGTGCGACATCTTTTCTTGGCACTACTGAGTTTCTCACCTCTACTTTCATCTGCATCTTGCTGATGTTTCACTGTTCTCCCCTCTGGGCTGGTGCTCCTCCCTCACACCTAACTCGCCTTCACTCTGTAGAAACCAAGGCTTTTAGAATCATTGGTATCCCCCACGATGAAGCTGATTCTGAGGGCCTTTCACTCTCTCACTGCAGGCAGGTTGGTGGTCTTTCAGTCTTCTACCGACTCCTCTCCGGCCTAGCTCCCCCTGCTTTGTCTGTGCTCTGTACCCCAAATATTCCTGCAGGTCGCATAAGATCTGCCATCAACCCTCTTCTGGTGAAACTGCCAAAATCAAGACTCTGCTCATCTTCACTCTTTCATTCCTCTTTTTTCCTGCCTCTGGAACAAATTCCCACATTCTCTTCAATCCCACTCCTCCCTCCAGGTCTTCCAAACAGCTGTTCACCACCATCTTTTATCTTCCCCCATCCAAAGCCGTGATCTTTTCTACCCCCGTTAATACACCCCAAATCCACCTTTTTCAAACTCTGTTTTTCTTTCCTGAAACTCGTAGTGGTGTCCATTTGTTTTACACCCCAGCTCTTTTCCTTCCACAGATCTCCCGATGTCCCTGTTCTCTACTGTTGATGTCCTTCCCTCTCTCTCCTCCTTCTGTCTCCTGCTCCCTTTATTATACGTTTTATGTGTTTTCTGTTTAGGTCCTTGTGTTTTATGTGCTGCTCTTGCACGAGCCTCGACTTTGTATACAAAAAAAACAAAATTGGAGTGGAGCTAACAGCCCACATATTTGTACATTATAGCAAAGAGTTGCCGTAACTGGCCAGGAGCTTATTAAGCTGCTGCTTCTTTGAAAGTGTCATTCCAATGTGCATCATCTTCGAGTCGGCCATGGAGATGCCACATCCGAGAATGCAGGCTTCACGATATGTTTCACATGATAGGTGCGGAGATCTTCAAATACAGTTGGACCTTTCACAGTGTGGAGGCCGGAGAAGGCTAATAATGAAATATTCCAAATTAAATACGATGTACAGTACGTTGCACACCTTTTCCAAGGCATCAGTTGATTGAATGTGAGACTGATCCTCAACTGCTTTTCCCTGTTTCCTCCTCTACCAAGACTTTGTAGAAGTGTGCCAGGTGTAGTAGTCGGGATGCTTAAAGTATAGTAAAGTAATGGCAAATACATCTTCATGGCAAAGATTGAAAAATGCAGTGAGCATTGTTTGAGGTGGATTGACAGCTCTGTGTTGCATTTTCCTCTGTGAAATAGACTCCGGCCATGTTCAAGATGAACTGCAAATTTTACTACCATTGGATGATGCTCATGGATTGGAAAATTCAGAATCCTCCATGCAGCGTCGTTGCTGCTTATGCAGTGCCCCATTTAAAATTGCATGGCTTCATTTCGTTCAGTCTGGTTAGCATACACTCCAAAAATGTCCATGTCCTGTCATTTTTGTGATGTATTTGCAGACATATTTGAGGCTCTTCACAGAGTTGCATAATTCCACATTAATGTGGGCTTTGAAGATCTTTGAGAGCAAGGGGTTGTAGGAAACAACCCAGTGATTGTCAATGATAATTTCTTAATTTCTGTTCCGCATCTTAAGCTTGACAGTGAAACCACCATCCTTAGACTTTTTTGGTTGATAGAGCGGTTAGCCATGATGTCCTGTACAACGTGCTTGGGATATTTTTTGGAGCAAGTGTTGTCTTTCATGCAGACCGATTTTCTATTTAGTTGTCCACAGGGACCATGGATCATTTGTGGCTTGAACACGTCATACAATTCTGAATCTTTATGAGGAGTAGGAATCTCTCCCTTGATAACACTGTCAATCTGTTCAGGCTGATTGAGGCAGACCTCGCTTTTGCCACTCAACTGATGTCATGAAGCATCTCATTAGGTCGAATATTTTTGCAATGTTCAAGAGGTCGAGCAGCTTTCATTGTTTCTGCTGGAAGACACATGCAAGCAGGTCATGTCGATTTTGTGGTGTTTGTTGCTC
Source organism: Myxine glutinosa (assembly GCF_964187855.1). NCBI lineage: Eukaryota > Metazoa > Chordata > Myxini > Myxiniformes > Myxinidae > Myxine > Myxine glutinosa. The sequence goes on from NC_136272.1 coordinate 99,664,431, forward strand.
CATCAGCTCCTCTTTTACTTCTCTCCAGGCAGAATTACATGTAAAAGTGATGAAGATATCTGGGCGGCCATACTCTCGAACATACTGTAAGTCATGGCATCCTGTGCTTTTTCATTCATGTAGCGCGGTGATCCTGTAAAAGTTGATAGTAGTATCACCCCTCCGCCCAATGTTTGCTGCATCATTATCTTTGTTCAGCGCATCACTCAAGTGGACTTATTCATGTGCATGCAACTTGCCTCGATTCCTCTTGATGAAGAAGAGTCGCTCATTTTCGATCTTGTCCACCAAAGCATACATGTCCACCAAAAACTGGTGGAACAAATCTTTGCACCTCAGCAGGTGGTTGAAGCTGGTGGCTCCGATCATCAATCAATATGCATAAAAGTCGGAAGTGCTTACTTTTTATGATGGGTTGCGCTGTTCTGTGGTGAGGTTTGTCTGTTGTATTCGAAAGTTGTACCCATCCTCGCATTGCCAAAAAATGAGCAGACATTGCAGGCTGTCAGAGGATCGGTAAGTATTGGCAATCTTTTTGATGGTGTTATCCTGTTGGTGCAAGACATTGTCCCTTGGTCCATGCCCAATGCCCATGGTCCACCATGATTTTGGCAACTTCAACTGTTGGTGGTGCATTGAATTGTCTGTCATGTTTGCCAGCTGGAGTTTTGTCAGCTCTGATACCAACCTTGTGTTCTGGCATTTCAAGGTGTCCAATGGCATATTTGAAGCTGCAGATACAGCTATTGTGCCCATGCAGCATCGATTACAAGCTAGTCACAACATCAAGTCTTACTCTGGGTATGCTGTTGCATCTCAGAATTTCTGACAAAGTAAACCTAGTGGTATTTTGGGGGTTCATTTGGTAGGGGTTGAAGACGTCCAATCCTGTGGTAGACTTTCCCAGCAATCTTGAAAGTGAGCATACAACACACACAACATGCATTTTAAGGCCATTTTCCCTGCTAGAGCTGGGGTTAGCCGAGCGGTCCCCATCACAATCTTCTCCATTTTGCCCTATTTTCTGCATCTCCCCTTGTTAACCCCCTTGCCCGCATTTCTTCTTGAGCCAAGTCTTTTTCGGTCTTCCCCATCCTCTACTTCCTTCTACATTCATTTCCATCACTCTTCTCAACCAGTCACTTTCATCCTTCCTCAACACATGACCAAACCATCTCAACTTGTTGATAGATATATCTATCTATATCTATAAATATATACAGACTTGGCATTTAATATGGAATATATTTTTTTTTCTTGATTTGGATTTAATTTCTGAACTCAGTATATCAATCTGGTGAGTTTCTTTTACCCTTCGGTGATGTGTTTGTTGAAAGAACAATGTCACTGATTGTCTTTCGCAGCAAGACGTCGATAACATGATTATATCACAGGTGGCGTGACAAAATGTAAGGACAGGTACATTTGACGATTGGCTTCACAATCGGGTATATAAGGGTTGTTGCGTTCTGTATTAGTGGAAAACAACTGCTGCACGTCTACAAAAGTTATTGCCGCTTCCTCTGGAGATGGTCCGTCAACTTGACAATGCTGTTTGTCATGGAGTGGTGGCTTTACGAAATTCTGGCATGAAACAGCGTGCTATTGCTCGGCAGTATGGCATCACTCAAGGTCAGGTGTCAAAGATCCTGAAACGAAATGCGCAGAGGGGTGTCCCTACTCCAATACCGAGGCCAGGACGTCCACGCAGAACCACAAGGAGAGATGATCGCCAGCTGCACCGGTTAGTCTGCAATGGCCGTACCAAGTCAACTAATCGGCTTCGGGCTGAATGGCAGCAACTGACAAATGTGCCTGTATCCAGAAGGCTAGTCAACCAACGGCTGGTTCAAGCAGGCTATCGTGCCAGGCGTCCCCTGAGAAAGCCACGCCTGACCAGACAACACAGCCAGCGCCAATTGGAGTGGGCCAGAGAGCACCGTCAATGGCAGCCAGGACACTGGAATCACGTGACCTTCAGTGACGAGTCTAGATTTCTGGTCTATCGTCAAGATGGTCGCGTCTGAGTGCGCAGACAAGTGCATGAAGCCCACAACGAAGATTGTATAGTGCCAAGAGTCAAAGCTGGAGGTGGTGGGGTGACCGTTTGGGCTGCTTTTCATGCAGGGGGCAAAACTGACCTGGTTGTTCTGAATGGAAACCTGAACCAGTTCAAGTACAGGGTCATTCTGGAAGAATCATTGCTTCCATTTGCTCGTGCAGCCTTTCGAGGAAACTTTGTCTTCCAAGATGACAATGTACGGCCTCATCATGCTCGCATGATCCAACACTTTCTTGCTGACCGTGGTGTAGAGCATGTGGTGTGGCCTGCCATGTCCCTGGATAATAATCCGATAGAGAACTTGTGGGCAGAATTAACGCGTCCAATCGACCACTTGGACTAGCAGCCGACCTCTGTGCGTGAATTGCAGCAGGCTATTGTCACTGCATGGCAAGCGATTCCTGTCCAAACCTTGGCAAATCTCGGGAACAGCATGCCTCGACGTGTACGTGCTCTCCTGAATGCTCGTGGGGGTTACACGAAGTACTGAACTGTAATTTTACTGTCCGTAATCCCAGTCATAATTTAGCTTTTGTTTTTGTTGAAAAAAAAATTGGCTAATGTGCAAAATAAAGAGATACTTCTGGAAAACTTACATAAGTTTAACACAGTACTGTACGTGAATTGAGTTTGATATGAGTTTACATCACTTTCAAGGATCAATTTATTTGCTTTGAAATGTGAAATGTGGTTTTTGTTTCTTTTAAAGGTTGTGACCTTTTAAAGGTCACATTAACAAAATCTAGAATAATTTCAACATAATTCCAATGAACTTTTGGTTCTAAGTCATCTTGAAAAGTAAGTTCACCCCCACAAAAAAAATATTCCATATTAAATGCCAAGTCTGTATATATATATGAATTATATATATATATATATATATATATATATATATATATAATTATATATACTAGGGTATGCCCGTACGTGGGTGCAATGCCCGTACGTGGGTACGTGGGTACGTGGGTGCGAGTACGGTGACAATCCCCCCCCCCCTCTATTTACATGAAATGGTTTGGTCCATGAAATGTTTTGGTCCATTCGCAAAGCCAAAGCGAACGGCGAACGGCTTGCGAGTACAGTGACAATCCCCCCCCTCTATTTACATGAAATGGTTTGGTCCATTCGCAACGACCACAGAACCCCCCCCTCTATTTACATGAAATGGTTTGGTCCATTCGCAACGCCAAAGCGAACGGCGAACGGCTAA
>NC_136272.1:99672702-99977702 GCF_964187855.1 Myxine glutinosa
TGGTCCTTTTGTCCATCCACATACCTCACCAACGGCTCCCAACAGACTATCTTTCATTGACATCCAACCATGTTCAAGCTGAACCACATCATCCTCTACCCTACTCAGCCTCTCTTTTAATGTCTCCATTACTGTCAACTCTTTCAACCTCCACACCTTCATTCTCGGTTGGTACTTCACCCGCCGAGCTCTCCTCGCACCTTTCACCCTTATGTCGCAGACAACCATATGTCTATCATATGTCTATCCCGGACGAGCCCCCAATTTCTGTTACGTGCTTCTTCCCCAAACCCCGACCATGGTGTAACTCCGAGCTTCGAAAGGAGTAACGGCAGAAAGATGTGCTATTATGTGTGTGTGTCCCTATGACCAATGGGAGAACCACAACAAGCAATTGATACAAAACAAATTATTGTATTCAAAACTTACACAATAATAACACTTAACGCAAGTCCAAGGAAACTCTCACTTGCACATCATAAACCATACAATTCCGATGATGGTACCACCAATATGTTCCTTAATCAATATATATGTATATATATGTATGTATATATATATGTATGTGTATGTATGTATGTGTATATATATATATATATATATATATATATATATATATATATATATATATATATATATATATATATATATATATATATATATATATGTATATATGTATATATGTATATATGTATATATGTATATATATATATATATATATATATATATGTATATATGTATATATGTATATATATATATATATATATATATATATATATATATATATATATATATATATATACGTAGTGTGTTCAAAAAGTATCCGACCTTTATTTTTCGTGCGTAAAAAAAAAAGAAGCTAGGGAGGCGTTGATTGGTGCACGTATGTAGGCGATCCTAATGCACACGCGTGAATTTTTTCCCACCTGCAGAAGCTGTCATTCGACGGCAGACCGCCGATGAGTGAGGACATGTAAGCGAGCGCTGTCGGATTTTCGTTTTTGACAAAATGACGGAAAAACTTGAACAACGCTACTGCATCAAATTTTGTGTTTTTTGGCCTCGGGGATGTTGGATGCTTCCATTGTGATGACTGCAACTTGGTTTCTGGGTCGTACCCATAAACCCAGGACTCATCGCCAGTGATCACTGTGTTGAGGAAGCTGGGATCGCTGTTCACAGTCTCCAGCATGTCCTGTGCGATCTCCAAACGGAGTTGCTTCTGCTCAATCGTTAGCAGCTTTGGTACGAACTTCGCTGAGATTCTCCTGAAGCCCAAATCCTCCTTCATAATGGAATGAACGGTGTTGAATCTTGCGGATCGTTTCCACTTGGGAATCGCCAAGCTTTACACAAAATTTGATGCAGTAGCGTTGTTCAAGTTTTTCCGTCATTTTGTCAAAAACGAAAATCCGACGGCGCTCACTTACATGTCCTCACTCATCGGCGGTCTGCCATCGAATGACAGCTTCTGCAGGTGGGAAAAAATTCACGCGTGTGCATTATGATCGCCTACATACGTGCACCAATCAACGCCTCCCTAGCTTCTTTTTTTTTACGCACGAAAAATAAAGGTCAGATACTTTTTGAACACAGTAGTATACAGTCATCCCTCGTTTATCGCGGGGGTTACGTTCCAGAACCCCCCGCGATAGGTGAAAATCCGCGAAGTAGAAACCATATATTAATTTTATTATTTTTATATATTTTAAGCCTTTAAAAACCCTCCCCATACTCTTATAAACCTTTCCCACGCTCTTATGAACCCTTTCTACACTCTTAAACACACTTTTGAGACCCATCCTTAGTCCTTACGTATTAGAAATATTTGTACGTGTATATATAGCTGTACAGTACATTGATGCAAGTTCTTTTATAATTGCAATTAATTAACAAACAAACATACACATATGATCATGGAACGACACAAGTACAGTACAACAAAGTATTTACATTGATGCAAATTGTGTTTTTGAAAGCAAAAGGCAATAATTGACAAAAGTGCCTTTAATCAAACCTGAGGCCTAAGCATAAAGAAGTCTTCATGAGCTATTCAAAATAGAGATGATGATTAATTTTGAAAATTAATAAGAAATGCATTAGCTTCCTCTTGCATATGCAGCAGCTTCCTGATGGTTAATTTGTAGGAAGCAGTGGGGGGTGGAGAGGAGGTGAGGGTAGTTATTCCTGATCTGATGCAGTGATGAAGCAGATATCTCATCTGTATCAAAAGGTAATGACCGAAAAATCCCATCCTCCACAACCTCGGTCATTCATGTTACTCAGCGACTTAATTTAATTGCAGCTTTAGACAACATCATCGAAATCGTCATCATGATCATGTGTCTCTAAGTTGTAAACATAAGTTATTGTAAATTAGAGGTTACCCAAAGTATGATGACTCTTAAAACCATATTGATCATTAAACTGCAGGACACAGTTTGGCATCAACCTTGCAAATTACTTAAAGTAGCGAAGAACCGTCCAAGAACCCTCCTTGCGGATGGGTTAATTACCCCCAGAATCATGGACAAGTTAATTACCCCCAGAATACGGGACTTTCAAAATGCGCGATTCTTTGTCTACTCATTTATAATGCGTATTTTATTTTGATTTACTGTAATATTCTTTTAATATAGGTTTTAATTAATGTGTTATATTTTTATTTATATTATTATTAATTTTTTAGGCTAGAAAATGCTTATTTTACTGCAAAAATAATTAAAATCTAAAAAAATAAAAATACCTATAGGCCGCAGAATCCCGCGATATAATGAAAAATCAGATATATAATTTTACATATACTAGCGAGAAAAACCCGCGATGTACCGAAGCCGCGAAAAGTGAAGCGCGATATAGCGAGGGATTACTGTATATATATATATATATATATATATATACACAGACTTCGCATTTAATATGGAATTTTTTTTTGTGGGGGTGAACTTACTTTTCAAGATGACTGAGAATCAAAAGTTCATTGGAATTATGTTGAAATTATTCTAGATTTTGTTAATGTGACCTTTAAAAGAAACAAAAACCACATTTGACATTTCGAAGCAAATAAATTGATCCTTAAAAGTGAGGTAAACTGATATCGAACTCAATTCACGGACAGTACTGTGTTAAACTTCTGTACGTTTTCCAGAAGTATCTCTTTATTTTACACATGAGCCAAATGTTTTTTCAACAAAAACAAAAGTTAAATTATGACTGGGATTACGGACAGTAAAATTACAGTTCAGTACTTCGTGTAACCCCCACGAGCATTCAGGAGAGCACGTACACGTCGAGGCATGCTGTTCACGAGATTTGCCAAGGTTTGGACAGGAATCGCTTGCCATGCAGTGACAATAGCCTGCTGCAATTCACGCACAGTGGTGGGCTGCTGGACCAAGTTGTCGATTTGACGCGTTAATTCTGCCCACAAGTTCTCTATCGGATTCATATCCGGGGACATGGCAGGCCACTCCATATGCTCGACACCACAGTCAACAAGAAAGTGTTGGATCATGCGTGCACGATGAGGCCGTGCATTGTCATCTTGGAAGACAAAGTTTCCTCGAAAGGCTGCACGAGCAAATGGAAGCAATGTTTCTTCCAGAATGGCCCTGTACTTGAACTGGTTCAGGTTTCCATTCAGAACAACCAGGCCAGTTTTGCCCCCTGCATGAAAAGCAGCCCAAACGGTCACCCCACCACCTCCAGCTTGGACTCTTGGCACTATACAATCTTCGTTGTAGGCTTCATGCACTTGTCTGCATACTCGGACGTGGCCATCTTGACGATAGACCAGAAATCTAGACTCGTCACTGAAGGTCACGTGATTCCAGTGTCCCAGCTGCCATTGATGGTGCTCTCTGGCCCGTTGCAATCGGCGCTGGCTGTGTTGTCTGGTCAGGCGTGGCTTTCTCATGGGACGCCTGGCACGATAGCCTGCTTGAACCAGTCGTTGGTTGACTAGCCTTCTGGATACAGGCACATTTGTCAGTTGCTGCCACTCAGCCCGAAGCCGATTAGCTGACTTGGTACGGCCATTGCAGACTAACCGGTGCAGCTGGCGATCATCTCTCCTTGTGATTCTGCGGGACGTCCTGGCCTCGGTATTGGAGTAGGGACACCCCTCTGAGCATTTCGTTTCAGGATGTTTGACACCTGACCTTGAGTGATGCCATAATGCCAAGCAATAGCACGCTGTTTCATCCCGGAATTTCGTAAAGCCACCACTCCATGACAAACAACATTGTCAAGTTGACGGATCTTCTCCAGAGGAAGCGGCAATAACTTTTGTAGAAGTGCAGCAGTTGTTTTCCACTAATACAGAACCAACAACCCTTATATACCCAATTGTGAAGCCAATCGTCAAATGTACCTGTCCTTACATTTTGCCATGCCACTTGTGGTTTTATCCTGCTATTGACTTCTTGCTGCGAAAGACAATCAGTGACATGGTTCTTTTGACAAAGAAATCATCGAAGCGTAAAAGAAACTCACCAGATTGATATACTGAGTTCAGAAAGTAAACCCAAGTCAAGAATAAAAAAAATATTCCATATTAAATGCCAAGGCTGTATATATATATATATATATATATATATATATATATATATATATATATATATATATATATATATATATATATATATATATATATATATATATATGTATATATATATATATATATATATATATATATATATATATATATATATATACATACATACATACATACACACACACACACACACACACACACACACACACACACACACACACACACACACACACACACACACACAGACACACACATACATATATACTCGGGTGGTCCACAGATATATGTAATATTTAATACTATTAAAAATCCATGCTCCACAAGGCCGCCCTTGTTCCTATGTTTTTAAAGATCAAATGAACCAAACATGAGGTCAATTGGAACTTATTTCGAGGTTGCTCAAAAAATAACATTTTTAATTTATCCTGTTTTTTTCAGATGGCAGAAACTCGCAGTTCTTCCACAGTTTGGTTGCTGGGCAAGTCTGAAAAGGAAATAATATGTGGGGGACTACCAACCAAAGGACACACATTGCAGAAAATGGTGTGCCATCACATACAAGAACACCATACAGTTCGTGAAAGTGCCAAACTTGGTGTACAAGCTGTGTGTGCATACTGGGAGAAAGCACGAATTCCAGTGCAGAGAGTAGATTCCTGTGAGCGCCAGCTTTTGAAGTTGTATGATGCCTACAAACTGGTAAAGAAAAATAGAACCAAGACATTCGAAAACTATAGAGTGAAGGAGCAGATGTTCAAAGATGATCTTCAATCCCTCTTCAATATCTCACCAAATGATGCGCTTGAGAAAATGACGAATGAAGAAGACAAAGCATTCCTTATCATGCAGCATGAGGATCCCTCAAGTTCACGTTTGGGATCTGTGGACAACACTCTGGCAGTGAAGGAGAACAGAAAGCGTATCAGGCTTGAGAATGAAGATAAAAGAAAGAAGAAACATGCTGCTGAGACTCTAACAGCAATGCAATCTGTTCCATCAACATCGGCTGTGGTTGATGATGATGATGAGGAGTCTGCGATTGAAAGCTCCGATTCAGGGGACAATGAATTCATGAAAACTTCATCGTGAAAACTTTCCAGTGTCGACCAAAGCCATCTTGTCAAAGAAGTAGGCAATGTTTTGAAACACAAGTTTCTGAAAACAATGTTACGTAAAATCATTCAAATTATGTGTATTCTGATGTTTACTTTGTTTTAATTGTTCTGATAGATTTGTTTTATCATCTCTGATAGATATTTTATATTTTCTGATGGATGATTTATTTTTTCTGATAAATGATTTATTGTCAAATTAATACATTAATGTTTAATCATCTGTTTTGTTTTTAAACTTAATTTGACTATATGAATGAACATTGAACATTGAACAATGAACAATGAACAATTGAACATACATGTACATTATTGAACATACAATTGAACATACATTATTTATTAGTTTACAATCAAACAACAACAATAACAATAATAAATAAGTTGAGTAATTGAAAATAGATAATTATCTATGAATTGATGTATGTTGCTAAAAATTCTGTATCTTATTATTCATTAAAATTTGTCAACATTTTGAGCAACCTCTAAATATTGTCCAATCAAGCTCAAATTTTCACGACAAACTGCTTTCTTCACTGGGAATAGGGGCAGGCTTGTGGAGAAATGAAAATCCAATCTTCAAATTTTTGGACCACCCTAATACATACATACATATATATATATATATACTGTTCTAATATCAAAATTTGTTGACTGTCATTTACGTCCTCTCGTGATGAATCTCTCCTCATACCTCAAGGACACAACCAGTTTTCTGACCCACATCCAAGGATTGAACAGAATATACTCACCTTTCAACTCCCAAACCATTTTAGTCACAGCAGATGTTACATCCCTCTACACTAATATTCCACATTCAGAAGGCCTGTCTGCATGCCGCAAAGCCCTCGATACACGACAAGTCCCAATACCACCTACTCAAGACCTTATGCGCCTATTAGAACTGACACTCAAACTGAATAATTTCCAATTCAACAGACAACATTACATTCAAACTCAAGGTACCGCTATGGGTACCCCTGTTGCACCGTCATACGCTAACATCTTCATGGGAATGATAGAGGCCAAGATCAATGCACAACCTCATCACGGCATCCTGGAAAAATCCTGGGTACGTTATATTGATGACATCCAGTTCATCTGGTCAAAATCCCCCCGTAGTCTCACACAATTCCAAAATGAATTAAATTTGATTCATCCGACCATCAAGTTTACATTCGACAGCTCACAGTCCGAAGTCCACTTTCTAGACACATCACTCACGCTTCAAAATAACAGACTCGAAACAGAACTAGACACCAAACCAACAGACACTCACTCTTACCTTCTCCCTTCTTCATCTCATCCTAAACATACAATTGCAAGCATACCATACAGTCAAGCACTCAGAGTCAGACGCATTTGCTCAACAAAAATGGCAGAAGAAACTTCTCTCTGCCAATTAGAAACACACTTCATTGCAAGAAACTATGACCCTCACTCTGTGAAAGAAGCAATAACCCGAGCAAAACGCATACCGAGAGCAGACCTTCCGACTTACAAACCCAAAACTGCAACTAACCGTGTCCCACTGGTAACCACCTACTCTGCTACCTCATCCCAATTACCAAGTATTCTGAATAAGGCCCTTCCTCTCCTCCATCAATCAGAAACACTCGGCACCACATTTTCTCAACCTCCACTAACATCATTTCGACGTGGTCGGACACTCAGGGACCTCTTGGTAAAAGCAAAGCACCTACAGCCCCACAACAAACAAACTAGGATCCCTGGCTTCTATAAATGCACAGCAAAAAAATGTATTATTCACAAGCATTTACTAGAAGGAAACAAATTTTGTAGTTCTAGCACTGGACAAAAATTCCCCATCACCTCCTATATGAACTGCAAATCGACATGGGTCATATACCTAATCACTTGCCAAAAGTGCAACAAACAATATGTTGGAAAAACTGAGAATACACTCTACACACGATTTAATAACACCCGGTCAGAAATCAATAACTTCCACACCAGTCAGGGCAAATCTCTACCTTACACGATACACTTTAATCAACCGGATCACTCTATAAATGACATTCAGATCTCTGCCATTGAATCAATCACAAATCGATCACACACCACGATTCTGAAACGTGAGTCCTTTTGGATACATAAACTTCGGACAAAAATCCCTCATGGCGTAAATTTTGATGATTAAAGCATGTTCCTACATCAACCCAATCAAATTGTTAACGTAACCCATTCATTCATTCATTCATTCATTCACCCATTCATTCATTCTACCTTTATATGTCATTTATATAAATATATTATATGAATATAAATGGTATATGAATATATGCTTGTGTGTTTATGTATGTATGTATCTATATATTTGTATATGCACGATTGCACGTGCACCGGAACTGTAACACAAACGGTAACTGTAAGGTGCGCTTCACTTCCGTTGAACTTGGGGCCGGTGAGTGAGCTTTGGCCTGGCTCTTCCTTTTGTATGCATTTTCTACACATATCACACATCTTACACACATATCACTATACATACTTGACTGATATACATGCCTGCTGTTTTTGTAGACTCAGAGGAAGACCTTTGTTGGTCGAAAGCTTGTCAAATTAAAGATCGAAGTCCTGAAGCTACGTCCGCGTCTGATTCAATCTCCCGATTTAATTTATATATATATATATATATATATATATATATATATATATATATATATATATATATATATATATATATATATATATATATATATACACACACACACACACACACACAGTCACGTGAAAAAGTAAGTACATCCCATGTAAACTTTTGACTTTTTCAACATATTTCAACATATAGCTATTTGATCTTCATTTCAACAATATTGAGAGATAAAGGTGATATAATATAACAAATATCATGAAACATTTACATTTTGTAGTCCATTGTATAATTTAAATAAACATAAATGCAAATTTCACATGTGAAAAAGTAAGTACACCCCTACATTTATCACTACTTCAAATACCTAAAATTAGAATCAGGTGCACCAGCTCAGGTGCAAATGATTAGACCATCGTTAGAGAGGATCTTGGAGGAGCCTGTCTTATTTAAACCTCAGACAATTAGTTTGGTTTGCTCTTTGTTGTTGAAGTGTGCGGCGTCACCATGCCTAGATCAAAAGTGCTCTCTGAGGCCTTCAGAAAGAAGGTTATAGATGCCTACAAGTCTGGGAAGGGATTTAAAAAGATCTCCAAACAATTTGAAATCAATCATTCGACTGTCCGGAAGATCATCTACAAGTGGAGAAGATTCCAAACAACTGCCAACTTGTTCAGGCCAGGCCGCCCCAGCAAGTTCAGCCCGAGAGCAGACCGCAAGATGCTGAAAGAAGTCTCTAAGAACCCCAGAATGTCATCACGGGACCTACAGGTAGCTCTTGCCACTGTAGATGTCAAAGTGCACGAGTCTACCATTAGAAAGAGGCTGCACTAATTTGATCTTCATGGGAGGTGTGCCAGGAGGAAACCTTTGCTGTCCAGAAAGAACATCAGGGCAAGACTAAAGTTTGCCAATGAACACCTAGGCAAAGACCAGCACTTCTGGAACAATGTGCTCTGGACAGATGAGTCAAAGGTGGAGCTATTTGGCCACAGTACCAGAAAACATGTTTGGCGAAAACCAAAGACAGCATTTGACCACAAGAACCTGATACCAACTGTAAAGCATGGTGGTGGAAATATTATGGTTTGGGGCAGCTTTGCTGCATCAGGGCCTGGGCAGCTCACCATCATAGAATCCACTATGAATTCTTCATTCTACCAGAGGGTGCTTGAGGATAATGTGAGGCCATCTGTCGGAAAGTTGAAGCTCAACCGAAGGTGGATCTTGCCACATGATAATGACCCTAAACATACCAGTAGATCCACCAAGGAATGGCTGAAAAGAAAGAAATGGAGGGTTCTGGAATGGCCAAGTCAAAGCCCGGATCTAAATCCCATCGAGATGTTGTGGGGGGATTTGAAACGAGCTGTGCATGCAAGAAACCCCTCAAACGTCGCACCGCTGAAAGAATTCTGCATGGAGGAGTGGGCAAAAATTTCTCCCAGTCGATGTCAGAGAGTGGTAGACAGTTATAAGAAACGCCTACTTGAGGTTATTTCTGCCAAAGCGGAAAATTCCACCGATTAGAGCCAAGGGTGTACTTACTTTTTCCACATGCGAAATTTGCATTTATGTTTATTTAAATTATACAATGGACTACAAAATGTAAATAAAAACCACCTTTAGAGGCCATTTTTCCCCGCAAAGCGGGGGTTGGCCTTTTTCGGGCACCGTGGTTGTTGTTTTTGTTGGTCCCCTTTTTTGAAGTGATGTTTTACGGCCGGATGCCCTTCCTGCCGCCAACCCTTTTTGTCGCCTTTTACGACAACCAGGGAATTACCAGTGAACTGGTACTCAATTAGCCGACCTCTGAAGGATGGTTCAGGCTGAGTCAACCCCCCTGGCGTTAATTCAGCAATCGACCGGGATTCGAACCCAGGATCCTCGGATCCTAAGCTGGCACCCTAGCCGCTAGCCCAACACCAGGCTGACTGCAGACTACAGACTATAAAATGTAAATGTTTCATGATATTTGTTATATTATATCACCTTTATCTATCAATATTGTTGAAATGAAGATCAAATAGCTGTATGTTGAAATATGTAGAAAAAGTCAAAACTTCACATGGGGTGTACTTACTTTTTCACGTGACTGTATATCCCCACTCGACGGAATGCTTTGGCGTCATCTGGATTGGTCAATGTTTTAACAAAACTCTGCTTTTGAATCGGCCGAACAGAATAATAATGGAAGTAAAATTAGATGATGTAAGCAGAATTGTAAGACATTTTTTAATTATGCTGATGAAGTTTGATCAGAACGCACAAATGGGTGAGAGAGGAGATAGCAATCTTGACAAAGAAAGGGACAGATGCCGTCATATTTAAAAATATATAAATTGAGGTACCAATGGCATTTTGAGATCACCTCTGATGTGCAAAGAGCAATCACAAACAATGACTCTCACCAATAAGATGTTAATTAACATTAACCTCATATTATTACTGATATTAATCAAGAAAGGTGTTGCTATTCTGTGAACAAGCAAAGAAAGAAGTTTCCATCAGTAAATAGATTTCAATCTTAACCGTTGGAGTTTGGAATCAATAATCCCACCTGAGTTTTAATTTGTTATTCCCATTTATCTGAGCTCTCAGCCCATGATAATGCCATGTTCAAATTCAACGTATTACGTTGATTTGTCTGTTGCTTATTAAAGTCCATGTAGTTTGTATAAAAAAAGATATTGTATTTGTCCGAGATATAATGTTATACAGGTTACTCCAGGAGCCTTTGTTGCTGTAGCCAATAAGGACACAATGTACAAAACCAGGGTGCCAGATGCTGATAAAAGGCATGAGATACATGTACAAAAATGCCCCTGAAATGTTTTTGAATCCTAAGGCAATGCTCTAATACTGGGTCAAACGAAGCATCTTATCTAAGATTCAAATATTGTAGAAACTTTCAAAAGTCATTAATTCTTATCTGCAAAACTGAGGAAGTTGATTTAAGGCCTCAAGCGTTCACACTTCCTGCTTTGGGGTTATTGTACATGAATTAAATGAAAGAACCAATGAAGTAGTTGCCAGGATACAGTACACGTTATAATGGCTGGTAGGTTAACTAGTCTCTTCGCTATCTCGGCTGGGTTTAAATCTATGCCGTAGCTAGAAACCACAACCCTCGTGTTTTGCATGTAAAGCGAGGCATCAATGTGTGTGCCGTCCATCGGATGGACGTTAGGCCAGATAATCTTTCGTCTGGCATGAGGTGTTAGACATGAAATATCCCACTGTGTCTTTTCACAAAGAGGAGGCGAGTTATCACTGCCTCAACAAACTAGATGGTATTCATAGAATACTTACCCTGCATAGTCTTGAGAAGTACTTGGTGCGAGCCAACTGTTGTGGTTTTTAAATTTTTTTATCTCTGGGCATTAGGATTTGTGTAATTCACCATGTAAGTTCTAAGGGGACGGGCATCATCCAAGTAAAATGCACTGTATCAAATGGTCATGTAACATGTGGTAAAGTTTCAATTTCCTCTGTTGAACGGTTTTCGATGTATGCTCTTAACAAAATGCAGACACGTACGTACGTGCGTACCTACATACGTACGATCCGATTGCTTAACCACGCTTTTCACTTCGTGCGTGCAGGGTAAAAATTACTCACAGAGCTGCACTTGGCAAAACAGAACAAAGTAGAACCGCACTTGGTAGAGCGCATACCTCTGCCAGGCTGAATAGTTTACGTTTTGTATCCCGCTGATAAGCTGGATCTGAACCAAAATCGAATCGGCTTGTTCTTGTCACCTGACCAACTCAAATCCAATGGGTTTTGTCATAACTTATCCACAACTGTTTGAGATATCATGATATATATAGCTTTTGGCCCGAACTCTCAATTTTAGAATTAGGCCTATGTTTAGATTTTGGCCTCAAAAATAATTGGTGATTGAATTTGAATCAAGTGAGCTGATATGAAAATCCTGTTCAAATTTCAAGTCAGTCAGATGAAAATTGACAATTTTAGAAATTTTGGCCGATGTTGACCTCGAAAATATTTTGTGGTTCAATTCATTGAACTGGTGTGCAAATCCTCTACAAATTTCAAGTCATTCAGATGAAAATTTGACAATTTTAGAAATTTGGCCGAGGTTGACCTCAAACGGGTGACCGCTATATCAAATGGTCATGCAAGATGTGATAAAGTTTCAATTTCCTCCACTGAACAGTTTTCAATGTATGCTCTTAACATAATGCAGACACGTGGGCGACCGATCGCTAAAACACTGCTTTTTGCTTCGAGAGCACAGGGTAATTACAAATTATTGCATGGACCGACTGAGAAAAGGCAATGTTAACCCAGCATAAACAAACTACCCAACATAACCACCCAGCATAAACAAACCACCCAACATAACCACCCAACATAACCACCCAGCATAAACAAACCACCCAACATAACCACCCAGCATAAACAAACCACCCAACATAACCACCCACCCAGCATAAACAAACCACCCAACATAACCACCCAGCATAAACAAACCACCAAACATAACCACCCAGCATAAACAAACCACCCAACATAACCACCCAGCATAAACAAACCACCCAACATAACCACCCAGCATAAACAAACCACCAAACATAACCACCCAGCATAAACAAACCACCCAACATAACCACCCAGCATAAACAAACCACCCAACATAACCACCCAGCATAAACAAACCACCCAACATAACCACCCAGCATAAACAAACCACCCAACATAACCACCCAGCATAAACAAACCACCCAACATAACCACCCAGCATAAACAAACCACCCAACATAACCACCCAGCATAAACAAACCACCCAACATAACCACCCAGCATAAACAAACCACCCAACATAACCACCCAGCATAAACAAACCACCCAACATAACCACCCAGCATAAACAAACCACCCAACATAACCACCCAGCATAAACAAACCACCCAACATAACCACCCAGCATAAACAAACCACCCAACATAACCACCCACCCAGCATAAACAAACCACCCAACATAACCACCCAGCATAAACAAACCACCCAACATAACCACCCACCCTGCATAAACAAACCAACCAACATAACCACCCAGCATAAACAAACCACCCAACATAAACAAACCACCCAACATAAACAAACCACCCAGCATAAACAAACCACCCAGCATAAACAAACCACCCAACATAACCACTCATCCAGCATAAACAAACCACCCAACATAAACAAACCACCCAGCATAAACAAACCACCCAACATAAACAAACCACCCAGCATGAACAAACCACCCAACATAACCACTCATCCAGCATAAACAAACCACCCAACATAAACAAACCACCCAGCATAAACAAACCACCCAACATAAACAAACCACCCAACATAAACAAACCACCCAACATAACCACTCATCCAGCATAAACAAACCACCCAACATAAACAAACCACCCAACATAAACAAACCACCCAGCATAAACAAACCACCCAACATAACCACTCATCCAGCATAAACAAACCACCCAACATAAACAAACCACCCAACATAAACAAACCACCCAGCATAAACAAACCACCCAACATAAACAAACCACCCAGCATGAACAAACCACCCAACATAACCACTCATCCAGCATAAACAAACCACCCAACATAAACAAACCACCCAGCATAAACAAACCACCCAGCATAAACAAACCACCCAACATAAACAAACCACCCAGCATAAACAAACCACCCAACATAACCACTCATCCAGCATAAACAAACCACCCAACATAAACAAACCACCCAGCATAAACAAACCACCCAACATAAACAAACCACCCAACATAAACAAACCACCCAACATAACCACTCATCCAGCATAAACAAACCACCCAGCATAAACAAACCACCCAACATAAACAAACCACCCAGCATAAACAAACCACCCAACATATCCACCCACCCAGCATAAACAAACCACCCAACATAAACAAACCACCCAACATAACCACTCATCCAGCATAAACAAACCACCCAACATAACCACCCACCCAGCATAAACAAACCACCCAACATAACCACCCACCCAGCATAAACAAACCACCCACCCAGCATAAATAAACCACCCAACATAACCACCCAGCATAAACAAACCACCCAACATAACCACCCAGCAAAAACAAACCAACCAACATAACCACCCAGCATAAACAAACCACCCAACATAACCACCCACCCAGCATAAACAAACCACCCAACATAACCACCCACCCAGCATAAACAAACCACCCAACATAACCACTCATCCAGCATAAACAAACCACCCAACATAACCACCCACCCAGCATAAACAAACCACCCAACATAACCACCCAGCATAACCACCCACCCAGCATAAACAAACCACCCAACATAACCACCCACCCAGCATAAACAAACCACCCAACATAACCACCCACCCAGCATAAACAAACCACCCAACATAACCACTCATCCAGCATAAACAAACCACCCAACATAACCACCCACCCAGCATAAACAAACCACCCAACATAACCACCCAGCATAACCACCCACCCAGCACAAACAAACCACCCAACATAACCACCCAACATAAACAAACCACCCAACATAACCACCCACCCAGCATAAACAAACCACCCAACATAACCACCCAGCATAAACAAACCACCCAACATAACTACTCATCCAGCATAAACAAACCACCCAACATAACCACCCACCCAGCATAAACAAACCACCCAACATAACCACCCAGTATAAACAAACCACCCAGTATAAACAAAAACCACCCAGTATAAACAAACCACCCAGTATAAACAAACCACCCAGTATAACTAAACCACCCAGTATAACCAAACCACCCAGTATAACGAAACCACCCAGTATAACGAAACCACCCAGTATAAACAAACCACCCAGTATAACCAAACCACCCAGCATAAACAAACCACCCAACATAACCACCCAGCATAAACAAACCACCCAACATAACTACTCATCCAGCATAAACAAACCACCCAACATAACCACCCACCCAGCATAAACAAACCACCCAACATAACCACCCAGTATAAACAAACCACCCAGTATAAACAAAAACCACCCAGTATAAACAAACCACCCAGTATAAACAAACCACCCAGTATAACCAAACCACCCAGTATAACGAAACCACCCAGTATAACGAAACCACCCAGTATAAACAAACCACCCAGTATAACTAAACCACCCAGTATAACCAAACCACCCAGTATAACTAAACCACCCAGTATAACTAAAACACCCAGTATAAACAAACCACCCAGTATAACTAAACCACCCAGTATAACTAAACCACCCAGTATAACCAAACCACCCAGTATTGCTAAACCACCCAGTATAACCAAACCACCCAGTATAACTAAACCACCCAGTATAACTAAACCACCCAGTATAACTAAACCACCCAGTATAACTAAACCACCCAGTATAACTAAACCACCCAGTATAACCAAACCACCCAGTATAACTAAACCACCCAGTATAACTAAACCACCCAGTATAACTAAACCACCCAGTATAACCAAACCACCCAGTATTGCTAAACCACCCAGTATAACCAAACCACCCAGTATAACTAAACCACCCAGTATAACTAAACCACCCAGTATAACCAAACCACCCAGTATAACTAAACCACCCAGTATAAACAAGCCACCCAGTATAACTAAACCACCCAGTATAACTAAACCACCCAGTATAAACAAACCACCCAGTATAACTAAACCACCCAGTATAACTAAACCACCCAGTATAACCAAACCACCCAGTATAACTAAACCACCCAGTATAACCAAACCACCAAGTATAACTAAACCACCCAGTGTAACTAAACCACCCAGTATAACTAAACCACCCAGTATAACTAAACCACCCAGTATAACTAAACCACCCAGTATAACTAAACCACCCAGTATAACTAAACCACCCAGTATAACTAAACCACCCAGTATAAACAAGCCACCCAGTATAAACAAGCCACCCAGTATAAACAAGCCACCCAGTATAACTAAACCACCCAGTATAACTAAACCACCCAGTATAACCAAACCACCCAGTATAAACAAACCACCCAGTATAACTAAACCACCCAGTATAACCAAACCACCCAGTATAACTAAACCACCCAGTATAAACAAGCCACCCAGTATAACTAAACCACCCAGTATAACTAAACCACCCAGTATAAACAAACCACCCAGTATAACTAAACCACCCAGTATAACTAAACCACCCAGTATAACCAAACCACCCAGTATAACTAAACCACCCAGTATAACTAAACCACCCAGTATAACCAAACCACCCAGTATAACTAAACCACCCAGTGTAACTAAACCACCCAGTATAACTAAACCACCCAGTATAACTAAACCACCCAGTATAACTAAACCACCCAGTATAACTAAACCACCCAGTTTATCCAAACCACCCAGTATAACTAAAACACCCAGTATAACTAAACCACCCAGTATAACTAAACCACCCAGTATAACCAAACCACCCAGTATAACTAAACCACCCAGTATAAACAAGCCACCCAGTATAACTAAACCACCCAGTATAAACAAGCCACCCAGTATAACTAAACCACCCAGTATAACCAAACCATCCAGTATAACTAAACCACCCAGTATAAACAAGCCACCCAGTATAACTAAACCATCCAGTATAACTAAACCACCCAGTATAAACAAACTACCCAGTATAACTAAACCACCCAGTATAAACAAGCCACCCAGTATAACTAAACCACCCAGTATAACTAAACCACCCAGTATAACTAAACCACCCAGTATAACTAAACCACCCAGTATAACTAAACCACCCAGTATAACTAAACCACCCAGTATAACTAAACCACCCAGTATAACTAAACCACCCAGTATAACCAAACCATCCAGTATAACTAAACCACCCAGTATAAACAAGCCACCCAGTATAACTAAACCACCCAGTATAACTAAACCACCCAGTATAACTAAACCACCCAGTATAACTAAACCACCCAGTATAACTAAACCACCCAGTATAAACAAGCCACCCAGTATAACTAAACCACCCAGTATAAACAAACCACCCAGTATAAACAAACCACCCAGTATAACTAAACCACCCAACATAACCACCCACCCAGTATAAACAAACCACCCAGTATAACTAAACCACCCAACATAACCACCCACCCAGTGTATAACTCTTGTCAAAATACTGCTTTGGTGGATCCGATGCTCTGTAAAGAGTGTGGGAAATCGATGATGGCCGTGATGATGATGTACTTTACATTCTGAAACCATACATCAGCACTTCAGCTTGCTTACACTACCTGCATTTGTTGTTCTTGTTTTTGTTTTGAGGCCTTTCTATCCAATGAGTGTTGTCGACCCGAGCACAAGATGTGGAAGTATTCCTCCTCTTAAATTATTTTAATCTGGTCGTCAAAATCTACAGGCTCGATGTTAACCATATCCCCAGCTTCCCTCTCCAAGCATACCACAAATATTCTTGTTTGGGACTTTTTTTTGGACAGACAAACGAGTACTAAGGGGAGAACATACAAAGTACTGTATATGGTGTGAAACTCAATCAAATCAACTCAGATATCTCAAGGCATCAATTCTGTCCGAAATCCCACTCAAACAAGACATGTCATTAATCATCCCTGGCACAAATGAAAGAAGTGTTTTTGAGGTTTGAAATAGAGCAGATCCCTTCTACAGCAAGAGTCACAGCAATAAATCTACATTTACTTGAATTCCCACGGTTACAGTCACAGCAATAAATCAACGTCTATTGAATTCCACCAACAGCAGCAGACATGCTGGAAAGGGGAATTTTGCATGTGAAAGTACGATTGCACTCATTTCACCTGCCTTTGCATGTGAAAGCTTTCCCAAGCCTCTCTAGCCCATTGCACCTCTCGCCTGATGTCTAACTGGGTAACCCCTCAAAGCAGTCCTGCGGTTGCTTTCAAAATTGCTGCACATCATATTTGCGACTCATCAGTCCCTGTATGTATGCTTCCGACCACATTTCAGGCACCACAGTTTGCTCTTACAAGCCTTTCTCAATAAATCCAAATCACTGGCAGTGAAACCCATGCAAAGGAGATGGAATGAACTGCCGAACCAGAAAAGACCGCTCACAATCACCATTGGCTTCACAATCGGGTATATAAGGGTTGTTGCGTTCTGTATTAGTGGAAAACAACTGCTGCACGTCTACAAAAGTTATTGCTGCTTCCCCTGGAGATGGTCTGTCCACTCGACAATGCTGTTTGTCATTTAGTGGTGGCTTTACGAAATTCCGGCATGAAACAGCATGCTATTGCTCGGCAGTATGGCATCACTGAACGTCAGGTGTCACAGATCCTGAAACGAAATGCTCAGAGGGGTGTCCCTACTCCAATACCGAGGTCAGGACGTCCCCGCAGAACCACAAGGAGGGATGATCACCAGCTGCACTGGGTATTCCGCAATGGCCGTACCAAGTCAGCTAATCGGCTTAGGGCTGAGTGGCAGCAACTGACAAATGTGCCTGTATCCAGAAGGCTAGTCAACCAATGACTGGTTCAAGCAGGCTATCGTGCCAGGCGTCCCCTGAGAAAGCCACGTCTGATCTGACAACACCGCCAGAGCCGATTGCAGTGGGTCAGACAGCACCGTCAATGGCAGCCAGGACACTGGAATCACGTGATCTTCAGTGACGAGTCTAAATTTCTGGTCTATCGTCAATATGGCCGCGTCCGAATGCACAGACA
Source organism: Myxine glutinosa (assembly GCF_964187855.1). Lineage (NCBI taxonomy): Eukaryota > Metazoa > Chordata > Myxini > Myxiniformes > Myxinidae > Myxine > Myxine glutinosa. The sequence goes on from NC_136272.1 coordinate 99,691,779, forward strand.
AGTGCGTGAAGCCTGCAACGAAGATTGTATAGTGCCAGGAGTCCAAGCTGGAGGTGGTGGGGTGACCATTTGGGCTGCTTTTCATGCAGGGGGCAAAACTGACCTGGTTGTTCTGAATGGAAACCTGAACCAGTTCAAGCACAGGGCCATTCTGGAAGAAACATTACTTCCATTTGTTCGTGCAGCCTTTCGAGGAAACTTTTCTTCCAAGATGACAATGCACGGCCTCATCGTGCTCGCATGATCCAACACTTTCTTGCTGACCGTGGTGTAGAGCATATGGAGTGGCCTGCCATGTCCCCGGATATGAATCCGATAGAGAACTTGTGGGCAGAATTAACGCGTCAAATCGACAACTTGGACCAGCAGCCTGCCTCTGTGCGTGAATTGCAACAGGCTATTGTAACTGCATGGCAAGCGATTCCTGTCCAAACCTTGGCAAATCTCGTGAACAGCATGCCTCAACGTATACGTGCTCTCCTGAATGCTCGTGGGGGTTACACGAAGTACTGAACTGTAATTTTACTGTCCGTAATTCCAGTCGTAATTTAACTTTTGTTTTTGTAAAAAAAATTTTTTGGCTAATGTGCAAAATAAAGAGATACTTCTGGAAAACGCACAGAAATTTAACACAGTACTGTCCGTGAATTGAGTTCGATATCAGTTTCCATCACTTTCAAGGATCAATTTATTTGCTGCGAAATGTCAAATGTGGTTTTTGTTTCTTTTAAAGGTCACATTAACAAAATCTGGAATAATTTCAACATAATTCCAATGAACTTTTGGTTGTAAGTCATCTTGAAAAGTAAGTTCACCCCCACAAAAAAAATATTCCATATTAAATGCCAAGTCTGTATAAAAAGTATTTATACGTACAGTATATATATACAGTATTTTATACATACAGTATAAATGTGCGCATTTATACATACAGTATATTTGTGCACAACAATGAATATCCTTATGGACATGTTATAACAATGAATATCCTTATGGCCCTGTTATAACAATGAATATGCCTTATGGCCCTGTTATAACAACGAATATGCCTTGTGGCCCTGTTGTAACAATGAATATCCTTATGGCCCTGTTATAACAATGAATATCCTTATGGCCCTGTTGTAACAATGAATATGCCTTATGGCCCTGTTATAACATTGAATATCCTTATGGCCCTGTTATAACAATGAATATCCTTATGGCCCTGTTGTAACAATGAATATGCCTTATGGCCCTGTTATAACAATGAATATCCGTATGGCCCTGTTATAACAATGAATATCCTTATGGCCCTGTTATAACAATGAATATGCCTCGTGGCCCTGTTGTAACAACAAATATGCCTCATGGCCCTGTTATAACAACGAATATGCCTTATGGCCCTGTTATAACAATGAATGTGCCTCATGGCCCTGTTATAACAACAAATATGCCTCGTGGCCGTGTTGTAACAACAAATATGCCTCATGGCCCTGTTATAACAACGAATATGCCTTATGGCCCTGTTATAACAATGAATGTGCCTCATGGCCCTGCTATAACAACGAATATGCCTCATGGCCATGTTATAACAACGAATATGCCTTATGGCCCTGTTATAACAATGAATATGCCTCATGGCCCTGTTATAACAACGAATATGCCTCGTGGCCCTGTTATAACAACGACTATGCCTCATGGCCCTGTTATAACAACAAATACGCCTCGTGGCCCTGTTATAACAATGAATATGCCTCGTGGCCCTGTTATAACAACGAATATGCCTCGTGGCCCTGTAATAACAACGAATATGCCTCATGGCCCTGTTATAACAATGAATATGCCTTGTGGCCCTGTTATAACAACGAATATGCCTTGTGGCCCTGTTATAACAATGAATATGCCTCATGGCCCTGTTATAACAACGAATATGCCTTGTGGCCCTGTTATAACAACGAATATGCCTTATGGCCCTGTTATAACAATGAATATGCCTTATGGCCCTGTTACAACAATGAATATGCCTCATGGCCCTGTTATAACAACAAATACGCCTCGTGGCCCTGTTATAACAACGAATATGCCTTATGGCCCTGTTATAACAACGAATATGCCTTGTGGCCCTGTTATAACAACGAATATGCCTCATGGCCCTGTTATAACAATGAATATGCCTCGTGGCCCTGTTATAACAACGAATATGCCTCGTGGCCCTGTAATAACAACGAATATGCCTCATGGCCCTGTTATAACAATGAATATGCCTTGTGGCCCTGTTATAACAACGAATATGCCTTGTGGCCCTGTTATAACAATGAATATGCCTCATGGCCCTGTTATAACAACGAATATGCCTTGTGGCCCTGTTATAACAACGAATATGCCTTGTGGCCCTGTTATAACAACGAATATGCCTTATGGCCCTGTTATAACAACGAATATGCCTCATGGCCCTGTTATAACAACGAATATGCCTTGTGGCCCTGTTATAACAACGAATATGCCTCTTGGCCCTGTTATAACAACGAATATGCCTCTTGGCCCTGTTATAACAACGAATATGCATCATGGCCTTGTTATAACAACGAATATGCCTCAGGGCCCTGCTATAACAACGAATATGCCTCATGGCCCTGTTATAACAACGAATATGCCTCATGGCCCTGTTATAACAACGAATGTGCCTCATGGCCCTGTTATAACAACGAATATGCTTCATGGCCCTGTTATAACAAAGAATATGCCTCATTGCCCTGTTATAACAACGAATGTGCCTTATGGCCCTGTTATAACAACGAATATGCCTCATGGCCCTGTTATAACAACGAATATGCCTCATGGCCCTGTTATAACAACGAATATGCTTCATGGCCCTGTTATAACAACGAATATGCCTCAGGGCCCTGTTATAACAACGAATATGCCTCATGGCCCTGTTATAACAACGAATATGCCTCATGGCCCTGTTATAACAACGAATATGCCTCATGGCCCTGTTATAACAACGAATATGCCTTGTGGCCCTGTTATAACAACGAATATGCCTCATGGCCCTGTTATAACAACGAATATGCCTCATGGCCCTGTTATAACAACGAATATGCCTCATGGCCCTGTTATAACAACGAATATGCCTTGTGGCCCTGTTATAACAACGAATATGCCTCAAGGCCCTGTTATAACAACGAATATGCCTCATGGCCCTGTTATAACAACGAATATGCCTCATGGCCCTGTTATAACAACGAATATGCCTCATGGCCCTGTTATAACAACGAATATGCCTCAGGACCCTGTTATAACAACGAATATGCCTCGTGGCCCTGTTATAACAACGAATATGCCTCATGGCCCTTTAGAACAATGAATGTGCCTCATGGCCCTGTTATAACAACGAATATGCCTCGTGGCCCTGTTATAACAACGAATATGCCTCATGGCCCTGTTATAACAATGAATGTGCCTCATGGCCCTGTTATAACAACGAATATGCCTCATGGCCCTGTTATAACAACGAATATGCCTCATGGCCCTGTTATAACAACGAATGTGCCTCATGGCCCTGTTATAACAACGAATATGCCTCATGGCCCTGTTATAACAACGAATATGCCTCATGGCCCTGTTATAACAACGAATATGCCTCGTGGCCCTGTTATAACAACGAATGTGCCTCATGGCCCTGTTGTAACAACAAATATGCCTTATGGCCCTGTTATAACAACGAATATGCCTCATGGACCTGTTATAACAATGAATATGCCTCATGGCCCTGTTATAACAACGTATATGCCTTATGGACCTGTTATAACAATGAATATGCCTCATGGCCCTGTTATAACAACGAATATGCATTGTGGCCCTGTTATAACAACGAATATGCCTCATGTCCTTGTTATAACAACGAATATGCCTTGTGGCCCTGTTATAACAATGAATATGCCTCATGGCCCTGTTATAACAACGAATATGGCTCATGGCCCTGTTATAACAATGAATATGCCTTGTGGCCCTGTTATAACAACGAATATGCCCCATGGCCCTGTTATAACAATGAATATGCCGTGTGGCCCTGTTATATCAACGAATATGGCTCATGGCCCTGTTATAACAACGAATATTCTTATGGCCCTGTTATAACAACGAATATGCCTCATGTCCCTGTTATAACAACGAATATGCCTTGTGGCCCTGTTATAACAATGAATATGCCTCAAGGCCCTGTTATAACAATGAATATGCCTTGTGGCCCTGTTTTAACAATGAATATGCCTCATGCCCCTGTTATAACAACAAATATGGCTCATGGCCCTATTATAACAACGAATATCCTTATGTCCCCGTTATAAGCGAGGTGTGCTGATCTCACCTCACCTGGATACACCCTGCAGTCATTTCCTCGCTCCTCCAGGGGAGGGGGCGTGGCTGTTATTTACAGAGACAACTTCTCTCCCTTTGTCTCCTTCACCACGACTTTTTCGTTCGACCATTCATCCTACGAGCTAGCCCATGTCACCTTCACTCTGTCAGAAAACACTCTCCATTTCTTCTGCCTCTACCGACCTCCACCTAACCAGAAAAACAAGCTTACTGACTATGTTCGTGACCCAGATTCCTAAGCTGCTCGACCACTGCAATACTCTTCCTGGTTTCGTCTTGATTCTTGGAGATTTCAACGTCCACTATGACCAACCACAACATCCTCTCACTTCAAAGATCATTGACCTCCTTTCTACTTTTAGTCTGTCTCAGTCTGTCTCCCAACCTACACACGTTAAAGGACACATCCTGGATTGGTTAGTGCACAGATGCGATGATCAGTTTGTGCAGTCCACGTCAGTGACCTGTGCTATCACCTCGGACCACATCTGTGTCACCAGCCACCTGAGTATTGCTGTTCCTCGTCTTCAGCCCACCTTCATCACTGCCCACAACATTCGTGCCATCGACCGTTCCGCCTTTAAAGAGGACCTTCACACCCGTCTCTCTGGCCGTTCCTATGTCACTGCAGAAGACCTCGACTGATGTCTCCGCACAGCGTTGGACTGTCATGTTCCAGCGACACGGCGCGCCGTTCTCAGACGCAGGAGTACTCCGTGGTTCAGCGCAGTCAGCGACGAAGTCAGGGCTGCCAAAAAGAAACGACGACGTGCCGAGAGACAGTGGCTGAAGACTGGCCTCACAGTCCATAAACAGTTGTATAACATAGCTAAAAGACTCGTCATAAAAATCATTCTGAAAGCAAAAACGTCATATATTTCTGATCGGATTACGAGGAGCTCCTCCTGTAAGCAACTGTTCAGCATTACCAACCGCCTGTTTGCCACCAAAAATAAATCCGTTCTTCCCACTGTATTTCCTCAAAACAAACTACCCCAACGCTTCCTGCATTTCTTTCACAATAAAATTCAGTCAATAAGAAACAATCTTGACAAGCAGTCACTCCTTTCCTTCGATGATGCTGAACACTGCTTTCACGGGCGACCTCTTAGTTCGTTTACTCCTGTTACTGAGGAAATTGTCAAATGTACAATCCTCAAGTCAAACACAAAAACATGTGATCTTGACCCCCTTCCCACCGATTTGTTTATTGAGTGTTTGGACACCCTCCTCCCATTTATTACTGCAGTTATCAATGATTCTCTGACTACGGGTTCATTTCCGCTTATCTTTAAACAAGCTCTTGTTAAACCACTTCTTAAAAAGCCCACCCTTGACCTTAACGACATGAAAAATTACCGTCCTATCTCCAACCTGTCTTTCCTGTCAAAGATCACAGAAAGAATTGTGCTATCACAGATGAATGACCTTCTAGTTTCAAATAATCTTTTCAATTCTTGCCAGTCAGCATATAGACCAGGCCATAGCACCGAGACCGCTCTCCTAAGAATAACCAATGATCTTCTGACCTCTCTTGACTGTGGTAACGTTTCCGTTCTTGCTCTTTTGGACTTGTCTGCCGCCTTTGACACGATTGACCATAGTGTCTTCATTCGTCGTCTTGAAATCACATTTGGTATAACTGGTATCCCTCTTTCTTGGCTGATGTCCTATCTTACTGATAGAGTGCAAACAGTTGTTGTCAATGGCCAGAAATCAGCCCCTTCTCCGCTTTCCTTTGGCGTTCCCCAGGGCTCAGTCCTGGGACCTATCCTCTTTCTTTTGTACACTCAGCCTCTATTTGATCTTGTTGCCAGACATTCAGTTGATCACCACGCCTCTGCGGACGACAATCAGCTGTACAAAGGAAGCACGATTCAACAAATCGTGCCCACTGTTGAAGTGTTAGAAGGCTGTATTGCCGACGTGAAGGCGTGGATGACCCAAAACAAACTTCAGCTGAACGATGCTAAAACAGTCTATGATTGTAAGATCGCAAAGATGTCCTCTACAATGTTCACTTCCTACCACTATTCATGTTGGTGAAACCGATGTAAACTTTGTTTCGTCGGCCAAGAACCTTGGTGTGGTTTTTGACTGTAACATGACATTTTCCAAGCAAGTACTTCAAACTTGCAAATCAGCATACTTTCAGCTGCGAAAGATCGCATCCATTCGCCACTTTCTTACCCCTCAAGCTGCTCTAACTCTGGTCTGTGCCCTTGTCCTCTCAAGGCTAGACTATTGTAATTCTTTGTATGCTGGCTGTCCTCAGTTTCTCTTGGATAAGTTACAAAAGGTTCAAAACTCTGCCGCTCGTCTTGTCTGTAAGGCGAAGAAGTCTGACCATGTTACTCCGCTTCATGAATCTTTACACTGGCTGCCTGTCTCTGCTCGTGTGCAATCCAAAATTTGCACTACGTTATAAATCATTGTGTGGAGCGGGACCTCACTATCTCTCCGATTTGCTCACTCTCTATGAACCTCGGTGACGGCTTCGTTCAAGCGACGACTCTATGACCTTAGAGCCGCCGCGCACCAGCACCAAGTCGTTTGGCGAGAAATCCTTTTCCTTTGCTGCACCTCTGCTCTGGAATGACTTGCCTTCCTCTGTTCGACATGTTGACTCTCTTCCTGCCTTTAAAACCTCCCTCAAAACCGATCTGTTTCACAAGTCTTTCAAAGTCTAAGTCCTGTTTTCCCTTTGGTTTGAGGTGGGACAGAGATCGAGAGTATGTCTGTGTACATGTGCGGGGGAGGGAGGGGAGGAGGAGGGGGAGTAACCTCTGTGGGTTTTGAATGGGGAGGGAGAGGAATAGGGCAAGAGTGAAGGTGTGTCTGTGTGTTTGTGTATGTTTGTGTGTGTGTGTGTGCGGTGTGTGTGCGTTCGCATGATAATGTAAAGCGCCATGAGGGTAGTTTACTCTGCTTGTTGGGGCTATATAAGACTCCTTTATTATTATTATTGTTATTATTATTATTATTATAACAACGAATATGCCTCATGTCCCTGTCATAACAACGAATATGGCTCATGGCCCTGTTATAACAACGAATATGCCTTGTGGCCCTCACTTGCATACATATATACTCGTGTATGTGTGTATATGTGTGTATGTGTGTATGGCGTATGGCCCTGTATGTATGTATATATATCAGACAAAGTTTAAATTGTCATCTTAAGGCATTGATCGGCTTGGTTGTGTTGTTGCATGCCGGCAGGATGGAAGCGACCTGTGCTCCGAATGCTGGATATTCCGGTCTGCAAAAGCTGTGCCTCATATGCGGCGACGAAGCCTCCGGTTGCCACTATGGCGTCATCACGTGTGGCAGCTGCAAGGTGTTCTTCAAAAGGGCTTCCGAAGGTGGGGTCGTTAATCGAAAGCGCGAGTCATACAAATGCGATCCAGTGGCGAAGCATTTTTCAGCACGTCACAAAAACGTGACGAAATAGATAATGGGATAGCATTACCCTTGATGAAAATGGCCTCCCTTTATTGATTGCAATGTTGGAGGGTCTCGTCGGATTATAGACATTCTAGTCCAGATTGGTACACTTCTGGAAGTGAAGAAACATACTTGTCATCAAAACGCATCAACCTGACATAACAAGCGTTTCACTGGAGCTTGTGTGGTGTTCAATAACAATTTTCGAGCAAGCCATGAATGTATGGGTTTCCACAACCGGCCTTCAATGGAGGTTAGTCTGTGTGGTTGCTTTGTTTTGGGCTCACGTGATCTGAGCACTTCGCTCATGATCTTGAGACCCCAAGTTCAAATTCCTTATCTCTTGGCCTGATGTTTCCATTTCACCCGAATGACCTTGCAATACATTTCAATGTATACTGTTTTCCCTTTATGTCTTTGTTCTACTTGCCATACATGTACAAGCTCCTACACATGCGTCAAACACTCAAAAACACTTTCAATATAAGGACCTAAAGAAAAACTCTCAAAACAGTATCCTTTCTCTAAGATAGGCAGCCCTATTTCAAAGCTCCTTCAGGACATTTTGTCATTCAATGCCTCCATCCTCCCCTGATTTGGCAAATAAGCATTCAAGAGAATGTCATTTCATCGTGTGAAGATACTGAATAGTTTGTGTTCTCACTGTGAGTCATAACTGGGTGCTTGAGAACACGAACCCTGCAGTTTCCATGGAGGGAACGACATTGAGTATGGGTGATGTCACATTGAGCATGATTGATATCAAATTGCTGCTCAGCAACAAGGAATTGGTTTGTGTTTCTGGTGTGCAATTTATTAAGCGCCATTATTGATGTCAATGTAATTTACAGATTCACTCTGCACTGCGGCGATGAAACATGGAATAATTATGCCATTTTTGCCTTAACACTTTATTTGCCGTTTGGCCTTGTAACAAGGAATATTCATTTCGGCCTCGAACACTGAATATGCCTTTTGGCCCTGTTATAAAAATGGGTATGCCTTATGGGCCTGTTATAACAATGAATATGCCTTATGGCCCTGTTATAACAATGAATATGCCTTGTGGCCCTATTATAACAATGAATATGCCTTATGGGCCTGTTATAACAACAAATATGCCTTGTGGCCCTGTTATAACAATGAATATGCCTTATGGCCCTGTTATAACAATGAATATGTCTTATGGCCCTGTTATAACAATGAATATGCCTTGTGGCCCTGTTATAACAATGAATATGCCCTGTTATAACAATGAATATCCCTTATGGGCCTGTTATAACAATGAATATGCCTCATGGGCCTGTTATAACAATGAATATGCCTTATGGGTCTGTTATAACAATGAATATGCCTTATGGGCCTGTTATAACAACAAATATGCCTTCTGGCCCTGTTATAACAATGAATATGCCTTGTGGCCCTGTAACAATGAATATGCCTTATGGGCCTGTTATCGCAATGAATATGCCTTATGGGCGGGCCTGTTATAACTATGAATATGCCTTATGGGCCTGTTATAACAATCAATATGCCTTATGGGCCTGTTATAACAACAAATATGCCTTGTAGCCCTGTTATAACAATGAATATGCCTTGTGGCCCTGTTACAACAATGAATATGCCTTATGGCCCTGTTATAACAATGAATATGCCTTGTGGCCCTGTTATAACAATGAATATGCCTTATGGCCCTGTTATAACAATGAATATGCCTTATGCACCTGTTATAACAATGAATATGCCTTATGGGCCTGTAATAACAACAAATATGCCTTGTGGCCCTGTTATAACAATGAATATACGTTGTGGCCCTGTTGTAACAACAAATATGCCTAAAAGCCCTGTTATAACAACAAATATGCCTAAAAGCCCTGTTATAACAATGTGTATGCCTTATGGCTCTGTTATAACAATGAATATGCCTTATGGCCCTGAGTAGGTGATAAATGTTGCTTCTGGGACACCTCCGTTTAACATGGGAAATCCCTATCTAATGTCATTTACCCCCCTGTTTTAAAAAAAATCATAAACACCTCTATTTCTCCCTCTATGAACCTATAATCCTTCTCGCCTTATGAACCTATAATCCTTCTCGCCTTATGAACCTATAATCCTTCTCACCTTATGAACCTATAATCCTTCTAGCCTTATGAACCTATGATTTTCTTCCTTTATGAATCTATAATCCTTCTAGCCTTATGAACCTATGATCCTTCTCACTTACATGTAATTTTTACCCTATTCCCCCCACTACCCCCTTAATGTAGTTCCTTAGACCACTCTAGTAATGAGCCTATAAATATATTATCTCTTTCTAACTTTTTTAAGAGTTCCATTCTCCTATATAACTCATCCCCATCAAGTATATTTATAAAGTATACAGGTTCCTTAACCTTTTGTTGTGAAAGTATAAAGTGGTATGTTTCACGGAGGGTTCTTGTTTGACCTCCTCCTCTCCCACATACCATTTTAAAATTATAATATTTATTATCCGATTGATAACCATTAAAGTTCTCACTCCACTCTAATATATTTTTCTTCCCACCCTCCATTACCCCACTTAACAAATGAATACGTTTATCCGTCTTGAGAACCTTCTGACCAGTGATTCTCTCAACCTCTTGAATCTGATATTTTTCACATTCGTTATGTTTTCCATTTATATACCAAGGTTGATTACACCTCCACTCTTTAGTCTGGTTGATACTTGGTTCTATCATTTATATAATAGTAAAAAAGGTGGCGGTAGCCCGTTAAAATCCCTAACCCCCCTTTTTAACTTATCACTTATATATATATCTTATCACTTATATATCTTATCACATATATCTTATCACTTATATCTTATCACTTATATCTTATCACTTATATCTTATCACTTATATATCTTATCATTTATATACTTATATAACCATAAGGGAGACTTTCAATTCCATTTTCTAAAATAAACCTCTTATCATCAAAAGCCCCCAATGCTTTCTTATGTGTGGGCGGGGTCTGTGTGGGTGTGGTCTGTGTGGGTGTGGTCTGTGTGGGTGTGGTCTGTGTGGGTGGGGTCTGTGTGGGTGGGGTTTGTGGGTGGGGTCTGTGTGGGTGTGGCTTATGATTTTTATTTATTTATTTAATTTTTTTTATTACTACTAATTAAATTAGCTAATCTGGGTGGATGAAAGTATGGATGGTTGTTGTTTAATGAATTATCAGTTTTGTTTTTTGTAATTCTTGTGAGTAAAATGAACCCAAGATTTCTTCCCAATTCATATCATATAATTTGTAAGTCCAAGGCATAGTATCCATTACATCAACGATTTTGAATAATTCATTAGTCCATCTCTTTGTATAACCTTTCTCAAAATGACTTTTCCATCTGTATATTCTTACAATATCACCAACTTTGAACTTGGGCTTTCTCAAATTAATCTCCTTTTCATATTCTAATTTTGTAAATGTTTCTGATGGTTTTGATTTTGTTGATGAATGAACTGTATTATTGTAATTATCTACAACTAGGGCATGCCCGTACTATATATATATCTAAAATTATATCCCCCCCCCCCTATTTACATGAAATGGTTTGGTCCAAAGCGAACGGCTTGCGAGTGGTGACAATCCCCCCCCTCTATTTACATGCAATGGTTCGGTCCAAAGCGAACGGCTTCCGGAGTTTGGTAAAGAAATCGCCATCGCGTACACAAACGCGCAGGAAAGCGAATGAATCGCAAATTCGTTTTTATTAGTTGTAAAACATAATGCCCAATTATTCAATTAGCGCCAACGTATTTTGGCTTTTTGCAATTTAATCGCAAGGAAAAGTAGAAAGAGAAGAGGGAAAAAAAGAAAAGCCTTGCCTTGCTGCAAACAGCTGCTGCAAACAACAACAACATGGAAGGCTGCACTGTCCGGAAGTTGGCATATCGCAGTTACGATTATTTTAGTGTTAATGGCCAATTATTCAATTAGCGCCAACGTATTTTGGCTGTTTGCAATTTAATCGCAAGGAAAAGTAGAAAGAGAAGAGGGAAAAAAAGAAAAGCCTTGCATTAACGCATTAACGCTTGCATTGCATTAACGGTTCGGCACACGTGATAGCTCGCTGCTCTCTGATTGGTTGAAGCGTTTTTTGGACATAGCTCGGTAGGTACTTGTCCGATTAATTTCAAACCTTGAAAAGGCACATCCTCGGGTCCCCAGCAATATACCTGGCAAGTTTCAAGTATATCGGACCCGTGGTTGTCGAGAAACAGCGGTCACAGACAAACACACAGACACACAGACACACAGACACACAGACACACAGACACACAGACACACAGACACACAGAGATTGCTGGAATTATAGATAGATATCCTGAATAAAATACACCCATTTTTGGGAACCGAGTTGTGTGAATTTTTTATATAATTTCTCTTTTAAAGTACGATTAAAACGCTCAATAACAACTGCTTTTCCTTCATTAAAGGTGCTGTATAATTTAATACCCTCCCCCTTAAGAAATTTCATAAATATTTTGTTATAGAACTCTGTTCCCTCATCGGTCCACAGTTTCTTTGGTTTTCTTTTACTTTTATTAAATATCTGTTGGAAGGCTAACTTCAGAGTATAACCTCTCTTGTTTTTCAAAGGAACAACCCAAGCAAATCTACTCCTCAAATCAATAACGGTTAAAGCATACTTGTATCCCTTATCATTTTTTAGTTCGATTAAATCAGCGGACCATATGTGGTCGGTGTATTTAGAATAAACTTTCCTTCTTTTAAACTTTGTGATTATAGGTTTATGTAATTCATCAGCCAAAAGCTCCTCAGTCTTGATGACATCATGAGAGCCTAATAGTTTTTTGAGGGTGAATAACCAAGGCCAAGTTTCAATTTAGCATTTATCAAATTTCTCACAATAAACCTATCAACTTTCTCTCTCAACGTTGGATTTTGTATCAAAGACAAATTATACAACATTTCTCTGTCGGCTTTATGTTTTTCAGTCAATGTAGTGGTTTTCCCATAAGCAATATCATGCTTCATACACACTTCATCAACCCTATTTGTAGGTTTAGACCAAGGTTTAGGATTGTCAGCCTCATCTAATCTTTTATCCAAGTTTGTTCCTGGGCCACAGAAAGAATACCCTGGAAGGTGTAATTCCCCTGGAATTCCAGTTGTTGTAAATTTGCTACCTGACAAAAACTTTTGTATGTCTCCTCCACTTTTAGGAGAGATGAATTGACACTTTTTAGAGCCACACACTTGACATATTCCTTTTTGATAAACTCTATTATTTTTAGCTTTAACATAAGAGATATTTTTAGATTTAGTTTTCTTTTTACATTTGAGACAATAACTCATATTTATTTATGAGAAAAAGTTCTACATAGTGCCAAAACCTTTTTGGTTTTCAACATATACATTTCTATCTTGATTTTTAAAACATAAAGAATCCTTAGAAATGGCTTCACTCTCTCCTCCATTTATTTACAAATAAAACTAACTAAAGTCAATAACACCAACATCATCAACTATATGTTGTATATCTGCGCTCTGAATTCATTATAGCAAATTTAAAAACCAATAAGTTCGGAAGAGTCATTAATTCTTTATTTTCCTCTTCAGTGCGTTGAGATTTATTTATTTGTCGTAATACCTTCAATCTTTCATTAATCTCAGGAATGGTCATATTTTTATATTTTTCCCCCCTCTCTCTTTCCTCCCTCTCCTCCTCCTCCTTTTTCTCCCTTTCCTCCCTCTCCTCCTTCTCCTTTTTCTCCCTTTCATCCTTCTCCTCCTTCTCCTTTTCCTCCCTCTCCTCCTTCTCCCTTTCCCCCTTCTCCTCCTTCTCTCTTTCCTCCTTCTCTTCTTCAACTCCTTCCTCCTTCTCTTCTTCAACTCCTTCCTCATCCCTTGCTACCCTTGAGTTTGAACCCCAAAGAATATTATACATATACTCATCTGGATTTTGAGATATTCTTGTATCTATAATTATTTTTCTCATAATAGGATACCAATAAGATTTGTTGACGATTTCTAAAAGAGTTTTATATTTCATAACTTTGAGAAGTTCATTTTTATTTAATATTTTAAACAAGTCTCTATTTGTGGGTTTAACAATATCAGTATAAGGCCAGTTTTTAATGACAAAATTCCCATGTATATGCTCCAAATCATAAGGTATGTAATACCGAGCACCCTTTTCTTGTAGGTATCCTTGAATACAAAAATTATAATTCTCTTGTAGTCTTCTTCCTGCCATTTATGTATCAGAAATATATGTGAGATTAATATTATGACAGGTAATACCACCCCATCTTCCCACTACCAAATCGGTTTGTATTCCTCGGCTTTCTATCCTTATCTCATTACCTTCCTTCTTTGTCATGCGAACCATCGCTATACTATCATATATTTTTCTTTTCTTAAAATCACGTATTTGTTGTTTGCTAATTGTACTTCCACATAAATCCTTATCTTCACCAAGTGGATAATATTCTTCTTTACGAGACTGATTTAAATCATGTAGGTCTTCTATGTTTATTGAAAAAGACCAATTATACCCTAAATCAGGCATATCATACCCCCATTTATTAATTCGCATATTAACTAAATGTCCTTCTTTATAAAATTCAATTGTAAGCAGGTAGTTAAATTCAATGAGGAAAGGTGTATGGTCAGTATAACCAGGTGTTGTGGTTGTAAATTTTACTTGTTTAACAAAACGTGCTGTTTTCTTTAAAAATATATATTGTGATAAATCACTTAATCTAATTAAGTCATTCGCATCTGTAGGGTTTGGATAATTGATTAATTTATAAGTATTCTTCATATTAATATTTTTACTTACACTATATTTTTGTCGTTCAGCCTGTGCCTTTGTATAATAATTTGATAAATCAATATCCTGAGAGGATTTTCCAAAGATAGAACCATCTTTTCCAACATAAGTCATTTATATTAGATTAAAAATGATATCATAAAAATTTTCATTATTGTTGAGTTTAAATAATACATATAAACATAATTGACCACAACATTTAGAATTAATTTCTTGAACTTGAAATGTTTGATAAACACCATTCTGTAAGAATTGTATTACTTCAACAGGTGGTGGCATACCATAACTATCAAAATAATATTTATCCTGACTATTATGAATACAAACCCAATGAGAACCATTCTGTGTGTCTAAATTCATAATAATATTCATTGTATTCTTGGACAACTTTTTTAATTCATCTCTCATACAAATAACCACATTATCAATTTTTAGTGTTTTACAATACTTAGCTAGTTCTATATTTGACGTTGTATTCTTTCCAAATTGTTTAAACCATTTATCCATTTATTTATGAGAAAGATACAATCCATTACCCCGTTTAGTTAGTTTAACACCCGCTTGAGCGATAGAGGAAAGCATATCTCCAACTAACAATCTAGCTTTATCAGGTAGACTTTCAAGTTTTTGAGCAAAATCTACAATTACACCACTTCCACTAATTTGTTTCTCCAACTCCTTGTTATGTCTTTCCAATTCTTTTTGAGCTTTTAGTTGTGCCTTCCTTTCGTTAGCAGTTTTTATCGCTGCTGAAATACCACCAGTCAATGCTCCCGCCGCACTTAAACCAGCAAATAAAGGAATTAGAAATGGGAGAAATCCTCCTCTTGACTCGTCTATTGAATATTTCTTTAACATAGGTTTTGTCATTTTAATTTTAAGTGATCCAGCATCATTTAGTGTTTTCACCTGCTCTCTTGTGAGTAAAACATCAATTTTTACAGCTCCTTTTCTTTGAAATGTATTAACATTAATAATACAAGGCTTTTGATTTTGAATACAAGATGTTAATTTATCAAGATTGATTTGATTAACATATACCCCTACCATTTATTTATGAGAAAAAACCTATGTGATATTAATCATAACACCATTATCTGTATTAATCTGTAATTCTGTTTCCTCCAAAAGCAAACAATAAGCATCAACTTCTTCATTCTCTCCTCTTTCAATGTATAGATAAGTATCCACTCTATTAGACTTTATAGTTTCCTTTTGAGAACTCAGGTCAATTGCGTAGATTGTATAAAGTTTTTGAAACGCAACCATATCCAAAATAGGTTCATTATTACCGTTGCTTTCACACACCTTTTGGTAAGACTTGTAGGCTTCCGCATAATCATTTTTTTCCCAATCAATTTCCAATCTATCTCGCGGATAAAATGTTCCATCAAGAGAAACCCGAAGTTGTTTCACCTTAGCATTATCACTCAGCGCATTATTCTTATCAGTACCCTCCTCTCCATCTGGTTTCTTAAAAATGAGCCATAGGTATCGTGGCTTTCCTTCAAGAACACCCAAATTCCAAGTGTAGGTAGTGTGTTCCAGTTTAACGTGTTGACATCTTCTTTTAAGGTATGATACATTTAGCGGTTTCTTTGAGTTAAGTCTTCTATTTAACATCTCTTCCGTTTTAAGATTAGGAGTATATTCACTAATATACCAACACAAATCATTAATAACAAATTTATTATTGTCGCCAAAAGCATTTTCAGCCCCAAAATGCAACCTATTTACATTATCATTCCTTTGTAGTTGAAATCTAATTTTAAGACCATACAAAACTTTATCATAATCACAAAATCCAAATATACCTTTCAGAGGTACTGCTACCGTAAAACTATTCTCTGCTTTTGTATCATCATTATACATTGACTTCCTTTGACTATAACCAGGGTCAGCATTTGTTCCCGTTGACATATCAGGAATAAAACCTTCAACAGCTCCCTTACCCATTCTATCACTAA
Source organism: Myxine glutinosa (assembly GCF_964187855.1). Taxonomy (NCBI): domain Eukaryota; kingdom Metazoa; phylum Chordata; class Myxini; order Myxiniformes; family Myxinidae; genus Myxine; species Myxine glutinosa. Next base: position 99,708,378 of record NC_136272.1, read on the forward strand.
ACGAATATAGTGTAAATTTCATCATTTCAGATATAGCAGAGACATAATCAACCGCTTCAACCTCTTGTGTTCCAATATACAGGCGGACACTATCAAACATTTTCCAGAAGAAATCATTTACGAGTGTAGCATTAGTATTATTCGCAGCCTTAGTGAATTTAAATTTACACAGCAAGAAACTATCAGCTATATTCAAGTAAGTTTGTTGATTATTTATTTCAAAACTTTTTGTTCCGTTTGAATTCCAGTCTGTTCCTGTTATAGCATTTACCTTAAAATAGTCTTCCTTTTTAGTAGAGTTTGAAATGATAATCGTATCATCCAAATCATAGATACTATCAATCGCTTCCATACTTGTATTTATATAGCATTAAAATCGTTGAAACCCTGACCCAAGTATTTTAATGATTTTTTTGTCGTTCTTGTGAAGATAGTTGAGTTTTACCTTTTTTAATTTCTTTGATTGCTTGTAATTTATGAGACTCCTTTTGAGCATCTTTTATACTCTTTATAGCACCCGCAACTGAGCCCACGGCTGAAGCAGTTGAACCAATTAGGTCTTTATGTTTAAGGATGGTTGAACCAATACCCATTAGAGTATCAATTATCCCATCTCCTTTATTTCTAAATTGATGTCCCACACCCCGTTGTCTCTTTGGTTTATAGTATCCTCTCCCAAGAAACATACCTTCACCCTTATAGTATGGTGAAAGGAACATCCCATCCCCTGTAATTATTTTATATTTTCCCAACTCGTGTTTTCTCACAATAACCATTATTTATTTATTGAAAAACTTCACGTAGGTGAATTCTGATGGATATAATTTCATCATTAAAGGATATCATACGATTATCTTGGTCGGTTATCCTAAAATTTACTCTGTATATGGTTTTTCCTGACACAGGTAAATAGACAAGATTTTTTGGTTCCATATTAAATTTATAACCAATCGGGGTTGAGTATGCGCTGAATGAAAATATTGTATTTGTTCTTATTCCATCGTTATAAGCACCATCAATCAAATCACAATGAATTAATACTGAATTTATACCGGAGGATATTTGAATGACATTATCACTGTAAGACGTCCCGTTAGTTTCAATCTTTTTAGAAGAGAACCCCAATAGCTCTCTGAACGAATTTTCAATCGTGAAATCAACTTTATAATTATTTTTAAGTTTAATAGTTGATTTTGAAGTGTGTTTTTGAATATCTATTACAATATTTTTTGGTTCATCACCTTTTTCTTTCATAAGGCGAGAGACTTCTGAAGATATTTGAGAAATCTCGTAAGCACCGGGTGAAACGGTTATAGTTTTATATCCACTTCCTGGATTATAACTAAACTTGTTGTTTTTCTCTGTGATATTAAAAAGGGTATTGTAAGTCTCCATTGACAACAAAGAAGCCTCATATTCTTTTTTGGGGTCAAGTTGTAGTGGGTAAGGGAATGAAGCTTTGTAATCACTCGTTGTGAAATTAAAACTAAGAATTGTGCTTCTCATCTTATTTAATATCTAATAAAATATCTTTGTATTGACATTTATTAATTATTTTCATATTCATCAACTGATCTAAAATGGCGGATGCTTCATTAAAACAATTGTTGTTAGGTAGTAAGAAGGCTGGAAACAACAATTGTTTTAATGAAGCATCCGCCATTTTAGATCAGTTGATGAATATGAAAATAATTAATAAATGTCAATACAAAGATATTTTATTAGATATTAAATAAGATGAGAAGCACAATTCTTAGTTTTAATTTCACAACGAGTGATTACACAGCTTCATTCCCTTACCCACTACAACTTGACCCCAAAAAAGAATATGAGGCTTCTTTGTTGTCAATGGAGACTTACAATACCCTTTTTAATATCACAGAGAAAAACAACAAGTTTAGTTATAATCCAGGAAGTGGATATAAAACTATAACCGTTTCACCCGGTGCTTACGAGATTTCTCAAATATCTTCAGAAGTCTCTCGCCTTATGAAAGAAAAAGGTGATGAACCAAAAAATATTGTAATAGATATTCAAAAACACACTTCAAAATCAACTATTAAACTTAAAAATAATTATAAAGTTGATTTCACGATTGAAAATTCGTTCAGAGAGCTATTGGGGTTCTCTTCTAAAAAGATTGAAACTAACGGGACGTCTTACAGTGATAATGTCATTCAAATATCCTCCGGTATAAATTCAGTATTAATTCATTGTGATTTGATTGATGGTGCTTATAACGATGGAATAAGAACAAATACAATATTTTCATTCAGCGCATACTCAACCCCGATTGGTTATAAATTTAATATGGAACCAAAAAATCTTGTCTATTTACCTGTGTCAGGAAAAACCATATACAGAGTAAATTTTAGGATAACCGACCAAGATAATCGTATGATATCCTTTAATGATGAAATTATATCCATCAGAATTCACCTACGTGAAGTTTTTCAATAAATAAATAATGGTTATTGTGAGAAAACACGAGTTGGGAAAATATAAAATAATTACAGGGGATGGGATGTTCCTTTCACCATACTATAAGGGTGAAGGTATGTTTCTTGGGAGAGGATACTATAAACCAAAGAGACAACGGGGTGTGGGACATCAATTTAGAAATAAAGGAGATGGGATAATTGATACTCTAATGGGTATTGGTTCAACCATCCTTAAACATAAAGACCTAATTGGTTCAACTGCTTCAGCCGTGGGCTCAGTTGCGGGTGCTATAAAGAGTATAAAAGATGCTCAAAAGGAGTCTCATAAATTACAAGCAATCAAAGAAATTAAAAAAGGTAAAACTCAACTATCTTCACAAGAACGACAAAAAATCATTAAAATACTTGGGTCAGGGTTTCAACGATTTTAATGCTATATAAATACAAGTATGGAAGCGATTGATAGTATCTATGATTTGGATGATACGATTATCATTTCAAACTCTACTAAAAAGGAAGACTATTTTAAGGTAAATGCTATAACAGGAACAGACTGGAATTCAAACGGAACAAAAAGTTTTGAAATAAATAATCAACAAACTTACTTGAATATAGCTGATAGTTTCTTGCTGTGTAAATTTAAATTCACTAAGGCTGCGAATAATACTAATGCTACACTCGTAAATGATTTCTTCTGGAAAATGTTTGATAGTGTCCGCCTGTATATTGGAACACAAGAGGTTGAAGCGGTTGATTATGTCTCTGCTATATCTGAAATGATGAAATTTACACTATATTCGTTTAGTGATAGAATGGGTAAGGGAGCTGTTGAAGGTTTTATTCCTGATATGTCAACGGGAACAAATGCTGACCCTGGTTATAGTCAAAGGAAGTCAATGTATAATGATGATACAAAAGCAGAGAATAGTTTTACGGTAGCAGTACCTCTGAAAGGTATATTTGGATTTTGTGATTATGATAAAGTTTTGTATGGTCTTAAAATTAGATTTCAATTACAAAGGAATGATAATGTAAATAGGTTGCTTTTTGGGGCTGAAAATGCTTTTGGCGACAATAATAAATTTGTTATTAATGATTTGTGTTGGTATATTAGTGAATATACTCCTAATCTTAAAACGGAAGAGATGTTAAATAGAAGACTTAACTCAAAGAAACCGCTAAATGTATCATACCTTAAAAGAAGATGTCAACACGTTAAACTGGAACACACTACCTACACTTGGAATTTGGGTGTTCTTGAAGGAAAGCCACGATACCTATGGCTCATTTTTAAGAAACCAGATGGAGAGGAGGGTACTGATAAGAATAATGCGCTGAGTGATAATGCTAAGGTGAAACAACTTCGGGTTTCTCTTGATGGAACATTTTATCCGCGAGATAGATTGGAAATTGATTGGGAAAAAAATGATTATGCGGAAGCCTACAAGTCTTACCAAAAGGTGTGTGAAAGCAACGGTAATAATGAACCTATTTTGGATATGGTTGCGTTTCAAAAACTTTATACAATCTACGCAATTGACCTGAGTTCTCAAAAGGAAACTATAAAGTCTAATAGAGTGGATACTTATCTATACATTGAAAGAGGAGAGAATGAAGAAGTTGATGCTTATTGTTTGCTTTTGGAGGAAACAGAATTACAGATTAATACAGATAATGGTGTTATGATTAATATCACATAGGTTTTTTCTCATAAATAAATGGTAGGGGTATATGTTAATCAAATCAATCTTGATAAATTAACATCTTGTATTCAAAATCAAAAGCCTTGTATTATTAATGTTAATACATTTCAAAGAAAAGGAGCTGTAAGAATTGATGTTTTACTCACAAGAGAGCAGGTGAAAACACTAAATGATGCTGGATCACTTAAAATTAAAATGACAAAACCTATGTTAAAGAAATATTCAATAGACGAGTCAAGAGGAGGATTTCTCCCATTTCTAATTCCTTTATTTGCTGGTTTAAGTGCGGCGGGAGCATTGACTGGTGGTATTTCAGCAGCGATAAAAACTGCTAACGAAAGGAAGGCACAACTAAAAGCTCAAAAAGAATTGGAAAGACATAACAAGGAGTTGGAGAAACAAATTAGTGGAAGTGGTGTAATTGTAGATTTTGCTCAAAAACTTGAAAGTCTACCTGATAAAGCTAGATTGTTAGTTGGAGATATGCTTTCCTCTATCGCTCAAGCGGGTGTTAAACTAACTAAACGGGGTAATGGATTGTATCTTTCTCATAAATAAATGGATAAATGGTTTAAACAATTTGGAAAGAATACAACGTCAAATATAGAACTAGCTAAGTATTGTAAAACACTAAAAATTGATAATGTGGTTATTTGTATGAGAGATGAATTAAAAAAGTTGTCCAAGAATACAATGAATATTATTATGAATTTAGACACACAGAATGGTTCTCATTGGGTTTGTATTCATAATAGTCAGGATAAATATTATTTTGATAGTTATGGTATGCCACCACCTGTTGAAGTAATACAATTCTTACAGAATGGTGTTTATCAAACATTTCAAGTTCAAGAAATTAATTCTAAATGTTGTGGTCAATTATGTTTATATGTATTATTTAAACTCAACAATAATGAAAATTTTTATGATATCATTTTTAATCTAATATAAATGACTTATGTTGGAAAAGATGGTTCTATCTTTGGAAAATCCTCTCAGGATATTGATTTATCAAATTATTATACAAAGGCACAGGCTGAACGACAAAAATATAGTGTAAGTAAAAATATTAATATGAAGAATACTTATAAATTAATCAATTATCCAAACCCTACAGATGCGAATGACTTAATTAGATTAAGTGATTTATCACAATATATATTTTTAAAGAAAACAGCACGTTTTGTTAAACAAGTAAAATTTACAACCACAACACCTGGTTATACTGACCATACACCTTTCCTCATTGAATTTAACTACCTGCTTACAATTGAATTTTATAAAGAAGGACATTTAGTTAATATGCGAATTAATAAATGGGGGTATGATATGCCTGATTTAGGGTATAATTGGTCTTTTTCAATAAACATAGAAGACCTACATGATTTAAATCAGTCTCGTAAAGAAGAATATTATCCACTTGGTGAAGATAAGGATTTATGTGGAAGTACAATTAGCAAACAACAAATACGTGATTTTAAGAAAAGAAAAATATATGATAGTATAGCGATGGTTCGCATGACAAAGAAGGAAGGTAATGAGATAAGGATAGAAAGCCGAGGAATACAAACCGATTTGGTAGTGGGAAGATGGGGTGGTATTACCTGTCATAATATTAATCTCACATATATTTCTGATACATAAATGGCAGGAAGAAGACTACAAGAGAATTATAATTTTTGTATTCAAGGATACCTACAAGAAAAGGGTGCTCGGTATTACATACCTTATGATTTGGAGCATATACATGGGAATTTTGTCATTAAAAACTGGCCTTATACTGATATTGTTAAACCCACAAATAGAGACTTGTTTAAAATATTAAATAAAAATGAACTTCTCAAAGTTATGAAATATAAAACTCTTTTAGAAATCGTCAACAAATCTTATTGGTATCCTATTATGAGAAAAATAATTATAGATACAAGAATATCTCAAAATCCAGATGAGTATATGTATAATATTCTTTGGGGTTCAAACTCAAGGGTAGCAAGGGATGAGGAAGGAGTTGAAGAAGAGAAGGAGGAAGGAGTTGAAGAAGAGAAGGAGGAAAGAGAGAAGGAGGAGAAGGGGGAAAGGGAGAAGGAGGAGAGGGAGGAAAAGGAGAAGGAGGAGAAGGATGAAAGGGAGAAAAAGGAGAAGGAGGAGAGGGAGGAAAGGGAGAAAAAGGAGGAGGAGGAGAGGGAGGAAAGAGAGAGGGGGGAAAAATATAAAAATATGACCATTCCTGAGATTAATGAAAGATTGAAGGTATTACGACAAATAAATAAATCTCAACGCACTGAAGAGGAAAATAAAGAATTAATGACTCTTCCGAACTTATTGGTTTTTAAATTTGCTATAATGAATTCAGAGCGCAGATATACAACATATAGTTGATGATGTTGGTGTTATTGACTTTAGTTAGTTTTATTTGTAAATAAATGGAGGAGAGAGTGAAGCCATTTCTAAGGATTCTTTATGTTTTAAAAATCAAGATAGAAATGTATATGTTGAAAACCAAAAAGGTTTTGGCACTATGTAGAACTTTTTCTCATAAATAAATATGAGTTATTGTCTCAAATGTAAAAAGAAAACTAAATCTAAAAATATCTCTTATGTTAAAGCTAAAAATAATAGAGTTTATCAAAAAGGAATATGTCAAGTGTGTGGCTCTAAAAAGTGTCAATTCATCTCTCCTAAAAGTGGAGGAGACATACAAAAGTTTTTGTCAGGTAGCAAATTTACAACAACTGGAATTCCAGGGGAATTACACCTTCCAGGGTATTCTTTCTGTGGCCCAGGAACAAACTTGGATAAAAGATTAGATGAGGCTGACAATCCTAAACCTTGGTCTAAACCTACAAATAGGGTTGATGAAGTGTGTATGAAGCATGATATTGCTTATGGGAAAACCACTACATTGACTGAAAAACATAAAGCCGACAGAGAAATGTTGTATAATTTGTCTTTGATACAAAATCCAACGTTGAGAGAGAAAGTTGATAGGTTTATTGTGAGAAATTTGATAAATGCTAAATTGAAACTTGGCCTTGGTTATTCACCCTCAAAAAACTATTAGGCTCTCATGATGTCATCAAGACTGAGGAGCTTTTGGCTGATGAATTACATAAACCTATAATCACAAAGTTTAAAAGAAGGAAAGTTTATTCTAAATACACCGACCACATATGGTCCGCTGATTTAATCGAACTAAAAAATGATAAGGGATACAAGTATGCTTTAACCGTTATTGATTTGAGGAGTAGATTTGCTTGGGTTGTTCCTTTGAAAAACAAGAGAGGTTATACTCTGAAGTTAGCCTTCCAACAGATATTTAATAAAAGTAAAAGAAAACCAAAGAAACTGTGGACCGATGAGGGAACAGAGTTCTATAACAAAATATTTATGAAATTTCTTAAGGGGGAGGGTATTAAATTATACAGCACCTTTAATGAAGGAAAAGCAGTTGTTATTGAGCGTTTTAATCGTACTTTAAAAGAGAAATTATATAAAAAATTCACACAACTCGGTTCCCAAAAATGGGTGTATTTTATTCAGGATATTGTAGATAATTACAATAATACAGTTCATTCATCAACAAAATCAAAACCATCAGAAACATTTACAAAATTAGAATATGAAAAGGAGATTAATTTGAGAAAGCCCAAGTTCAAAGTTGGTGATATTGTAAGAATATACAGATGGAAAAGTCATTTTGAGAAAGGTTATACAAAGAGATGGACTAATGAATTATTCAAAATCGTTGATGTAATGGATACTATGCCTTGGACTTACAAATTATATGATATGAATTGGGAAGAAATCTTGGGTTCATTTTACTCACAAGAATTACAAAAAACAAAACTGATAATTCATTAAACAACAACCATCCATACTTTCATCCACCCAGATTAGCTAATTTAATTAGTAGTAATAAAAAAAATTAAATAAATAAATAAAAATCATAAGCCACACCCACACAGACCCCACCCACAAACCCCACCCACACAGACCCCACCCACACAGACCACACCCACACAGACCACACCCACACAGACCACACCCACACAGACCCCGCCCACACATAAGAAAGCATTGGGGGCTTTTGATGATAAGAGGTTTATTTTAGAAAATGGAATTGAAAGTCTCCCTTATGGTTATATAAGTATATAAATGATAAGATATATAAGTGATAAGATATAAGTGATAAGATATAAGTGATAAGATATAAGTGATAAGATATATGTGATAAGATATATAAGTGATAAGATATATATATAAGTGATAAGTTAAAAAGGGGGGTTAGGGATTTTAACGGGCTACCGCCACCTTTTTTACTATTATATAAATGATAGAACCAAGTATCAACCAGACTAAAGAGTGGAGGTGTAATCAACCTTGGTATATAAATGGAAAACATAACGAATGTGAAAAATATCAGATTCAAGAGGTTGAGAGAATCACTGGTCAGAAGGTTCTCAAGACGGATAAACGTATTCATTTGTTAAGTGGGGTAATGGAGGGTGGGAAGAAAAATATATTAGAGTGGAGTGAGAACTTTAATGGTTATCAATCGGATAATAAATATTATAATTTTAAAATGGTATGTGGGAGAGGAGGAGGTCAAACAAGAACCCTCCGTGAAACATACCACTTTATACTTTCACAACAAAAGGTTAAGGAACCTGTATACTTTATAAATATACTTGATGGGGATGAGTTATATAGGAGAATGGAACTCTTAAAAAAGTTAGAAAGAGATAATATATTTATAGGCTCATTAGTAGAGTGGTCTAAGGAACTACATTAAGGGGGTAGTGGGGAGAATAGGGTAAAAATTACATGTAAGTGAGAAGGATCATAGGTTCATAAGGCTAGAAGGATTATAGATTCATAAAGGAAGAAAATCATAGGTTCATAAGGCTAGAAGGATTATAGGTTCATAAGGTGAGAAGGATTATAGGTTCATAAGGCGAGAAGGATTATAGGTTCATAAGGCGAGAAGGATTATAGGTTCATAGAGGGAGAAATAGAGGTGTTTATGATTTTTTTTTAAACAGGGGGGTAAATGACATTAGATAGGGATTTCCCATGTTAAACGGAGGTGTCCCAGAAGCAACATTTATCACCTACTGCCCTGTTATAACAATGTATATGCCTTATGGCCCTGTTATAACAATGAATATGCCTTATGGCCCTGTTATAACAATGTGTATGCCTTATGGCCCTGTTATAACAATGAATACGCCTTATGGCCCTGTTATAACAATGTGTATGCCTTTTGTCCCTGTTATAACAATGAATATGCCTTATGGCCCTTTTATAACAATGAATATGCCTTATGGCCCTGTTATAACAATGAATATGCCTTATGGCCCTATTATAACAATGAATATGCCTTATGGCCCTGTTATAACAATGAATGTGCCATATGGCCCTGTTATAACAATGAATATGCCTTATGGCCCTGTTATAACAATGAATATGCCTTATGGCCATGTTATAACAATGAATATGCCTTTTGGCCCTGTTATAACAATGAATATGGCTTATTTCCCTGTCATAACAATGAATATGCCTTATGGCCCTGTTATAACAATGAATATGCCTCATGGTCCTGTTATAACAATGAAAATGCCTTATGCCCATGTTATAACAATGAATATGCCTAATGGCCCAGTTATAACAAAGAATATGCCTTATGGCCCTGTTATAACAATGAATATGCCTTGTGGCCCTGTTATAACAACGAATATGCCTCATGGCCCTGTTATAACAATGAATATGCCTTATGGCCCTGTTATAACAATGAATATGCCTTATGGCCCTGTTATAACAATGAAAATGCATTATGGCCCTGTTATAACAATGAATATGCCTGATGGCCCAGTTATAACAATGAATATGCCTTATGGCCCTGTTATAACAATGAATATGCGTTTTGGACCAGTTATAACAACGAAAATGCCTTGTGGCACTATTGTAACAACAAATATGCCTTATGGCCCAGTTATAACAATGATTATGCCTTGTGGCCCTGTTTTAACAAGAAATATGCCTTATGGCCCTGTTATAACAATTAATATGCTCTATGGCCTTGTCATAACATTGAATATGCCTTATGGCCCTGTTATAACAATTAATATGCCTAATGGCCCTGTTATAGCAATTAATATGCCTTATGGCCCTGTTATTATTAATTTTTTTTGTTGTATACATAATCGAGGCTCGTGAAAGAGCTAACATTTATCACACAAACAAATCAAACAGACAAACAAACAAAGTATATAAAAAGGGGAGCGGTCGACAAGATGGGGAGAGAAGGGGAAGCACATAAACACAACAGTTGAGAGCAGGGACATCAGGAATGTGTGGGAGGGAGAGGGCTTGGGGGGAGGTGGCTTGGGAAGAGGGGGCGGAGGGGTGGGAGAAGTATAAACACAAGGACACCAAGGACTTCTAGGAAAGAAGTTGGTATTTCAAAAAAGTGGATTTGGGGTGAAATTAGCGGGGGTAGAAAAGATCAAGGTTTTGGATGGGGGAAGATAAGAGATGGTGGTGAACAGCTGTTTTAAAGACCTGGAGGGAGGAGTGGGATTGAAGAGAGTGAGGGAGTTTGTTCCAGAGGTGGGAGAAAAGAGGAATGAAGGAGTGAAGGTGAGCAGAGAGTCTTGATTTTGGCAGTTTAACCATAAGAGGGTTGCAGGCAGATCTTGTGCGACCTGTAGGAATATTTGGGGGACAGAGCCCAGAGATCTGGAGGAGCAATGCCGGAGAGGAGTCAGTAGAAGACAGAAAGACCACCAACCTGCCTGCGGTGAGTAAGTGAAAGGCCCTCGGAGGTAGCTTCATCACGGGAGATTCCAATGATTCTGAACGCTTTGGTTTCAACAGCGTGAAGACGAGCTAGGTGTGAGGCAGGGGCACCAGCCCAGAGGGGAGAGCAGTATTCCATTGAGCTGTGGATGAAAGCCTTGTATGTGGTGAGGAGCTCAGGTGTGCCAAGGAAGGACTTTGCACGACGGAGGATGCCCAGTCGGCGACTGGCTTTGGAGGCCAGATTTGAAATGTGGTTTTCCCAGGAAAGATCATGGCAGATAGCGAGACCCAAAAGCTTGAGTGACAGAACTTCTTGAAGAATATTATTTAGAAAGTGGATGGGAGGGTTGTCCAGTTGGTCTTTTTGGAGAGACATCGTAAGAGTGTGAGATTTGTCAGGATTGAAAGACATGTTCCACTTGTTTGCCCAGTCTGTGATTTTGTCCAGGTCTGCAGAGAGTGAGGAGGCTGCAGACTGCCGATCTGTGGGATGAGGAATGGAGTGGCAGAGAGTGGAGTCATCAGCAAAGAGATAGAGAGGATTTTCAAGAGAGTCGGAGAGATCATTGATGAAGACCAGAAAAAGCACAGGGCCCAGAACACTGCCTTGGGGAACTCCAGCCTGAACAGGAAGAGGAGATGAGAGAAACCCATTCAGGGCCACACGTTGACTACGACTTGAGAGGAAGTCCGCTAGCCATGCGTGGAGATTTCCATGGATACCAAAGGAGGAGAGTTTGGTGAGCAGAGCGGGGTGCCAGACCGTATCGAAGGCACGTGATATGTTGAGGGAGACAGCTCTAATTTCCTGTTTGGCATTGAGGACCTCCATCCATTGTTGAGACAGCAGAAGCAGCATGTCCATAGTAGAGTGACCTGGTCTGAAACCAAATTGATGATCAGAGATGAAGCTATTTGAGAAGAGGAAAGATTTCATATCCGGAGCAATAATCGATTTCATGACTTTGCTGATAATTGGGAGAAGGCTGATTGGTCTGTAGTTGCTGGGATCTGTTTTTGCACATTTTTTGTGTAAAGCGGTGATGTTGGCTCATTTCCAAGCAGATGGAAGATGACCTTGAGCAAAAGCGAGGGTGAAGAGAACAGAGAGATGGAGTGAAAGAGCGGAAGAACAGGATTTTAGGACCCGTGGGCTGATGCCGTCAGGTCCAGTTGCAGAATCAGAGTCGAGTGTTGACAGAAACGTTTCCACCTTTTCAGGAGGAAAGGATACAGAGTCCAGGAGCAGCTGGGTACGACTGGGTACGGTGGGTACAGAGAGGGATGAGTTTGGGACACAAGATGTAGAGGCAAACACAGAGTTGCGGCATTCAGCTTTTTCACGTGCGGAGTCAGCTGTGTAGCCGTTTGAGGTAAGGGAGGGGATGGAGGGGGAACAAACACCAGAAACAGATTTGACCAGATGCCACCAGGATTTGGAAGAGGGAGACAGATAAGAGAGTTCGGTCTTGAGAACGGAGAGATATTGTTTCCTGGCTCTCCTGAGGGTGGACACACACTTGTTTCGGGCTTTGTGAAAGGAAATGAGATTTCCTCCCGTTGGATTTGCTTTCCAGGAGACGAAGGCAAGTTGTTTCTGGGCAACAGCCTCACCACAAGATTCGGTGTACCATGGACGGGAGGAAGGGTATGACAACTGAAGACGAGATGGGATAAATCTGTGCATGAGGGAGAGCAATTTACTTTGGAAGAATTCCCAGGACGAGTTGATGTCAGAGGCGGTAGAGATGGGAGACCAGTCCAGATGATTGATGGCTGCTTGAAGACCGTGCCAGTTGGCCTGAGTGAAATGCCAGACTTGTCGACGCTGAGGAGGCTCCCTGAGAATGGTCAGAGAGATGTCCACTTTAACAAGCACATGATCAGATGAGCCGATTGGAGCAGAAGAAGAGCAGCAGACATTTTCAGGGAAATTAGTCATAACCAAGTCTAGAAGAGAAGATGCTCCATTGACTGAGATCCGGGTCGGGAAATTGACAGATTGTGTCAGTCCCAGTGAGTCGCAGAAGTCCTTTGCTGAGGAGCCATGGCTGGTGAGAGAGGTACCCACACCCAGCCAACTGGCATGGTGACAATTGAAATCACCACATATGAGGAAGAGAGAGTTTGGATGAGTAGATAGAAGTTGGTCCAAATTAACAGACAGCGAGATGTAGATGTAGTCATCACTGTTTGGTGGATGGTACAACACACATATGAACAAGAGTTGGGAGCGAAGGGGAAGCCATAGCCAGAGGTATTCCTGGGGGTGAGGTGGAGAGAGGGCAGTGCAGGGCGAGTGAGGAAGAAAGTTTTTGATAAAGATAGCAACCCCACCTCCAGGACGAGGCTCAGGTCTATCATACCGGAGGAGGGAGTAACCCGGGAGAGATACTAAGGAATCAGAGACATCATGAAGGAGGAAAGTTTCTGTTAAGCAGATCACGGCTGGTTTGTCAGAAGCAACCTGTATGGAGAGATCAGTTAAGTTTGAACGAAGACCCCGGATGTTTGAGATCCATACCGTTAATGAAGAGGAAGGGGGAGCATCGGATACAGAACAGGGGGAAGGAGGTGTAGGGTAAGATGTGGAAGAGGAGGAAGAGGTAGGGAGAGCTGTTGAAGGTGTGTCAGAGATTTCAGAATAGCTCGGAGAAAGGGAAGGATGGGGCGGACAAAAGGTTTGATGGTGATTGGGTGAGGCACAATGAGGTGTTATTTGAGGAGGGGGAAGAGCGAGGCAGAAGGTTGGGGGAGATGGAGGTGAGAGTTGGAAGGGGGAAGAAGCGGGGAGGACGCTTTGAGGAGGAGGGGTGGGAGGGGAGAAATGGAGAACAAATGAGGGTGGGGAGATTTGAAGGGGAGGGGCGAGGGGGGAGTTTATGAGGGGAGGGGTTAGGGGGAAGTTTAGGAGGGAAGGGACAAGGGGAGGGATTTGAAAGGGATGGGAGATGGGGGAGATTTGGAGGGGAGGGGTGAGGGGGGAGTCTAGGAGGGGAGGAGTGAGGGGGAGTCTAGGAGGGGAGGGGTGTGGGGGAGTCTAGGAGGGGAGGGGTGTGGGGGAGTCTAGGAGGGGAGGGGTGTGGGGGAGTCTAGGAGGGGAGGGGTGTGGGGGGAGTTTAGGAGGGAAGGGGCAAGGGGGAAGATTTGAAAGGGATGGGTGATGGGGAGGATTTGGAGGTGAGGAGCAAGGGGGAAGATTTGAAAGGGATGGGTGATGGGGAAGATTTGGAGGGGAGGGGTGATGGGGAAGTTTTGGAGGGGAGGGGTGATGGGGAAGATTTGGAGGGGAGGGGTGAGATTGGATTTTGAAAAGTGTACGATTAATGGGAAACGAACATTTATTGCAAAATGAGTTTCTTGTGACCTTCGAGTTAAAAATACGTTTAAGGATGCTGGAGGGGGGATGGAGTGCAGGTGAATTTAGGGAATGTATAAATGAGGCACTGAAAGATGGAATTTTTTTTGGGATGAATAGATTTGGTGAGCAAGTCGAAAGCAACCTTTTAAAGAAGAAGAAGAAAACGGTGTTATAATATACGACAGAATGCAGTACTTCAGGGGAAAGGTTAAACATTTTGAAGTTTAACAGTGAAAACTATCTGGGGAAATGGGGGAGAAACACGTGATCGAAGAACGAACGAACGAATAAGAACAACGAATAAACAAATAAGAACAACGAATAAGAACAGAGAAGGAAATGTTTATTTGTTTTTTTGTTTTTTTTGAGTTGAGATTTTAAACAAGGAAGTATGGGGTGAAAAGACTGGGAAAAACAGAGAACGAAAGTAAATGGAGCACAATCGACGGACCGCTGAGAGAAAAACAAAGCCTCAATGTAGGACACGGTACAAGGCCTCGAAAGACATGACATGAATTAACACGATTAACTATACAGGTATGAAAGATTTACATGGATAATTTTTCTTGGGACCCACTGTAGGTACATACAATTCTAACAATTAATATGCCTTATGGCCCTGTTATAACAATTAATATGCCTTATTGCCCTTTTATAACAATGAATATGTTTTTTGGCTCTATTATAACAATGAATATGCCTTATGGCCCTGTTATAACAATGAATATGTTTTTTGGCTCTGTTATAACAATGAATATGCCTTATGGCCCTGTTATAACAATGAATATGCCTTATGGCCCTGTTATAACAATGAATATGCCTTATGGCCCTTTTATAACAATGAATATGTTTTTTGGCTCTATTATAACAATGAATATGCCTTATGGCCCTATTATAACAATTAATATGCCTTATGGCCCTGTTATAACAATGAATATGTTTTTTGGCTCTGTTATAACAATGAATATGCCTTCTGGCCCTGTTATAACAATGAATATGTTTTTTGGCTCTGTTATAACAATGAATATGCCTTATGGCCCTGTTATAACAATTAATATGCTTTTTGGCCCTGTTATAACAATGAATATGCCTCATGGCCCTGTTATAACAATGAATATGCTTTTTGGATCTGTAACAATGAATATGTCCCCAAACGATGGCTTGATCCGTGATGCAACGACTCCTGCTGACATCACAAGTGACAGAACTTTTGTCGGATCAAATTCCACACCCAGACAGTTCAGCACTCTTCTGGCCTGAGTAAAGTCTATCTGGCAGATCATCGATGTACAAAACACGGGGGTTTAACCATTTTGCACTTGTAGACTGTACAGACCTCTTGGCACAGACATAGAAAAGTATACTGCCACTCTTTCCAGAGGCTGGACTCCTTCCCAGAAAACAAATCTCTCTCTATTTCATGCTTGTTCGGTTTTACCATCAAATGAAGGCAATTATGACTTCAAAGAAAAATTAATTGTTTAAAAGTAAATGCCAATGTATCCGTAC
Organism: Myxine glutinosa; assembly: GCF_964187855.1. Lineage (NCBI taxonomy): Eukaryota > Metazoa > Chordata > Myxini > Myxiniformes > Myxinidae > Myxine > Myxine glutinosa. The sequence goes on from NC_136272.1 coordinate 99,724,193, forward strand.
AATATTTCACTGAGGTAGTTTCTTCACCGCCACAATAAACTCCTTTTGCAGGGAAACTAAATTCAAAAATCAAATCTTAATTTATTTTCATCTTTTTATCGCTTTTCTGCTCTGTGTTTATTCATTAGCTCATCTATGATGGAGTCGAGATGAGCTGTTCAAGCCATAACAATGGAAAAGCCAATACCTTCTGCCAGTCGGTCTGTCCGTCTGTCCTTCTGAGGTGGCTCAATGGATAGTTCAATGACGTCGTTGCACAAAACCTAATGGAGCTCTTTTTTAATTTCCATTCAGCTGTTTAGACAATTGTCGAATTAACTCAAAATGCCATCTATGTTTGTAGGCCTATCACATATTCAGGACCCACTCATCCTACACTTGGGACTATTCATTTATTTTGTTGTCTACCTGTACTTGCAGGACAGTCTAGAGGTATGCACGCTCGCCTCTGAGCTGTCTTGCCTGGGTTTGAATCTAGTCCCAGATATAAACTGCCATCCTGGGTTTTAATCTAGTCCCAGATATAAACTGCCATCGTGGTGTTTGACATTCAGGTCAAGGTAATAATGTGTGCCGTCCATCGGAAGGATGTTAAGATGGCTGTCCCATAGGATAGGATTTGTTGGTGGGCGTTAAAGATCCCACGGTGCCTTTAGTGAAGAATAGGCGAGTGGGCACCCGGAAAAAATGACACATTCCTTCCCAAAATCACCTACAGTTGAACAGAAGGCCTATCCAGTGGGTTGGTGAAGAGCTTGAAGCAAAACATTCCCCGAAGCTGACCCCAAAAGGAGAAATTGGGCCGGTTAAAAAAGCAGAAAGTTTATTTGTCATCCTGGTAAGCTGTTTCGAATTGGTAGTTTTATGTATTTTCTTGATGTATGGGTAATATTTATTTATTTAACTCTGTCACTAATGCGCCACATGATGTAACCATAGCAACGGCGTCCCCTCCGCAAATTCCGCTTCATCCTGTACATAATGTGCCGCTTCAGCTTAGTGGACTTCAGTGAATAATTTCCTTGTTGACCGCAGTCCCGAACGCTAATAGCAGGTTTTAATACAGTTAATTGAAAAGAATACTTGTGCTCTCGCTTGTTTTCAGGTCAGCACAACATCAAAACAAATGGATTCGTCAACTCTTTTTTCCCCCCAATCTCCTTTGGGGACCCCTCACTAGACGCTCCATTCCTCATTGTATAACATTGCCATAGGCTTCAAGGACACTTCCAGTGGCCTGGCTGTTTCTTCAAGGCTGGATGTGTTATGGATCATTTTCGAAACCCGTAAAGTTGCATTTGCCGGAAGAGGCAACTACTGAGTAGGAAGACCCACAATGAATATCGTAGAATTAAATATTCTTCTTTTGTGTTCTCAACCCGTCATCACGAGGCAGACCATCTCGACTTGAAGATCACACATGAGGAATGATAATGAGCAGGCAGATGAGTTTCTAAAGTTTGGATGTAAAATTACTGTCAAACCCTGATGTCTCACGGATGGATTTTTTTAAATGCGTAATAGAAATGGGACAAGATGGCCTAGAGGTACCCTCACTCACCTCTAAGCCGTCTTGCCTGGGTTCAAATCACGACCCAGCTATAATCACCCCTAGAGGTACCCTCACTCACCTCTAAGCCGTCTTGCCTGGGTTCAAATCACGACCCAGCTATGGATGTAAAATTACTGTCAAACCCTGATGTCTCACGGATGGATTTTTTTAAATGCGTAATAGAAATGGGACAAGATGGCCTAGAGGTACCCTCACTCACCTCTAAGCCGTCTTGCCTGGGTTCAAATCACGACCCAGCTATAATGTCATCCTGGTGTATCAGAGGCAAAGTGTGTGTGCCATCCCCCGGATGGATGTTAAACTGGGTGGTCCATCTGGCGGCATTAGTTGGCGGACGTTAAAAATCCCACGGCATCACAGTTTGTATGGACCTTTGTGGACATCAGAACCAACGTTCTGTATGGTACATTGGTACATGTCAGTCAGTCAATAAAAATGGAGTTTCTTTGTAAGTTTTCAATTGGCTAGATCTGCCAGTGTTGAAAAAGCAGGTCTAATTCTCCCGACTCCTTATAATTGGTAAAACACCATGGTGCGTGACTCTAGGAGTACCAGACATCCGCCATTATGATCGCCTGCAAAGCACAAAAAGCTGCAAGGCCGCTGAAAGGCCTTCACCCTTATCAAGCCTGAAGCCGACGCTGTGGGTTGAATTCACGCCAAAGGATGTATGTATGGCAAGAGGAAGAGATCTAGGACTCCTGGAACCATGCTCTTCACCTTTTTATCACAAATAAATTCTCCTGATTCGTACCCGCCGTTTCACGGCACCTTTCCAATGCAATGGTCGCCAGTCACGTACGAGGAACTGCACTATCACCAGGTTTTACTGCAGACACACACTAAGGGCCGCAATACTTATTCTTTTACTGCATCTCGCAGTAATTTTGGATGTCTGAAGCCTCTTGTGTGATTTTTATTCTTATTATTTCACCGAGGAGAAACCCTACCGTTTTCTTCTTCACCTCCACTCTGCTTTGAAATTGGTAATTTATCTTGCCCGGTTACCATTCGACATTTTTTATTGCTTATCGATTCCCCACATACTTCTTTCGTTGAAGCCTTTGATATAATTTTTATCTCCATGGTGCTTTGTATGCACTCAAAAGTTATTCTTCTTGGGTTTCTTTTTTAAACTTAACATTGATCTAAGGTACATATATCAAATGAAGGACAAGGACATGGGAGACATCAGATAGTTCAACATGAATTGCAAGGACATTTGAAGACAACGGACAAATCAACACAGACATAATTTATGGGATTTGAGCCTTGGGGTGTGAGTATCATGAACGAATTACTCAGTTCGGAATCGAGCATACCAGCCCACAATGTCTGCACACATAATACACACACACACCTTGTGCTTTTTATCAGATCCGATTGTTCTTGATCCGTCTCCATCGAAATGTCCTCAAGTCCAGCGCCCATATATTTATCAGACATGCACATCCTTTGTGTTGAGACATTCAGTGACAAAATTGTATTTGGCTGTGCTTCTGAAGACCCTCGCACCATCTCCCTCGGTAATCTCATACGATGCATCATGCCATTCAATTATACCTCCAATGGGTACTTCTCAGGAGGCAGAGTGCGTTTGGTATTCCAACCATGATACCTTCCACTGGTCCTTTGAAGGTCTTCTTTCAACCACCTCTGGAGATTTGTCCAAATGCTGTCCCTTAACACATGAATTCATGTTTCCAAATTTTCCCAAGCATAAAGCATATTGAAAAGATGTTTTTATTGTCAGGTTTAACTTCAAGGCCTTACAAGTCATTGGTGATCACATCCAATTCAGTCATTCTCATTCTTTCAGTTTGGACACGGCCTCAAAGGTTGTCAGGTGACAGTGCTGGAGGCTGTAAGGACCATATTCTTGCATGATAGCTCACTGTCACTTACTTGATCCAGGAGGAAAACAATCCAGATGTGATGTAAATGTCTAATTTGATTACACATAAGATGGTCAATGTTTGTATACAGAGTCGACGCTCATGGAAGAGCGATAACACAGAACATAACAGACAACTGTTTGTCCATCTCTCAATTCTCTGGCTTTGGTCTTCTTGTTCATATGACGAGCATTCTTGAGTGAAAGCATCCTCATTGTTTACAACATATTGCTGAACAAACTAACACTTGAGCTTGGTTTTGTGGGCTTGGTGCGAGTAAGAGTTGGTCTAAATCATTCCAGGTTCACAGTTACACATCCATGGTTTTGCCTCATTATCCTCATTTCCACCACGTATTTGAGGTCACTTGGGACCGGGCCAACAGTGAGCGTGAAAGTGCGTTTCGTGTTCACACCGTATCCGGACTCCAAAATAACACGTCACACGTATTTTTTTCCGTGTGACATCACACACTACTTAACTGATGCTGTACAGACTCATCTGACAAAGGTGGAGTCAATAGCTCCACTTGCCTGGTTTGCCTGCACAGACTCGGAAATGTCTACTATTTTTCTCCTTCCTTTTTGAAATGTACTTGTGCATTGACTTCATCCTGATAACATGGAATATTTCCTTCTATGTACACAGCCCAAATCAGCCGCAATGGCCCTTGCATTCCAGCGGGTGCCTCTCGCCACCCCGCGCCCTGCCTATGACTTATCTGATTGGTTGTGAACACAACCTCACATGGCCTTGCCCGATCCTAACTGGGTTAAAACAGGTAGTGCAATCAAGCTTTTTGAGATATTCTTGCCAATGCATAGTGCTTCCTGAATGAAGGAAGAGGCCAATCCTTTTAAGATATTATTATTTTTATTTATTTTGTATGCAAGAGCGAGGCTTGTGTAAGAGCTAGCGCATTAAACACACATTAGTACAAAAAACATAAACGGACACATAAAACAATAATGGGAGGGGCAGACAAGATGGGGGAGAGAGAGGGAAGCACACAAGCACAACAGTAGAGAACAGGGACGTCGGGAGATCTGTGGAAGGAGAGGGCTGGGGGTGGGTTGGGAGGAAGGGGGATAGAAAGGGGTACATGGTATAAAACAAATTGCATGAGAGAGAGCAACAAATTGACATTACTAGGAATTTCAGGAATGAAGTCGGAGATTGAAAGAGGTGGATTTGGGGTGTATTAACTGTGGTAGAAAAGATCAAGGTTTTGGATGGGGGAAGATACGAGATGGTGGTGAACAGCTGTTTTAAAGACCTGGTGGGAAGAGTGGGATTGAAGAGAGTGAGGGGGTTTGCTCCAGAGGCGGGAAAAAAGAAGAATAAAAGAGTGAAGGTGAGCAGAGAGTCTTGATTTTGGCAGTTTCACCAGAAGATGATTTCTGGCACATCTTGTGTGTCCTGCAGGAATATTTGGGGGACACAGCACATCAGAGCTGGGGGAGCTAGGCCAGAGAGGAGTCGGTAGAAGACAGAAAGACCACCAACCTGCCTGCAGTGAGAGAGTGAAAGGCCCTCAGAATCAGCCTCATCGCGGGAGATTCCAATGATCCTGAAAGCTTTGGTTTGTGCAGCGTGAAGCCGAGCTAGGTGTGAGGCAGGAGCACCAGCCCAGAGGGAAGAGCAGTATTCCATCAAGCTGCAGATGAAAGCTTTGTATGTGGTGAGGAGCTCAGACGTGCCAAGGAAGGACGGAGGATGCCCAGTCAGTGACTGGCTTTGGAGGCCAGATTGGAAATGTGGTTTTCCCAGGAAAGATCATGGCTGATAGTGAGGTCCAAAAGCTTGAGTAACAGAACTTCTTAGAGAGGATTGTTGAGAAAGTAGATGGGAGGGTTTTCCAGATGCTCTTTTCGGAGAGAGATCGTGAGAGTGTGAGATTTGTCAGGATTGAAAGACATGTTCCACTTTTTTGTCCAGTTTGTGATTTTGTCCAGGTCTGCAGAGAGTGAGGAGTATGCTGCCTGCCGATCTGAGGGTTGAGATATGGAGCGGCAGAGAGTGGAGTCATCAGCAAAGAGATAGAGAGGATTTTCCAGAGTGTCGGAAAGATCATTGATGAATACCAAAAAAAGCACAGGGCCCAGAACACTGCCTTGAGGAACTCCAGCCTGAACAGGAAGGGGAGAGGAGAGAATTCCATTCAGGGCCACACGTTGACTGCGACCGGAGAGGAAGTCCGCAAGCCATGCGTGGAGATTTCCATTGATACTATAGGAGGAGAGTTTGGTGAGCAGGGCGGGGTTTCAGACCATATCGAAGGCATGAGATATGTCAAGGGAGACAGCTCTGATTTCCTGTTTGGCATTGAGGGTTTCCATCCATTGTTGAGATAGCAGAAGCAGCATGTCAAGAGTAGAATGGTCTGGTCTGAATCGAAATTGATGATCAGAGATCAAGCCATTGGAGAAGAGGAAGGATTTTATATCACAAGCGATGATGGATAGAAGATATTACCAAAAGATCAACTTTTGCCCATAAATTAACTCCAAACTGATGAGTTCGGGAGAAAAACTTAAAGGGTCTCTTTTTACTTTCTACAACATCAAGGCTCATGAAGGAGCAAGGTCACAGAGGGTATAAACTGACAGTAGGGCACAACAGCAAACCCTGGACCCAATAAGCCATGTCATGAATGAACACAAAACTAGAGAGTATGGGAGTAAATACTGCAAGCAGCAAGTAAGTATAAGAGGGTGGGATAGTAAGGGTTAATAGGATAATAAAGATTGGTGGTAAAGATTGGGGGTGACACAAGATGGTGTTGCGCCATCTGCTTGAAGCCTTGGAAGGGAAAATCGTATAACATACCTTGTTGAAGGTGGTTCCACATTTGGGAGAAGCAAGAAATGAAAAGAGTTAAGGTATTCAGGCAGCTTGGATTGTGGAAGTTTAACCAGGAGGGGGTTATTCAAAGAGCCTGGCATTGTTGGGAAGAGAGGAGGCTTGATTGAGCTAAACCAGAGGAGCGGCTTAAAAAATAACTGACAATACACCACCCGAGCTGCCTGCAATGTGAGAGGAGCAGACCTTATGGTTCAGCCTTATCACAGGAGATTCCAATATTTTGAGAGCTTTAGATTTTCCAGACTCCAGGAGAGACAGATTTTATGCTGGGATGCCAATCCGTAGTGGCGAGCAGTACTCCATTGAACTATGGACAAAGGCCTTGTACACTATGGGCCAAATTTACGAAAGGCAGAAGTGTAGAATCTCTGTAGAAATCGCCAAGAGTTAGACCCATGTAGAATCTCTAATCGTGCGATGATCACCCATTCAATGTTAATCGCCAATCGCCGAAGTTGATTTTCTCATGCAGCGATCAAAACCTAATCACAAGCGTTTAAATAACAAAGAAACTTCTACATGTCGGCAAGGGCATGTTTAAGAATGCATTAAGGCCTTGAAGGAAGCGTTGCATGGCTTATAGTTAGTAGTTTACATGGGACATTGTTTATGAATGCATCATGGTTGCTTGAATAAGCTCAAGAGCCTTGATTTTGTAGACAATAAAAAGAGACCCTTAAAGTTTTTCTCCCGAACTCATCAGTTTGGAGTTCATTTATGGGCAAAAGTTGTTAGGGTTAGAAATACACAAAATCAACCACACCGAAGAACCTGCCAATATCCCTAACTTATTGTGAGTAGTGTATCTTCCCATGTGAGCTGATTTTTCTTATTTGCACTCGTGTCACTTCTCCTGTCTTGATAATGTTCCTTGGTGAACCTTCTTTGATTAAACCCATCCATTGCTCTAATGAAAAATTGAACACCCGAGTGGAAGAACTTCAGTCTTGGGACATTGAAATTATATCAATTGAGACAATGAAGTCACAAAATAACTCTATGAAAATTATTACAGATATGGATTGTTACCATACTGTAGATGGAGTTCCAGGTTCTAACTCACTTTACCCAAAAATGTGACTTACGTACTTCTTCCATTCAGGTCTTCAATTTCCCCCTCTTTTCTTTCCCGACATGCTGCCGTCGCTGGAACCCACAAACGAGAAATTGACGTATGCGAGGCCAATGCAGAGTTGTTTCGGTGAATTAATTAAGTAAACTTTTATATGGCGCACTGAACAAAATAAATGCATAAAAGACATTGAATTATAACTTAGGGATGCACAATTAATCTGATGTTTAGGTGTGCACAACTATTTGGTGGTTCAGCGTGCACAACTAATCGGCTGTTTGGAGCGCCCAACTAATCGGCTATTTAGGCATGCACAACTAATCGGCTGTTTAGGAGCGCCCAACTAATCGGTTGTTTAGGAGCGCCCAACTGATCAGCTGTTTAGGAGCGCCCAACTAATCGGCTGTTTAGGAGCGCCCAACTAATCGGCTGTTTAGGAGCGCCCAACTAATCGGCTGTTTAGGAGCGCCCAACTAATCGGCTGTTTAGGCGTGCACAACTAATCGGCTGTTTAGGCGTGCACAACTAATCGGCCGTTTAGGCATGCACAACTAATCAGCCGTTTAGGCGTGCACAACTAATCGGCCGTTTAGGCGTGCACAACTAATCGGCCGTTTCGGCGTGCACAACTAATCGGCCGTTTCGGCATGCACAACTAATCGGCTGTTTAGGCATGCACAACTAATCGGCCGCTTAGGCGTGCACAACTAATCGGCTGATTAGGCATGCACAACTAATCGGCCATTTAGGCATGCACAACTAATCGGCCGTTTAGGAGCGCCCAACTAAGCGGCTGATTAGGAGCGCCCAACTAATCGGCTGTTTTGGCATGCACAACTAATCGGCTGTTTAGGCGTGTACAACTAATCAGCTGTTTCGGCATGCACAACTAATCAGCTGTTTAGGCGTGCACAACTAATCGGCTGTTAGGCGTGCACAACTAATCGGCTGTTTAGGCACGCTCAACTAATCGGCTGTTTAGGCGCACTCAACTAATCGGCTGTTTAGGCGTGCACAACTAATTGGCTGTTTATCTCCCTTCATAAATTGCTATCTAGATGGGCGATTAGCTATGCATATACAACAATGTTTTTGTCACTGTTTAAGGGTTAGGCGTGTGTTAGCAAAATTCCCACTAAGCGCCTTTCATAAATTTGACCGTTAGAGTAGTTCTGATTTTTCAAAGAAAGAATTGGAACGATAGAGTATGCCCAGTCTGAGGCTGGATTTGGAGGCCAGCTTTCCTCGATGGTAAACCCATTGTTTATGATGAGGCCTAGAACATCACAAGACTGAACCAGTCGGTGGCCATGGAAATAGGTGGGATGATCTGATGATCTTTCCAGAGTGAGAGAGTAAGACTGAGAGATTTTCCGGGATTGAAGGACATATTCCATTTACGAGACCAGCATCTACACATTTCCAGATCACCAGAGAGTGACGCCATTGCTGTCTGCCTATCCATTCTTTGGGATAATGTCCCACAGTGTGGAGTCATCTCCAAAAAGGAAGGGAGGGTTTTCCAGAGCAATGGACATGTCATTTATGCATATGTGAGGAACAATACTGGGCCGCCACATACTGCTTTGGGGCAGGCACTCTTGCCTCAACTGGAAGAGGAGAGGATTCCATTGATAGCCACATGTTGAATGTGTGAGTCAGTGGAGGATGTCAGAAATGGGGGGATGAAGGTGGGCTTATATACCACAGGCAGAGAGTTTGGCAAACAAAGCTGGATGCCAGACTGTTTCAAGTTCCTAAAATATGTCCACAGAGATGGGCCTGACATATTGGTTAAGATTTAGGGTCTATATCCATTGCTTAGAGAGGAGCAGCAGCATGTGCAGAGTTGGGTGACTGGGACAGAATCCAAACGGATGGTCAGATATCATGTTTCCTGACTTCCTGTTAGATGGGAGGCAGTCAAATAGGACAGACTGAAAAGAGCAGATAGAGGAGAAGTAAGAGCAGCAGAGCAGGAGTTGAGAACATGAGCACTGATGCCAACTAGATCCATCGTGGCTTAACAGACCATTCTTTACTTTATTGGGTGAGAAGGATGCAGAGTTCAGTAGACAGTGTGGATGATGGGGACATAATGGGATTGGTTAGTTACATGAGATTTTGAGGTAAATGGAGTTTAGACATTCTGCCTTATCTCAGGCAGTCTGCAGTAAAGCCATTTGAGTGATGGGATGGAGGGGTGCATTGACGTGAAGAGGCACCACCATGAATTGGAGGAAGGAGACTGGTTGGAGAGTTCAGCCTACCTCAGGATGGACACACACTTGTTGTTAGCCTAATGGAATGAACTAAAGTTGACCTCTGTATAGTTAGCGTTCCATGTTGAGAAAGCAAGCTGCTTGGCCATAACCGCCTCCCCCACAGGATTCAGTGTACCAGGATGGATAAGACAGCCTCAGAAGGGATGAAATAAACTGATGCATGAGAGAGAGAGGGCCTGCTTTTGTGAAAGTATTCCCATGTTTAATCAATTTCAGGTGCTGTGTAGACGGTAGCCTAACCCTTTTGTAACAGGTCAGATTGCAATCCCTGCCAGTTGGCCTGTGCGATCGTTTGGATTTGGAGGTGTTGCGGTTGCCCCCTTATAATAGTCAGTGATATATGGACTTTGACAAGAACATGGTCAGAAGAGCCAAGAGGGGCAGATGAGGAGCAAGAGAGAGAGATCCCTGGTTTCGTGAATTTTCTGATTATACCACTACGACCCAGACAATAATTTGGAGCTAATCATCAATAATTAAGTAAATTTGCGTCATTAATAAAATCCACATGTTGTGTTGTTTCCGTTTAAACATTTCTCAAGAGAGCAGTTTTTTTTTTCTTGATTGAAGGCTCAAGAAGGACCTTCTACACAAATCACGTGTACAGCACAAAGACACATTGGTAAACAACGATGTACTACTTTAATATGTATTACAAGGGCATTAGTAGATAACAGTATGGGTCATTTGAACCTGAGATCACAGCATCATGAGCCAATGGTTCAGATGACCTGTCTGATGTGAATAAACAAGCCAATCCATTCATCATGCCATGAGATCCTCATCAGATTTCTATCAGATCTCATGAGATATATCAGAATTCGACATTGCCAGAGCTAACGTACTGTTTCATGCATTATATCTCAACTGATATTGTAGGGTCTTCCTGCTGGACCTGCACCGCTTCCCTTTTCCCTCCCGTGTCTTTGAAATTGATTTGTTATTGGTCAAACAAAGGTCTATGCCTGGCACATTATTACCAACATGGTTGTTGCCCTGCTGAGCCGAAGAACATACCACACCATGCTGTGTGCACACATCACACCTAGTAGGACATGATGCAAATGTCACATTTTAATGTTTTGTTAAATGTAATATTATCGTCACATTAACTATAAATGAGCTAAGACCTACATTTGTAAACGGTTGTAAATTTACCCAGAGTTCTGCCTGATAATTGCATAATTAATTAATTGTTCCTCCTCAATCCCCATCAAGAACATTTATTTTCCTCCTTTGTGCAAATTGCCACCGATATCCAATGCACAAAACAAGTTCCTTCAGCCACTTTGATGGTTTCCTTTTACTTCCTGAATGTTATGCATGTATGTTTCATACTGTTACTGTTGGGTCACTCAATGTGTGAATGTTAATCCCAGCAAATCCTATTATCTCACCCTTGCGCTCTGGAAGGATTGCCAAATAAAGCCACCTATATATTGCCATGGTGAACAACTGGAAGAGGTTCAGTCTCTGGAACGAGCCCTCACTATCAACCATGATCACTCCTGTAGGCTGACTCCATTCAAAACATGTCACAGATTGGGCATATTCCATCATTCAAAGTAATTCCTTGCAAATAATCAGGTCTACTCACAGCAATCATGGTCCTTGTCTGTAACTCAATAGTGTACTACTCTCCCATATGGGCTGGTGGACCCTCTTCCCAACTGTCTCTTTTCGATTTTGTGGAATATATAGCTCTTGACATTATTGGAATTTCCTGTGTTGAGGCCGAAGCGCAAATCCTGTTGCTTTCACATCACAGGTAGGTTGGCAAGACTGTCTTTGTTACTGCCTCCACTCTGGTCCAGCTCCCTCTTCTATCTGAGCCGCCTGACCCTCTCCAGTGGGTTTTTTTTTGATACAAAGTTGAGGCCCATGGAGGAGCAAGAACATATAACAGATCAGGACGTAACAGAACAAAGGGAACAGTAGAAAGAGAGGGGAAAACACACCAACAGCATGGTTGAGTGATAAAATAAAGAGAGACTTGGAGAAATAAGGGATGTGGTGGACCGCATGCACACTGTAGATACCTAGGGAGTGTGGGGTGGGGGGGGACGGGGACGGGGGGACGACAGAGCATGGAAAGAGCAGAGGGTGCAAGACCAGAAAATATCAAGGCAGTAGAAGACAAAGAGACCACCGACCTATCTGCAATGTGAAAGTGATAGGCACATAGACTCAGCTTCATCACAGGAAATTCCACTGATCTCGAAGGCCTCTATTTTCACAACATCAAGATGAGAAAGGTGTGAGGCAGGGGTACCAGCTCAGAAAAGAGAGCAGTACTCTATCAAGCTGTGGAGGAAGGCCTTGCATGTGGATAAGAGTTCAGGTCTGCCAAGGAAGGACTTTGCACGGCAGAGGATGCCCAATCAGTTACTGGCTTTGGAGGCCAACTGAGAAGTGTGGTTTGTCCAATATAGATAATGGCTGGCAGTGAGACCCAAAAGTTTGAATGACTGAATTTCCCCAAGAGGATTGTTTAAAAAGTTCCTCTAGGATGTGTTCTTCCAGTAACCCCCTCCTGCTTAAACACCTAACCCGGTTTACTACTCGCTTCCACACTTTTCTCCTGCTCTTCCCTCCAACATTTTATGCAGCCCATGGACCACCTATCATGTCATCCTCCATCCTTATCCACGGTCATTTTAACACTTTTACCTGTGCCTTACCCAATCCTCCTTCTTGCAGGTTACTTTGTTTCATTCCGTCCTCTCTCTCTCTCTCTCTCTCTCTCTCTCTCTCTCTCTCTCTCTCTCTCTCTCTCTCTCTCTCTCTCTCTCTCAAATTTGTCCTGTTTGTTCATTATTTTGCATGATGTCTCCGAAGGCAGCCCCAATACCCCACGACCAGTGCACTGCCTTTTTATCTTCCGTCACTCCATCCTGTATTAATAACAACAATTGGAATTTGGCAAAACGACTTAGGACCGTGAACAACGGAGTTGTTTTCATTGGGGAAATAGACAAGCAGGTGCACAGGTAATAAAATATCTCCTAAAGAGAGGCGGGTAGGGGTGCAGAGGGTCAGTGTTTATGTTCACATGGTAAGACCCAAAGTATAGTACATTAGAGCAGTTTATTGGTACAGCGGTGGCCTTATAGTGAAAGCTCCAGAATCAGTGAAGGAACAAAGATAAAGACACCTCATTGATATTCTAACGGTCGTAGGTTTAAACCCCGTAGAAGGCAGCTGCATTAAGGATCTGGATATTCAGCTTCTGGAAGCTCGGGATCGAAGCAGCGGTAATTTCTCCGGGGAATCCCCAGGTTTGCTTTTTAATTGTCAGCAAAACCCAGCTAACTCACTAAAGACCCTCGATAAAGTGGCTAATCTGCCTGGCATGGCCTTGCCTCCTGTGTTGAGTATAGGATTCATGCAAAGTTCATTCAAAGCGGTTCACTTTTAATGCTATCAGGGCAACTTGGGATTGACATTACATTGCTCCTTGCAAAAAGGAAGTGCTAGTCTCAAAAATCCCCCAATTTCTGAACAATCATATATTTCTCTACTTCCCCGACGTGACGCATCAGGGCTTGGAATTAATCGTCGTGTCAAGTGCCAGTAAACCGTGCTTTAACATAATTTGACTTTTGATGTGAAATTACTTTTATAATTACAGCTTGTTGCTTTTGTTCATTTTAAAGTTCTGGTGCCAGATATGATCGAGGCAAAGGAAAATGGGTCTAAGGGAAATAGACCTGAGCCACATGTACAATGAGAGGAAAAGTTAAAGCAAGATAATATAACAGATTAAATTGCCATAGTGCATGCCTGTAGTAAACCTAACGGTGCCAGATAGTCATTAACGTCTTAACTAACGAGGGCTAACAAGGACGAACTTTGCCTATATTTGAACATGAACAGTGTAATTAGTCTCGGCCAAAGGGGTTGTGGGACGACTGGAATACCCAGTGTGTGTGTGTGTGTGTGTGTGTGTGTGTGTGTGTGTGTGTGTGTGTGTGTGTGTGTGTGTGTGTGTGTATGTGTGTGTGAGTACAGGGGTGTTTGATCGCTCAATTAATGTGAAATGAAACTTCACAATCGTCACATACTAAAATACGCAATTTGGTGTCTTCCTGCCTGTCTGTCTGTCTGATGATTTTTAACTGTGATACATTTGGTCGTTACTTGTCCAATCTCAACCAAACCTAACAGGAGGATTAAGTGCCACATGATGAAGGTTGTAGCGAATTCATTTGCCCCCATCCCCAAGGGGCTTTTCCCTGCCAATGGAGTTGCGTTTTGAGGTGTATATCCCTGTTAAGCTGGCTTTATCGTGGCGTTTTTCCAAGGATGCTTTTAATAACAAAACTAATGATAATAGCACAATATTAATGTAATTACAAACCAATATTTATATTAATAATATCCCACCTCCCCAAGGGGTTTTCCCCCTTGGCCAAATACCGTGCTGTATTCGAGGGAAAACCAGCCCCTACCAGAAGTAAAGATATTATAAACCACAAACAGTCACAAATGCTGTTTAACACTAAACTGAAAGAAATTTGAAGGAATCTGGACATCAGTCTATGCTTACAACGTCGATGAACACACCTGGTCGAAGATCTACTGCCGTCTACATACCTCACAATAATTAATAACATGACTCTTCCTGCCGCGTCCATGGAGTTATTAGAAGGCGTTTTTTGACATTTTTCCAAAGCCGCTTCTTATTACAAAAGGAACTAGAACGGCACTCAGTGAAGCATTCCTCCGCCTTGTTGGCCATATCACTCAATGGTGAAGAATCACTATAAAAATTCTACTAGCTGGATCGGGATCTGGATTTTCACCAAAATTGAATCGATTCTTCCTTGTCACACACACAACCTGTCCAACAAGTTTCATCCAAATCCGTCCACAACTTTTTGAGATATCCTGCTATGTGTCGTTTTGGCCCTATCTCCCAATGGTGAAGAATCACTTTAAAAATTCTAGTAGCCGGATCCGAATCCGGATCTTCACCAAAATCTAATCATTTCGACCTTGTCACATATGCTACATCTCTGCCAAATTTCGTCCGAATCCGTCCACAACTTTTTGAGATATTTTGTTCACAAACGGACAGACAGACAAATAAATGAAAAATCACTCATAGAGTGACACTTGGCAAAACAGAACAAAGTAGCATGGCACTCAGTGGAGCATCTCAAAAATAATTAATTTTGTTTGACCTCAAATTTTGTTTGAAAAACAAATATTTTTGAAAATAATTTTGACCTCAAAAATAATTGGTGGTTGAATTCAGTGACCTGAAATGCAAATCGTCTTCAAAGTTTAAGTTAATCGATTTAAAATTGACAATTTTAGAAATCTGGCCTATGTTGACCCTTTGGCTTATGTTGACCCTTTGGCTTATGTTGACCTCAAAAATAGTTGGTGGTTGGTGTCCGTAATCTGATATGCAAATCATTTTCAAATTTCAAGTCAATCGGATGAAAATTGAGGATTTTAGAAATTTGAAAAAAGCGGTTGACCATTGGCCTATTTTGACCTTATGACCTATGTTGATCTCAAAAATAGTTGGTGGTTGAATTCAGTTGGCTGATATGTAAATCCTGTTCAAATTTGAAGTCAATCGGAAGAAAATTTAGGATTTTAGAAATTTGAAATTGTTGTTGACCTTTGACCGATGTTGACCTTTTGGCCTATGCTGACCTTTTGGCCTATGCTGATCTCAAAAATAGTTAGTGGTTGAATTCTGTTAGCCGATATGTAAATCCTATTGTACACCACACCTTTCCTCTGCCATCTTCAGGCGCTGCATAACGTCATTGCCGGGTACCGAAGGGGGCTTGGCAATGATGCACGCTGAAAGGGAGTACTCAGTTTTCACTCCAGTTGTTTGTTTGTTTTCTTGATTTCTTTCTTGTTTGTCCGGGCGATATCTCAGCCATCCTTTGAGCCAGGAAGCTGAAATTTCGGCACAATAGTGAGCAAGTACTTTGTCAAAAACGATATTTTTTGTTTTTTGATTAATCAATTAATTGATGAGTTATTTAATTATTAGAGGTTAATTATGTACTTGTACATTTCCTTTCTCTTCTGGCCATTATCTCAGGCACCTTTTGAGTTAGGAAGCTGACATTTGGACATGCCAATGACAGTAATTTGGCTGCAAAGGCTATTTTTGATTTATTGATTAATCAATTAATCGATGAATTATTTAATTATTCAATTAATGCCTAATTTTTTTTAAGTTACACATTCGGATGAAATGGTGGTGGTTTATGTGTTCTATGAGCCAATTGATTGATTATTGAAAAATTTTATGATTATTATTTATTTATTTTCATTATTAATCATTTATTTGTTTTCTTTCTCATCTGGGCACTATCTCGGGCATCTTTTGAGCTAGGAAGCTGACATTTGGACATGACAATGACCAAGTGATTTGGCTGTAAAGGGTGTTTTGGATTCATTGATTAATAAATTAATCGATTAATTATTTATTGATTAATACATTAATTATTTAATTTATAATTAATTATTTATTCAATTAAATTTCGAAAACTTACATCTTCAGATGAAGCACTTGTGGTTTAGTTATGCCATTAGCCAATTGATTAAAAAAATATTTTACGACAATCTTTTATTGATTTTAATGATGCAATTAATCAATCAATTATTGCACTCCTCTCCTTCCCAATACAGTCTCTAAGCTGCACGGCGGTAATGCCGCGCTGGAGGACATTTAATTATTCGGCATGGGGCGGTGTACTTTGAATGTATGTGTACTTGTTCAAATTTAAAGTCAATCGGATGAAAATTGAGGATTTTAGAAATTTGAAATTGTTGTTGATGTTTGGCCTCTGTTGACCTTTTGGCCTATGTTGACCTCAAAAATAGTTGGTCGTTGAATTCATTTGGCTGATATGACAATCCTTTTCATATTTCAAGTCAATTGGATGAAAAGTTAGGATTTTAGGAATTTCAAAAAAGTGGTTGACCTTTGGCCTATGTTGACCTTCTGACCTATGTTGACCTCAAAAATAGTTGTTGGTTGAATTCAGCTCACTGATATGTAAATCCCATTCAACTTTCAAGTCAATCGGATGAAAATTGAGGATTTTGGAAATTCGAAATTGTTGTTGACCTTTGGCCTCTGATGACCTTTTGGCCGATGCTGATCTCAAAAACAGTTGGTGGTTGAATTAAGTTAGCCGATATGTAAATCCTATTCAAATTTCAAGTCAATCTGGTGAAAATTGAGGAATTTAGCAATTCAAAAAAGTGGTTGAGCTTTGGCCTATGTTGACCTTTTGGCCAAAGCCGATCTCAAAAATAATTGGTGGTTGAATTCATTTATCCGATATGTAAATCCTATTCAAATTTCAAGTCAATCGGATGAAAATTCTGGATTTTAGAAATTTGAAAAAAGTGGTTGACCTTTGGCCTATGTTGACCTTTTGACCTTTTGACCTCAAAAATATATATAATTTTGTCGGATCACGAACTTTACCATTTGGTGAAGTTTCGTGAAGATCGGTTTAAAACTGTGACCTGTAGGCAAGTATAACTGAGCGAACATACAAACACAAACACACACACAAACACACACACAAACGAACACACACACACACACACACACACACACACACACAAACCGGAGTGATCAACATACTTGCAAAAAATGTTGTTGTTTTTTGCCAAGTAACAAACAGACAAACAGACAGACAGACAGATAGGGGTGAAAACATAACCTCCATCTACCTTTGGTGGCGGAGGTAATAACAACACTTATGATAATAGAATAATATTAATGATATTACAAAACAATACCCCCACTCCGCAAGGGGTTTTGTGACTTGCAATATTGCCCCCCAAACCCCTTCCAACCCCGACGCCCTTACAGAAATAAATTTTATTACTGGAAATTAAAAATGGGGAGGAACAGTCTGATCATTTCAATGACCTGATCTAACATAAGTAATAGTAATAATTGCGAATAATAATAATGATAACAACATGACCCCCTGCTGCTCCCATAGTGAGCGGGTGCACTCGTATTAGAAAATGGTGTTTACACCATAAAGCAAAAGTTATCACTGAAATATTCAGATCGACGCGTGGAGGGATATTGAGGAGTTAATTGGTTCACCCGTGAAATGATCCTCCACAGTGGTTAAATCATTCCCACAATATAGTTGGAATAATAACGATCCGAAAACGAAGGTCCAAGTCTCGAGTCAGGAGGTCTTCAAGAATGAGATCTCACCAAGTACCTTGTGACTCATAATTATTGACTCATTTAGTCGGTTCCTTTCTACCGCTTAGAGAGTAACTGAAGGAAAATATGTCTTCTCATAAATTTCCAGGATCAATAAATGTGATGAGGTCAGGTTCTGTTCCACCTACCTCTCTTCTACCTTGTTGTTGCTGTATTATCAATACTAGCAACGGTACCCGCCCTATGGGTGGGGCTTCAATTGGGAGGCCCAAATGAAAAGGCAAAATATCAGAAATTTAAGGCTTTTTTTTTTTTTAACAATTTATATAAACATCTGTTAAATCATATCACACGCAAACCATCAAAATCTAAACAGTATTTGTCGAATTTCAATAAAAGCCACATCACTGTTCATATCGGTAAATATTATTCCATCGTGTTTGGAAAAATGGGGAAAAAAATTGGAAAAACAATATAGCCCATTTTACTCCAGGGGGTCCCAGGATTACCCACCCAAAATATCGTTGCGATCGGTTCAGCCGTTTTTGCGGTACCTTCGAACGGACACACAGACATTTGGTGAATTATAGTAAGATTCAAGGCCGAGAACAATACCATCTCTCAATGACCTTTTGGTCGAATATCTGAGTCACAGGTTCATCTCCGAGGCCCCATGTCCATCTGCCTCAAGCCTGGCCCATGGGACATCATCGTGTGAGATCTGTTGCCAATAACACGCAGTCGCCAGGATTCAATGTGGTGTGGAGCGTGCAGCTTCTTGTTTATAATTCAGTTCGGCAGATTGAAGTCTGACTCCCTTCTTATTATTTCCAAAGGGTATCCATGGCTGATTAAGTTCAATACCAATGTGATGACTACTAATCACAAGTGCATCACTGTGTTGCAAATCACTTTCTGTTTTAGTGATGGAGGAGTCTCTGCACACTGATGCAGATTCTCCGTGCTTTGTTGTTGTTCATCTCATCGTAGTAGACGATTATGATGATGGCACGGTAAATCTGAAATTTGCTTGAACAATGGATGAAATTGACAGGACATTGATTGAGGTATGCTATTCGCCGTGGGAAGCAACAAGAAGCTGACGTTTCGGGCGTTAACCCTTCATCGGAGCACGAGCAAAAGAGGGGAACGCCCCAAAACATCAGCTTCACCTTGCTTCCCATGCTGGTTAGCATACCTCAACCAAAGTCCTGTTGATTTCCTCCCTTGTTCTACCTGTCCACCAACACTGATCGACACTAGCATTCACCAGCAAGACTAGTTCTTCATTCAACATGGAATTTGTTTGCTTTGGGTTCAACCAGATCTTTCGATATCCACCTCATGTCTCTGCCAGAACGGTCAACACATTTTGCGAATAAACATCAAATCTGTGACAAAATCCCTATGACTGAGGTATATCCTGAGTATATGTTATAATAAATGATAACAATGGCATTATACTTGCATGGATGATCGTTGATCATGCGTACATGTTATAATCTATGAGGTTGCGGAAGACTTCATCATATCCAACGAATTAATGATGTGAATGGATGGAACAATATACCTTCAATGCACAGTATATTAATCATTCCTGAACGAAATGCGAATTAATTATTTAGTATTCAACATATTGTAAAACATTATAAAAAGATTAGTTGGTCATTAAACAAAGATGTCTGAAATATTAAATACCTGTTTTGTTTCCACATTCGCCAAGGAGCCATTAGGCAATGTATCAATGCATATGTAATCAGAATTTAACTTTCCCATTAAGGCCGCGTGCCTTACTATAGGGGGCTGTGTGGATCAAGGGGTAATATACCCACTGCGAGGAAATCTCGAGGATCATAACTCTGTAAGAAGGAAGGTCACACATGATGTATTAAAGGGCAGCTCTTGTGGGGACACCTGTGTTATTGCATGTGTTACATATTTATGTGAAGGTATGTGGATTACCATTCAGGTCTTTGCTTATCCGTGTGTAGTATATTAAGGGTTGTTGTGATTGGAGGGTCAGGAGCCCTTCTGAACAAGTGGCCGGAAACGGAAGTGACCGGAAACGGAAGGAAAAAGACACGAGGAGAAAAGGACGAGGATTCTTCTTCCTCGCCCCGCTCCGACGAAAAGTGGGATTGATTGAGCCGTGTGGAAAAGCGGCGTTCCCGAACCTGTCTGGCGAGAGGAGTTACCGGGACGGATACCTGCCCGGTGGACGGCAAACTGTCGTGTGGCCGTGCACCGACCCAGCGTTTGGCGCCGTTCGTGACACCGTCTAAAAAGACGCGTACGGGTCGCCCGTTGGGGCCTAACACGCCTGGCAAGCGGCGTGGGGCTTTCGGCTTGCTTTCCCGTACCCGCTTCGCGTGGCCACGAGGGGCTGTAGCCGGGGTGCCTGGTACGATACCTGCCCGGTGGAAACACGTCCACCCGGGGTTCGTTCAACCGCCCGAGTGTGGCGACGCCGACCATCATCTTGGTCAGGAGGGGCCCAGAGACATTGTGCGGGACCGAGACCAAAAGGGGGTTGTGAGTACTCACCGGGACACACATATATAAGATGGCCATCTTACTCATAGGGAAGTGCTTGTGAATTGGGAATTGTCGATGGTTGTGTATGGTTGATTGCTCGGGGAAAATCTCCGTGGTTGTGTCATTGAAATTGTATGGTATCATTACCATTGAAATATATCCTTGAACGTCAGTTGTCTCTTGGGTGAAATTCATATGGATTGCGTGGCGAAAGCGCATATATAATACAGCTTTCTGGCGAAGTTCCTCTCACGGTCCGGGGGTCACCGAGACCAGGTATTCACCGAGGGGACCACGTAACAGAATTGGGGGCTCGTCCAAATTACGATTTGCGGTTTCGCAATTGGGTCTACGTCCGGGATTTAAAATTGTATAAAATAATAAAATAATAATTTTTTTATTAATTAAAATTTATTAATTAATTATTAATTGGTAAAAAATTTTTGAGAAATTGGGGTAAAGTCTTGGGTGAAGGTTAACAGGTGTTAACGATAGGCACCATGGCGTTTGTGGCACAGAACTTTGGGGTAACCCCGAGTGAGGCACAGTTCCGAGCGTTGCTAAAGTCGGACCTCTTGAAATTGGCCAAACATTTTAACTTGGAGGTCCGAACTAATTTGAGGAAGGCAGAGTTGCAGGCCACGGTGATACAATCTATGGTGGGATTAGGAACATGGGACGAGTTAGCCTGGGAGTGGCTACCCGAAGAACCAGAAGATGTTGAGCTCCGGAAACTGGAGTTGCAATTACGGAGCCAGGAACGGATTAAAGAAGAAGAAAGGAAAGCAGAAAAAGACAGAGCAGAAGAAGAAAGGAAAGCAGAAAAGGAAAGAGCAGAAGAAGAAAGGAAAGCAGAAGAGAGGAGAGAAGAGAAACAAGCAGAGGAAAGGAGAGTGGAACGAGAACTCCAGGAAAGGTTAGCAGAAGAAGAAAGGAAAGCAGAAAAGGAAAGAGCAGAAGAAGAAAGGAAAGCAGAAAAGGAAAGAGCAGAGGAAAGGAGAGCTGCAAGGGAACTCGAAGCAGAGGAGAGAAAAGCGGAAAGGGAATTAAAGGAACGTGACATGGAGCTTCAGCAAGAAATCAAATTCAAGGAGCTGGAGTTAATGAGAGAACGGGGAGAGGCACCACCCTTGCTGACGGGGTCGACACCTAACCAGAAAACCTGGGATGTGGGCAGACATGTGAGGCTGGTTCCACCGTTCAGTGAAAAGGAAGTCGCGAAATTTTTCCCACACTTTGAGAAAGTGGCTCGACAATTAAACTGGCCGGAGGAGGCCTGGACCATACTCGTGCAAAGTGTGCTGGTGGGGAAAGCTCAGGAAATTTATTCGGCGCTACCAATGGACCAATGTGCAGATTATGAGGTACTGAAGAAGCACATCCTCAAGGCCTATGAGTTGGTTCCGGAAGCTTACAGGCAAAAATTCAGGAATGCCAGGAAGAGGGAGAGTGAGACCCATGTGGAGTTTGCCAGAGTGAAAGAAAACATGTTTGATCGGTGGTGTGAGTCAAAAGGAGTCGGGAAAGACTTCGAGACATTGCGGGACTTGATCCTGGTGGAGGAATTCCAGCAGTGTGTCCACGAGGACATCAAAGTGTACCTGCAGGAAAAGAAAGTACCAAAGTTGTGGGACGCAGCCACCATGGCAGATGATTATGCCTTAACCCACCGAATAGGGGTCCACGAACCTAACTCCTCGCCTAGATCTCCGCAGGGGAGGTGGGGAACAGCAGGTGCGGAGAACGACCATACATGGCGGCGGCCTCGAGATGATTATGGGGACAACTATGATACCCCACCTGTTCGAAATCGGAGGGATGCGGGCCCAAGACAAACTTATAGTTCGGGGGGCCCGAGGCAGACCACGAGTTTTTCCTCCGGGCCTACTTGCGCTTTTTGCAAGAAACCTGGACACTTGATGTCCAGTTGTTACCGCATGAAAAGCGAAGACCCAGAGCGGAGTCCGACTACTACGACTCCAAACGCAATGGCCATTGTGAGAAATCGCCATCAAAAGGGTTACCAACCATTTATTTCAGAGGGGTTTGTGTCACGGGATGGAGCCTCGACTAACCGGAAACCGGTTAGGATATTGAGGGACACAGGGGCACATCAATCTTTAATGCTTGAAGGCATTTTGCCATGGTCCGAGGAGACGGCAACGGGGGATAGTGTTCGTTCACAGGGGATCGGGGGCGGTGTTAGTGCTCCCCTTCATGTCATCCATTTGGAGTCCGATTTGGTGTCAGGACCGGTCACCGTCGGTTTACAAGCCACGCTTCCTGTAGAGGGGGTATCTGTGGTTATCGGGAATGATTTGGCCGGGGGTCAAGTTTATGGTAACCTGAGGGTTGGTAAAGAGCCCAGCAGGGAAAATAACACCACACCAGCTCGGGATGGCGACAAAAGTGCCAAGTTATTTGTAGGGGGACTGAACTTCAAAACAGAGGAAGAAGTTCTGACCTCTGTCTTCAACAGATATGGGCCGCTGGTGGAAGTGCGGTTGGTAAGAGACTGGGAAACGCAACAGTCAAGAGGGTTCGGCTTTGTCACGTTTGCCAGCACAAAAGACGCCAGAGAGGCAGAGAAGAATTGGAATGGCAAGGATTTGGAGGGTCGGACCATAACAGTAGGGAAGGCATTTCGTAGACGTCGAGAGGTCTACAGGAGAGGACAACTGGGCGATAGTTTTGGTGGTGGCCGCAATCAATATTATTATGGAGGCTCCCTGAGTTACGGCCGCTCCCGAAGGAAGGATTGGCAAAGTAATGGCCGAGAAGGAGACCGCTATTCATGGGACTACAGGGACAAGTGGTCCCACCCTAAGTATTAGGGAAGTTCGGAGAAGTTGAAGCACTGAATGTGGCGGAGCCGCCGAGCCAAGATTCCTACACGGATTAACCGTGAACGCCGTTCCTAAAGGCGTCCATGTAGTGAACTTTCATGCACGGACTAACCGTGAACTCCACGTTCCTCAAGGCGCCCATGTAGAGAACTTTCCTGCACGGACTAACCGTGAACTCCACGTTCCTAAAGGCATCCATGTAGTGAATACTCGGCTTGGCCTCCCGGAAAAAGTGCTATCGAGTGGCTTAACTTTGGATCTTTGATCAACCCCTTAACCTTCATTCACAAGAAACTGACGGTCAAAGTCAGAGGGTCATGAGATGGAGTTTGATTTGGCAGGGACAATGTCGTTGCTGGTGCTTAGTCCAGAGTGAGTAATCTGGAGGGGTTGTGGTGAAATTTTGGTTGCTTTATTTTTAAGTGATAACTGTGCCCGGGGGGAACTGATAATGTGGGGGGGGGTTGAGTTATCTGGTTTGTTTCTCCAAATTGGCCGGCAAAGAAAGTTTTCGCTGGGTTCAAACTTTCTTTCTTGAAGGGGGGGAGTGTTACATATTTATGTGAAGGAATGTGGATTACCATTCAGGTCTTTGCTTATCCGTGTGTAGTATATTAAGGGTTGTTGTGATTGGAGGGTCAGGAGCCCTTCTGAACAAGTGGCCGGAAACGGAAGTGACCGGAAACGGAAGGAAAAAGACACGAGGAGAAAAGGACGAGGATTCTTCTTCCTCGCCCCGCTCCGACGAAAAGTGGGATTGATTGAGCCGTGTGGAAAAGCGGCGTTCCCGAACCTGTCTGGCGAGAGGAGTTACCGGGACGGATACCTGCCCGGTGGACGGCAAACTGTCGTGTGGCCGTGCACCGACCCAGCGTTTGGCGCCGTTCGTGACACCGTCTAAAAAGACGCGTACGGGTCGCCCGTTGGGGCCTAACACGCCTGGCAAGCGGCGTGGGGCTTTCGGCTTGCTTTCCCGTACCCGCTTCGCGTGGCCACGAGGGGCTGTAGCCGGGGTGCCTGGTACGATACCTGCCCGGTGGAAACACGTCCACCCGGGGTTCGTTCAACCGCCCGAGTGCGGCGACGCCGACCATCATCTTGGTCAGGAGGGGCCCAGAGACATTGTGCGGGACCGAGACCAAAAGGGGGTTGTGAGTACTCACCGGGACACACATATATAAGATGGCCATCTTACTCATAGGGAAGTGCTTGTGAATTGGGAATTGTCGATGGTTGTGTATGGTTGATTGCTCGGGGAAAATCTCCGTGGTTGTGTCATTGAAATTGTATGGTATCATTACCATTGAAATATATCCTTGATAGTTGTCTCTTGGGTGAAATTCATATGGATTGCGTGGCGAAAGCGCATATA
Source organism: Myxine glutinosa (assembly GCF_964187855.1). Lineage (NCBI taxonomy): Eukaryota > Metazoa > Chordata > Myxini > Myxiniformes > Myxinidae > Myxine > Myxine glutinosa. The sequence continues at coordinate 99,748,818 of NC_136272.1, forward strand.
TAATACAGCTTTCTGGCGAAGTTCCTCTCACGGTCCGGGGGTCACCGAGACCAGGTATTCACTGAGGGGACCACGTAACACATGTTCATTCTCTGATATTTCAATGAGAAAATCATAATCATGCAAACTTTCTTCAATTTGCTGAGGATTGTTTTTATTGGTTCACTCTAGTGTCGGCTTTTTCTTTTAATTAAAGGTCCTCTGACCCTCCTTCAGCTCCACCCGGGTGCACCCATTCTTCCAATAACCTCTTCCTGGTTAAACTCCCAAAATGCTGGCTTACCATTCACCTCCACTCCTTTGTTGATCCTTTCTCCTGTTTGTGGAACTACCTTCCACGGGGGATTCAACCCCACCCTTCCTTCCAGGGTTTCAAGCAGGAGGTGCACCACCATCTCATCCCTACTCATGATCTTTTCCACCCACATCAACCTTAACCTAACCTAACCTAACCTAACCTAACCTAACCTAACCCTATTACCTCCAAGTTAATGCATTTCCCTCCCCTCCATCCTTTCTCTCTCCTCTTTTCTAGTTCATTCATTCCCTTGCACTTGTGTCCAATCCGTTAACCCACTTTCCCCATTTTCAGTTTGTCACATCTGGTTTCTCGATGTTGAATCCAAAAAATAAAAAAACAAGAAGACGTCATGCAGAGCACGATACTTGCAAAATTCCCCCCCCCCCCCCCCCCCCCCACACACACGAAAAAAAGTTGCAATTGATTCAGCAAATTGTCCATTTCATCAAGATCAAATTGACGAATCAAAGATCGGGTCAATAGGAAGAAGTGACGATTTTTAGATGAACATTGATGATTTTGGAAGTTTGACCTTAAGTTGAACTTTGACCTCAAAAATAGTCGATTTCCCAATTCATCTGTGTGGCACTATGCAAATGCTGTTAAATTTTCAAGTCAATCGGATGAAAATTGATGATTTTTCAGATGAAAATTGATGCTGTTGGAAGTTTGACCTTGAGTTGACCTTTTGACCTCAAAAATAGTTGGTTTCCCAATTTAGTGACTCAATGTGCAAATGCTGTTCAATTTCCAAGTCAATTTCCAAGTCAAACAGACAGACAGACAAACAAACAGACAAATGAAAAATCACTCATAGAGCGACACTTGGCAAAAGATAACTAAGTAGAATGGCATGAAGGAGAGCATCCTTTTGACCCCAAAACGAATTGGTGGTTGAATTCAGTGACCTGATATGCAAATCATCTTCAAATTTTAAGTTAATTGGATGAAAATTGACCATTTTAGAAATCTGGCTTATGTTGATGTTTTGGCCTATGTTGGCCTAAAAATAGTTGGTGGTTGGTTTCAGTAAGCTGATATGCAAATCATATTCAGATTTCAAGTCAATCGGATGAAAATTGAGGATTTTAGAAACTTGAAATAAGTGCTTGACCTTGACCTTAGGCCTATGTTGACCTTTTGGCCTATTTTGATCTCAAGAATAGTTGGTGGTTGTATTCAATAATTAGTTGATGTGAAAATCCCATTCAAATTTCAAGTCAATCAGATGAAAATTGAGGATTTTAGAAATTTGAAAAGGTTGTTGACCTTTGCCCTATGTTGACCTTTTGGCCTATGTTGATCCCCAAAATAGTTGGTGGTTGGATTCAGTTAGCTGATATGTAAATCCTATTCAAATTTCAAGTCAATCGGATGAAAATTGAGGATTTGAGAAATTGGAGAAACATTGGTTGACCTTTGGCCTATGTTGACCTTGTGACCTATGTTGATCTCAAAAATAGTTGGTGGTTCAATTCAGTTCGCTGATATGCAAATCCTATTCAAATATCAAGTCAATCGGATTAAAATTGAGGATTTTAGAAATTTGAAGAAAGTGACCGTTGGCCTGTGTTGACCTTTTGACCTTTTGACCTCAAATATGTAGGATTTTGGCGGACCACTACTCTACGGACCACAAATTTGGTGAGGTTTCGTGAAGATGGGTTTAATATTGTAACCTGTAGGCAACTATAAGTGAGCGGACAGACAAACGCACACAAAAACAAACACACAAACCGGAGTGATCAACGTACTTGTCCAAAAAGATTTTTTTGGCCAAGTAACAAACAGACAGAATAACAATCGCAACCAACCAATATACTTGAAAAATCTTCGATTTTGCAAGTAATAAGAGTACATTGTTGGAAAAAGGAAATTAGAAAATGTACATACAGAAAATGTTATACATTAGAAAAGACTCAACAAATGGTAATTATACAAAACAACATTTACAAATCACCTTTATGTACAAAATAATAACACTCGTGGAAGAGCTTGGAAAAGGGCAAGCAAGTAAATTGAGACGACTGACAATGACAACAGTTAAACACTCACAAACAATAAGGTTTTCGGAAAGAACCGCAGCGGAGACAACAAAGGGCTAAACCAAAACAATGCAAAACACAGGGAAATAAATTAGCAGTTTATGTCCTGCAAGCAGAAGGATGCAAAAGAATAGGCGAGGATAAACTAGGAAGAGAAAGAAATATCACACACACACACACACACACACACACGTATACATATATAGCATACGAGTACACATACGAGTACGAGTACATATACATTGCATGTAGAATGTCTACACCGCTTTCAAAATTTCACCTTTTGTTGCCTGGAATTAAATTGCATTAAAACAGACATTTTCCACCTTTATTTACACATTATAACCCACAACTTACAAGTGAAAAACAAGTTCTACAAATTTCATAAAATTCATTAAAATACAAAACTACAATATCTTGGTTGGATTAGTGTCAACCCCCCTTATAATAGCAATTGTAAATTAGCTCAGGTGTAACCAATCACCTTCAAAATCACATACCAAGTTAATTGGCCTCCGCCTTTGTTAAATTGCAGTGATTCTGATTATTTCAGAATATAATCAGCTGTTTCTTTAGGTTTCTTCTGCTGAATAGTGCATTTCACAGCAAAGACTCAACCATGAGCACCAAGGAGCTTTCAAAAGACCTTCGGGATCAAGTTGTGGAAAGGCACACATCAGGGGTTGGGTATAAAAATGTTTAAAAGGCCTTGAAAAACCCTTGGAGCACAATCAAGACAATCATCAAGAAGTGGAAGGCGTATGGTACCACCAAGACCCTGCGTAGATCAGGCCGTCTCTCCAAACTGGATGACCATGCAAGGAGGAGAATGATTGTAGAGGCCACGAAGAGGCCATTGGAAACTTTGAAAGTGGCAGAGGCTTTTATGGCAAAGACTGGTTACTGTGTGCACGTGAAAAAAAATATCCCAAACACTCCACAAGTCTGGCCTGTACGGTAGGGTGGCAAAAAGGAGGCCATTACTCAAAAAGCCTGCCTTGAGTCCCGTTTAAGGTATGCAAGAAAAAGAAAACACTCCGGAGATTCTGAAGCCATGTGGCAAAAACTTGTGGTCTGATGGAACTTTTTTGGCCAAAATGCAAAACATTACGCTTGGCGCAAACACAACACCGCTCCTTTCCCATGCCATCTCCAGATGCTGCATGATGTCATTGCCGGGCACCATAGGGGGCTCGGCAATGACGCGCTCTGAAAGGGAGTACTCAGTTTTCACTCCGGTTGTTTGTTTTCTTGTTGTACACCGCTCCTTTCCAATGCCATCTCCAGGAGCTGCATGTCGTCATTGCCTTGCACCAAAGAGGGCCCCGGCAATGACGCGCACTGAAAGGGAGTACTCAGTTTTCACTCCGGTTGTTTGTTTGTTTGTTTTCTTGTTGTACGCCACTCCTTTCCTATACCATCCCCAGGTGCTGCATGACGTCATTGCCGTGCACCGAAGGCGGCTCACCAATGACACGCGCTGAAAGGGAATGCTCAGTTTTCACTCCAGTTGTTTGTCCGGGCGATATGTCAGCCATCCTTTGAGCTAGGAAGCTGAAATTTCTGCACAATAGTGAGCAAGTACTTTGTCAAAAACAATATTTTTTGTTTTTTGATTAATCAATAGATTGATTAGTTACTTAATTATTATCGATTAATTAAGTACATATTTATTTCCTTTCTCTTCTGGGCAGAATTATCTCAGGAACCTTTTGAGCTGGGAAGCTGATATTTGGACACGATAATGACCAAGCGATGTGGCTATAAAGGATATTTTTGATTTATTGATTAATCAGTTAATTGATTAATTATTTTTTTGATTATTCAATTCATCATTTAATTTTTGAATAATTAATTTTCCAAAAATTGCAGTTTCAGATGAAACACTGGTAGTTGAGGTATGCTATTAGCCAATTGATTAAGAAATTATTTTACGATTATTATTTATTGATTTTTATTTAATTTAAAGTTTTTAATTTTTTTATTTTATTTTATTTATTTCATTTTCATTATTTAAAGATTTTATTCCAGAAAATTGTTGAAATTAAAAAATATTTTGGTATCCACATTTGTATTTCTTTGGTGTGCAGTGGAACAGAACAAAAATAGCTGAAAAATTACTAAATCTTAGCTTATTCCACACAGAAATCCTAAAATGGCTCGGACAATATTATTGGCATTTTTTAGAAGGTGTTAGAAATAATTAGATTTCAAGCAGGTGATTCTCCTTTACTCTGGAATTGAACTCACCTGTGGTGAGTTGCAGGTGCCTGCAATATAAAAATCACTCATTCAACTAGTTTGAATCGAGAAAAGGAGTCATTCGGCTGTTTTGTGTCACTGTGTGTACCGCAATACAACAACAACAACAAGCATTTTAAGGCCATTTTCCCTGCAAGAGCGGGGATTAGCCTTGCGGTCCCCATGACAATCTTCTCCATTTTGCCCTATTTTCTGCATCTCCCCTTGTTAACCCCCTTGCCCGCATTTCGTCTTCGACCATCTTTAGTCAAGTCTTTCTCGGTCTTCCCCGTCCTCTACTTCCTTCTACATTCATTTCCATCACTCTTCTCAACCAGTCACTTTCATCCTTCCTCAACACATGACCAAACCATCTCAAACTGTTTCTCTTCACAGCATCCATCACAGGCTCTATTCCCATGATCTTTCGCAATTCATCATTTGTCTTCCTCTATCTCAACGATACTCCGCACATCAACCGAACCATTCGCATTTCCACCCGTTCCGGCCTTCGTTGCTGCTCTACGTTCATTACCCATGTCTCGCTCCCATAAATCATAACACTTCTCACACATGCAGCATACACCTTTCCCTTCAGCTTCAACAACACTCCCCTCCTCATCAGCACGCCACTCAGTTCCCAAAACTTCTTCCATGCACATCTCACTCTAGCAACGGTTGCCGAGTCTGATCCAGCTTCTCCATTCAGCATGTCTCCGAGGAAACAAAATGTTTTCACACCTTCCAGGTTCACGCCGTCTCCAAGATCCAACTCAACATTTCCTCCATCTGCAGCTCCCTCTGTGCACACCTTACACTTGAATGTAGCTGCCACACTGGTTAATGACCCTCTCAAACCACTACATTTTTGATGAACCCACTCAGCGCACATTGTACATTGAATGGAATTCTCTCTGACACCATTCCTGCACACAGCACACGGCCATTTCCCAGTTCTTTCCACCCCACCACATGCTTTACCACTTGCCATCACCTTCGTTTTTCCGATATTCACCTTCAGACCTTTTGTCTCCATACATTCCTTCCACTTGTTCATCTTCTCCTTCAGTCCATCCATACTTTCTGCAATCAACACCAGATCATCTGCATACAACAACTCCCACGGTAAACCCTCCTTTACGTTCCGATCCAGCACCTCCATCACAGCTACAAATAGTAGTGGACTTAGTACCGACCCTTGATGTACTCCCACCTTCACCTCAAACTCACCACTGTTCCCGTCCTTCGTCCTTACAGCTGTGCGCGCTCTTTTGTACATTGCCATCACTACTCTGATCAACCATTCCTCCACTCCTAACTTCCTCAATGCCCATGTCAATACTTTGCGTGGAACCCGATCGAATGCTTTCTCCAGATCAACAAACCCAAGAAACAACTTCTTCCTCTTCTCCATGTACTTCTCCTGCAACTGCCTCACAATAAAAAGCGCGTCTTTCGTTCCTCTTCCTGGCATAAATCCAAACTGCATTTCGTCAATCTTCACTATCTTCCTTATCCTCCTCCAGCATCCTTTCCAATACCTTCATTCCATGCTCCAATAACTTTATCGCTCGATACGAGCCACAGTCCAGAGGGTCACCTTTCTCCTTGTATAGAGGGATGAGGGTACTCAGTTCCCAATCCACTGAATGCGGCCTTCTTTCACCACCAGATTGCAGATCTCTGTCATTCTCTTCCCACCCCAATTTCCCGCTGCCTTCAACATATCTCCCACAACTCCCGTCGGCCCTCCCGCTTTTCTACTCTTTATTGCTTTTATCGCTTCCTCAACTTCCTTCTCAGTTATCTTTTCTACCGGTCCTAAAACTGGGTTACTCTCTATGTTGCCATCCCATTCATTCTCTGCATTGAACAGTATTTCCATATATCTCTTCCATCTTCCTTTAATTCCATCTGGGTCCCCAACGATTTGGCCCACTTCATCCTTCAAGCAACTCACCCCCATCACATCACACCTCTCTTTCGTGATCTACTTTGCAACCCTGAATACCGCTCTCTGACCCTATTCCAAATCCAAGCATTCTCCGAACATTTTCCTACATGCCTCCTGCGCCTTTGCTACCTCTTTCTTTGCAGCCTTCTTGGCTGCCTTATAGCTTTCATGCTCTGCCTTTTCTGCCCCCATACCCTTCGCCTTCTGCCACTCCTTGAACTTTTTCCTCTTCTCGTCCATCTTCTTTCCAACTTCATCTTCCCACCACCATGTTTCCGAGTGCCTCGGTGGTCCTTTTGTCCATCCACATACCTCACCAACGGCTCCCAACAGACTATCTTTCATTGACATCCAACCACTTTCAAGCTCAACCACATCATCCTCTACCCTACTCAGCCTCTTTTTTAATGCCTCCCCTCACTGTCACCTCTTTCAACCTCCACACCTTCATTCTGGGTTGGTACTTCACCCGCCGAGCTCTCCTCGCACCTTTCACCCTTATGTCGCAGACAACCAAGTAGTGCTGTGACACAGCCTCCTCCCCCGGGATCACCTTTGTGTCCCAGAGGTGCCCCCTATCTCGCCTACGCACCAGTAGGTCGTCAACGGTTGTCGTCGACCCACCTGACGTGTATGTAACAAGCTTATTATCCTCTTTCTGGAACTGAGTATTACAAATCAACAAATCAGCTCCATCAGCAAACTCCAAAATCCTTTCACCTTCTCCATTTCTCACACCATATCCGTAACCCCCATGAACTCCCTCAAAACCATCCATAATCCTTCCCACATGTCCATTTAGGTCTCCTCCTACCACAATAACTTCCTCATCTTTCACGTTTTCCATCAGCTTCTCTATCGCACACCAGAACTTGTCCTTCTCTTCATCACTCCGACCAACCTGCGGAGCATATCCCGAGATGACGTTCACCAATAACTTTCCAATCATCATTTTCACCATCATCAACCTTTCACTCACTCTAGTCACACTCACCACACTGTCCACAAACTCCTCAGAAAACAGGACACCAACGCCATGCACGCCCTCCGGGCACCCTTGCCACACAAACTTTTATTTCTGTCCCTGCGTACCCTTCACCATTCTCACACCACTTCCCTTCCATCTCGTCTCCTGCACACAACATATGTCCACTCTTCTTCTGACCAATACTTCCACCACTTCTCCTGATCTCCCTGTCATTGTCCCTACATTCCATGTCCCAAACTTCAGAAACCGATCTCCACGTCGGGCATCAGACGTTTCGTCGTCATAAATGGAGTGATTTCCACCCTTGCTTCGATCGGGTTCCCCACCTTGATTTATGACGAGAGGGAGTGGGGTCCCCCACGGGGTACTTCAGGCTGTACCCTGCCCATATGTAGTTGTAATTGTCATGGTTCTATTTTTGAGGCAATGTTTTTATGGCCGGATGCCCTTCCTGACGACAACCCTTTTCGTCGCCTCTTATGACACGCAGGGATACGGTGTACCTATTCCAAACCGGGGTACACACCGGGTGTGTGTTCCGCAATGAGCATGAAAAAAAGAAAGAAAACCAGGGAATTGTCTGAGGAGATCAGACACAAGATTATAGCCAAGCATAGACAATGTCAAGGCTACAAATCCATCTCTCGAGACCTTGTTGTTCCTTTGTCCACCGTATGCAATGTTGTTTGGAAGTTTAAGGCCCATGGCACTGTAGCCAACCTCCCTGGACGTGGCCGCAAGAGAAAACTTGATCAAAGATTGCAGTGAAGGATTGTTCAAATGGTGGAGAAAGCTCCTCGATCAACTGCCAAACTGATTCAAGCTGACCTTCAGACACAAGGTACGACAGTTTCAACTCGCACCATCCATCGCCAACTCGATGAAAGGGGGTTATGTGGTAGGATACCCAAGAGGACCCCACTGCTGAGAGAGAGGCATAAGAAAGCCCGACTGGAGTTTTCCAAAACACACCTGAACAAGCCAAAATCCTTCTGTGAGAATGTCCTGTGGACAGATGAGAGCAAATTAGAGGTTTTTGGTAAAGCACCTCATCTCCATGTTTACAGAAAACAAAATGAAGCCTTCAAAAAAAAATAACACAGTCCCTACAGTCAAACATGGTGGTTCAGTGATGTGTTGGGGTTGCTGTGCTGCCTCTGGCACTGGGTGCCTTGATTATGTGCATGGCATCATGAAATCAAGAGATTACCAAGGCATTTTGGAGCGCAATGTTCAACCCATTGTCAGAAAGCTGGGTCTCTGTCGAAGGTCATGGGTCTTGCAGCAGGGAAAAGACCCAAAACACACTTCAAAAAGCACCCAGGAATGGTTCAAGACACCTGGACTGTTCTGAAGTGGCCAGCAATGAGTCCAGATCTAAATCCCACTGAACACCTGTGGGGAGATCTGAAAACAGCAGTTGGGAGAAGGAACTCTTCAAATCTGGGAGAACCGGATCAGTTTGCACAAGAAGAGTGCACCAAACTGCCAGTAGAGAGGTGTGGGAAGCTCATTTATGGCTGCAGGAAGCGATTGACTGCAATTATTTTGTCCAAAGGCTGTGCTTCCAAATGCAGTATTAAATCTAGGGTATCAATAATTTTGTCAATGCCATTTCTTTTTATTTTCTGATTTAAAATGATATATTAAGTTCTGAATCGAAAACAAAGGTTATGTAATATTAACAGTGAAATAAAGAATTGTGGAGACGAAATACATTTGTCAATTTCAACTTATTTTTAGAGAACATTGTGAGTTATTTTTAAAAAGTGCAAGGATGCCAATATTTTTGGCCACTACGGTAGAACGTTGTGCTTCTTTCTAAATCATATCCAATTAGTTGAATTGGCCGCAGGTTTCTTCAATTAAGTTGTAGAGACATCTCAAGGATGATCCACGTAAATTGGATGCACCTGATCACAATTTGGGGTGTCATAGCAAAGGGGGTGAATACTTATTGACTCGAGACATTTCAGCTTTTCATTTTCAATTATTTTGTAAAATATTCTAAAAAAGAATTCCACCTTGACATTATGAAGTATTATCTGTGGATCAGTGACAAAAAAAATATCTAAATTTAATCGATTTTAAATTCAGGCTGTAATGCAAGAAAATGTGAAAAACGTCGAGAGTGATTACTTCCTGAAGGCACTGTGTGTGTGTGTGTGTGTGTGTGTGTGTGTGTGTGTGTGTGTGTGTGTGTGTGTGTGTGTGTGTGTGTGTGTATACCACTGATATATTCTAACCACTGAGCTCTTTCTAACCACTCATTCAATGACTCACTGACTGACTCACTCACAAAAATATTTTGTACTCTCGAGGTGGGCAGTAAATTGAAATCTCTCTCTTTTCCTGTCCATATATATTGTCGCATTCCTGGCGATTAAAATCTTTACCAGGAAAGGGATTAGCCAAACAAGCTTTAACTCCGGGGTGACAAACAAATGCGGACTTTATACACGTGGGGCAATAAAGGGAAAGGAAGCGATGAAGGGTCGTACCTGTGGTCCGCCGGGAGTTCCCAATCCTGCAATAAATAAACTCAAACAAAAACGGATTTAGAAATGTACAAACATAACAAAAGGATTTATTAAAAGAAAATACCAATAACAAGAGAAACGCGACGGTGAAACTAAAGTCCTAAATGGGACGTCCCCCACACCAGACTTGAACACAGACGAAGGGAAGAATAAACTGGAAAATAATGGGGTGTGTGTGTGTGTGCACTTAGCTCCAATCACTGGTGGGATCTCATCAGGGTCTGTGAACGGGTCCGGAGGTCCGTGCGCGGGGAACATGCCCAGTCGGCCTCGATGGTTTGCTCTTGTTCACTAGGCCTCGATGCACCCTACCGCGCTCTAGCGACCAGCAGCGCTCGTCCACGCGGAGAACCGCAGTTCTCAGGCCGCGGCTCTTCCTGCTGCCTCTGCACATCTCTGGATGGCGTCTCTGAATACGGTCAGTCCGTCCGCTTTCTGGAGCCCGTCGTCCACACACAATCGCTCGCGAGATCCAGAATGTGAACAGGCACAAGAGCACAAGGGAGAAGAAGCAAGGGAGCAAGAGGTCGTCAAGGGCAAGATGAAGGCATGAAAGGCAAAAGGAAAGTAAGAAAATGTCGGTCCGAGAGTTCTTTTAACGACCGTCTCGTGACGTCAGCTGTGCCTCTCCACCAATGCCCGCAGGCCACCACTACATTTTCCAGCTCTCCACCCATCAGCGCGCCGCTTCTTGCTCGCCCTTCTCTACCAATCAGTGAGTGCCTTCTTACTCCGCCCTGGCCAATCACGGCTCCCCGGGGCATGTCCTCGGCCTGCTCAACCTCAATGTGTGCTTCCCAATGGTGTAATTAGTGGCAGCACTCAATGTCCTGGCTTCCTGGTGGTTTTTATTGTTACTTAGTGTGGTTTAATGGCCATTGGCCATTCTAACTGGTGTCTATGGTGCGGTGTCAAAAAGGATAAAGGATAGATCACTGAGGTTTGACGAACAGGGGAATTAACATAATCCTTACAACTAGTTAACACAAGGGCCATCCTTGTATGGCCACAATCATTCACTCTTATGCGACAACCGGCTAAACAAAACTTACTACATGGTCATGGGCTTACCCGACATCTGGAGCATGTTAATTTATACATCCTACCTGTTCTAAGGTAATCCCTACCCCACCGACATAACAGTATATATAAAATTTTCTCTCTCTCTCTCTCTTCTCCCAATTTCTATTTCTTCCCCTCTCTTTTTATTTCTCGCTCTTGCCCCACAACACCCCTCCCCTCTCTCTTTATTTGTCTTCCACCTCTCTCTCACTCTCTGTTTCGCTCTCTCTCTCTCTCTCTCTCTCTCTGTCTGTCTGTCTGTCTGTCTATCTATCTATCTATCTATCTATCTATCTATCTATCTATCTCTCTATCTATCTCTCTCTCTTTGTGTCTCTACCTATCTAAGTCTGTCTCTCTGTCTTTCTGTCTCTCTCTCTTCTCCCAATCTGCCTCTTCCCCTCTCTTTCTGGTTCTCTCATGCCCCGTACCACAACACCCACCCCTCCCTTTCTATTTGTCTCCCCTTCCACCCACACCTCTCTCTCTCTCTCTCTCTCTCTCTCTCTCTCTCTCTCTCTATCTCTCTCTCTCTCTCTCTCTCTCTCTCTCTATCTCTATCTCTATCTCTATCTCTATCTCTCTCTATATCTCTCTATCTCTCTCTCCTCTCTCTCTCTCTCTCTCTCTCTCTCTCTCTCTCTCTCTATATATATATATATATATATATATATATATATATATATATATATATATATATATATATATATATATATATACCCGACATGTTATATGGTATTAATTTGTATACAGTTTGCACTTGAGTTGATTTTCGCATGGAAAAGACGATGCAGAATCACTAAAGGAACCTAAATGCTCATATTGGTTTTTTTTTTGTGCTGAGCTTTTTGTTTCATTCGCACGGTGGAAATTTTTGCTATTGGGTATCTATAAATTTGTCCTGTCCGCACGATGAATTCAATGCTTTGGTATTAGAGTTGAAGCTGGTCATCAAATAATTAAACTTGTCACATGAGGAAAATCATTGTTCTTTGTTTAATTCAGTGTCCATTTAGGACTGGTGCTCTGATAATTTTTTCTTCTTTCTCACCTTTCTCTCTTCCAGGTCATAATAACTATCTTTGTGCTGGACGTAATGACTGCATTATTGACAAAATGCGGCGCAAGAATTGTCCGGCCTGCCGCCTACGCAAGTGTTGCCATGCTGGCATGGTGTTGGGAGGTACGGCCTGGTGTGTACGTGATAACCAATACAGTGTCAAGGGAGTCGGTTTTGGGGAATAGCAGGTGTGTGATCTTCTTGTATCATATGCACCATTGTTTGGAAGCACGAGTGCGCTCCTAACGAGGTGCCCCCTTTAAGGTTAGGGCAGGGCTTTTTGTTTTGAAAATTTTCAGCATGCCAGCGATAACTCAGCCACTCTTCGTTGAAGGACACCATGGGATCTTTAACATCCACCAGCTAATGTTTTCAGACGGGAGACCCGGCTTAAGTTCCATTGGAGCGATGTCACACTTGTGATGCCACGCCCTATCTGTGAAGCATCAACCCGGCAGTTTATAGTCAAATCTAGAATTGAACACAGCCCACACAGTTCACAGGTCAATTCACTACTCCACACCATCCTCCAAAACGGTTTCAATGTCCTGAATCTTCTCTGGGCAGTTATCGTGAGTCTGGGGTCTGGCCCTTGTTTTGCTGAGACGCACATATTACTCGGTTTCAAAATTTTCTTTGTTCGAATATGCTTGCACCAGCCGCTGAAATGCCCCTGAGAAAAAAAAAATTCGTACCCTTGGGTATAACTCAGAAGAACTTGAATTAACAAGAATAACCCGCAGTAAACCTTTTATTCAGAGCACACATTGCAACAGTCTCAAGCCGTCTTAGCTCACACTGAAAAACTAATCAATTCAGGTAAAAATGAACTGGCACTCTTTCACTTCCCATTAGGAAACCTGCTATAGCTCTTGTAAGAGCTCATTTAGATAGGATTTAAATCCAAGAGTGTAATCTCGATTTTCCATGCACAAATAAAGGAACTGGCGGAAGCCATATAGCTGTGTACAACATGGGAGTTCTATTTTCCTGAAAAGCTCCAGCGAATGACTTTTTGTGCAGTTTTTTTTAATTTTCTTGGGAATTTATTTCTTCTTACGGATGATAAATTATGTCTTCTATTGTTCTTTCTTTATCCTTTTTCCCTCTTTACTGCCTCTCGTCCTCTCCTGTCATCTTAAGTGTTTTTTTGTATACAGTGTCGAGGCTCATGGAGGTCCTAGAACATAGAATGGATCAGCATTTAACAGAGCTAAAGTAACAGTATAAAGAGAGGGGTCAGGGAAACTCACCAACAGCAGGGATGAGGGACAAAATAGAGGGAGACTTGAGGAAATAAGGAATGTGGGGAAGAACGAGGGCATGGGGAGGACATAGGGGGTGGAGAAGATGGATACAGCCGGAAACTTTCAATCATAGAAGTGGAAGGAAAAGCTGGAAACTCAGAAAGTGGTGGGCTTGTGGAGGGTTAATATGGGTAAAAAAAGGTCATGTGAGATGGTGGTGAACAGCTGTCTTAAAGTGCTAGAGGGAAGAATGAGATTGAAGAGATGGAGGAAGTTGATTTCATTGGTGGGGGGAAAAATAGGGATGAATGAGTGAAGCTGTGAATCTGGATTTTTGGGAGTTTCACGAGAAGGGGTTACTGGCAAATCTCGTGCGCCCTGCAGAAACCTGGTGGGAGAGCACGGAAAGGGCAGAGGGTGCAAGACCAGAATATAAGTGGTACAAGTTAGAGAGACCACCGACCTGTCAGCAATGTAAAAAATGATATGCCCATTTACTTGGTTTCATCACAGGATATTCAAATGGTTGTGAAAACCTTGGTTTCCACGGTGTCAAGCTGACCAAGTTGTGAGGCAGGGTCGCCAGCCCAGAGAGGATGGCAGTACTCCATCAAGCTGTGGGTGAAGGCCTTGTCATTTGATAAGAGTTCATGTGTGCCAAAGAAAACTTTGCTCAACAGAGGATGCCCAGTCGGCGACTGGCTTTGAATGCCAACTTATATATGTGGTACGTCCAAAAAAGATCCTGGCTGATAGTGAGGTCTAAAAGTTTGAGTAGCTGAACTTCTTCGAGAAGCTTGTTAATAAAGTTGATGGGAGGGTTTGCCATAGACACGGTGAGTGTATGGGATTTTCTCGGGTTTGAAAGACACATTTCAAGTGTTTGGCCAGTTCATGATCCTATCAAGTTCTGCAGAGAGGGAAGAGGCTGCTACCTGTCTATCTGAAGGATGAGGGATGTCAGAGTAGAGGGTGGAGTCATCAGGAAATAGTAAAAAGAGGAATTTTTTAGAGAATCAAAGAGATCGTTGGAAACTATATGGAATAGGACTGGGCCAAATACACTGCCTTGGGCACTTCAGCCTTGACAGGGAGAAGAAATGTGAGGCTCCCTAAGCGATGGTTACGAGAGTATAGAAAGTCAGTAAGACGTGTGAAGTTGGCTTTGGATGCCACAGGCAGGGATTGGAGAGCAAGACAGGATGCCAGACTGTATTGAATGCTTAATATATGTTTAGAGAGACAGCCCTGATCTTATGTCTGATATTGAGGGCCTCCATCCAATGTTGGGAGAGCAGAAACAGCATCTCTAGGGTAGAGTGACCTGGTCTGAATCTGAGCTGATGGTCTGAGATCAGGCCTTTGGAGAAAAGGAAGGATTTGATGTCGACTGCGATCATGGATTCCATTACCTTGCTGATGATCTGAAGTAAGCTGATAAGTCTGTAGTTAAGGGGAGCAGTATTTGCACATTTTTAGCTCACCTGGAACGAAGTTCAGGGGAGCTTATGCGATGGCGTGTTGTCCGTCCGTCAGTCTATCTGTCTGTCAGTCCGTCCGTTCATCTGTCAGTCCTTCAGTCTGTCAGTCCGTCCGTCCATCAATCAGTCAGTCCGTCCGTCCATAAACACTTGCAACTTCTTCTCCGAAACCGCTGAAGGGATTGTGATCAAACCTGGCACAAATTATATTGGCACAAAACGTGGCACAAAATCGGTATTTTTTTGTTTGTTTAAAGTCTTATGATTATGTTAGTATGATTGTACATGCTGCCCTGTCTTCTAGCAACCATTGAAATTGGTTTAAAATACCGTTAGTCGGTGCAGTATACAGTTTATTCTACCAGGTGAGCGCCAGGGGTATTACCCCTATGTTTAATGTAATGCTGTCATGTTGGCTGATTTCCAAGCAGATGTAAGATGACCTAGGACAATTGATAGGATGAACAGAGTAGAATGGGGACGTGCAGTTATGAATGTTTTTTTTTTTTTGGTAAGCAAATAATGCACTATTGGTGTATCGGAAAACGGCACGATAAAGATTGATCAATTAAATAGATTGCATGCAATCTGTACAGTTATAATGAAAGGCAGATCAAATCCCCAGGATAGGCTTCAGGCAAGCGACACACTGGGCCTTGCAGTCGACGACATGCCTGTGTAGTCTCCCCCCTACCATGAAAAATATTTGGGCATTTGGCATGCATGACGTGCATACAATCCCCCGTTAAATGTTGTGCTGTGGTCAAAACTTCAAAATTAAATTTTGTACTTTTGATTACATTTTTTTTTCTTCCTTAAGTCAGCGATGCCTGCTTATTGTGTTCAACTTGTTGTGTTCAAGTTGTGTTCAACTCTTTTACCAATGCTGAATAAACCGTTTAATTAGGTTCACTTATATTCGATAAATTGCACCGCATATCAGGTTCATGTAGTTTAAGATGTGACTACAAAATACAAACACTCGCCGGTTAGGAATATTTCTAAGACCTTTTCAGGATGTTGCACTCATACATTATTAAATTACTTTGCTAATAGGCCGTGCTTTTGTCGTCACCGGAAAACATCCCGGATACCCAAGGGGGCAAGTGTTTTGAATTGTTAGGATTTATATTGCGTTGGAGCTGCAAAACACATCGAGTGAGAATCCCCAGACGAATGGGACAAGTAATCCCCTAATAAGCCTCCATCCCAATAAGATGCGACTCACAAAGCGTGTTGAATGTGCAGAATCAAGAATCCCCTTGGTGTATTTAATACTTAGGTGGACTTAATTTATTTATTAGACCGCAAAAGTAAAATGAAAAAAAAATTCTGGATGAGCATATTGCCACATTTTGCAGGCAGTCGTGAAAAATCGCTGCAGGGACAGGATCATACAAGCCTCTCTAAAGGGCTGGCTTGAAAACTTAGAGGTATGCATACTTGCCTTTGAGCTGTCTAGCTTGAATTCAAATGCCGACCGAGCTATAAACTCTCATCTTGGTGTTTTGCGGGCAGGGCAATTCCTCAATGTGTGTGCCGTCCCTCGGTAAGATGTGAAGCCAGAGGACTGGCCATTTGTGGACGTTACAGGTCCCACGGTGTCTTTCGCGCAAGGTAGGTGAGTAACCTCCAGAACCCTGAACAAATTACAAATTCCTGCAAAATCACCTTTCGGTGAAGCTCAAGCCCGGCCAGCTGGTTCATGAAAAATTTGGCCCAAAAGCTTTCCCCGGATGACTCCAAAAGAAAGTGGGAATAATTTAGGCCGTTAAAGAAGTACTCGATGAGTCTTCGCAATCTTCATTCAGCAAATGTATTTTGGCCCCTTTGTTACTTGACATTCACATACGCATGATGCAGCTAGAGGTTGGCTATTTAATAAATTTATATGATATATGCTTTCAAGGTTTTTAACAAACTGCTCGTGGACATTAACGAAATAGTTCTCCCATCGAGGTTTGGGCAAATCCCGCACAGACATCCGTTTTCTGCGCCCACGACTGTCCTCCATTTGTGAAAAGCAACTCGTCTCGGGTCCTTTCTGCAGCCGCATTATACGAAAGATATCTAAGACAAGATAACCCTGGAAAGCAAAAAAAAATTTACTCTGTTTTGTTTGGAGTGGAACTCTTCCAGGACAAAATATGGCATCACTCAGCTTCGGAATGTCTAAGATAAGGTCGACTAAAAAGAGTCCTAAATTGGCACGGACATCCTGTTCCCACATTTCTTACTTTATTTGCAGAGTCATTTTCTTAACGACTTCAGGATCATTTTGTGAGCTTTTTGTCTCAAGTGCAAAGGATATACTTTGCTGTCAATCTGGAATGATAGGGTTAGGGTGGGAGGGCAATTGCAGGTTAATGTTCAAAATAATCAAATCTGTTTATTTAATTGCAATATTTAGTTTCTTAAAACCTCTTCTAATGCGTTCATTCCAAAAGACTACCCAAATCATTCCATGTGAAGTTTTTCCCAAAGAGGGATACAGTTCATCCCTCTCTTTCTCTTCCTCCTCTTCCTCTCTCTGTTCCTTGAGCTCAACTAAGCAAGAATTTAATCTCCAGCTTGCATTGCATTTGGCATGTGTTTTCACAAACATTATCATGCTTTGTCTCATTTCTACCATCGCTTATCATTGCATGATAAATGATGCTGTGGCGTAACATGGCACAACTATACTTTTGGAACAAATTGTACAAATGGGGAATAAGACAACATTTTCACATTGCACATATATAGTAATCATACTGTTTATCGATGGTGGCGCATTCAGAGATGTTGTGTGGAAGTTTTTAAATTGAATTCAAATGGGAAAATATGTTCATGCAAATCAGGCGTTTTGTAGGAAATACGAAGTAAAGTGTCAGTAAAGGATTGATGGCATGCACGGCAACCTAATTGCAGAAGTTGTGTCAGCCTAGTTGTGGAAGTTGAGGCAGCCTAGTTGCAGAAGTTGTGGAAGTTGAGGCAGTCAAGTTGTGGAAGTTGAGGCAGTCAAGTTGTGGAAGTTTAGGCAGTCAAGTTGTAGAAGTTGAGGCAGCATAGTTGCAGAAGTTGTAGAAGTTGAGGCAGCTTAGTTTCACAAGTTGCCGCAGCCTAGTTGTGGAAGTTGTGGCAGCCTAGTTGTGGAAGTTGTGGCAGCCTAGTTGCAGAGGTTGCAGAAGTTGTTGCAGCATAGTTGCAGAGGTTGCAGAAGTAGAGGCAGCTTAGTTGTGGAAGTTGTGGCAGCCTAGTTGCAGAAGTTGTTGGAAGTTGAGGCAGCTTAGTTGCAAAGTTCAGGCAGTTCTAGTTGTGGAAGTTGTGGCAGCCTAGTTGTGGAAGTTGAGGCAGCATAGTTGCGGAAGTTGATGCAGCATAGTTGCAGAAGTTGCAGAAGTTGAGGAAGCCTAGTTGTGGAAGTTGAGACAGCCTGGTTGCAGAAGTTGCGGAAGTTGAGGCGGCCTAGTTGCAGAAGTTGCGGAAGTTGAGGCAGCCTAGTTGTGGAAGTTGAGGCAGCCTAGTTGCAGAAGTTGTGGCAGCGGAGTTGCAGAAGTTGTGGAAGTTGAGGCAGATTAGTTGCGAAAGTTGCAGAAGTTGAGGCAGCATAGTTGCAGAAGTTGCGGAAGTTGAGGCAGCATAGTTGCGGAAGTTGTGGCAGCCTGGTTGCAGAAGTTGTAGAAGTTGAGGCAGCCTAGTTTCAGAAGTTGCCGCAGCCTAGTTGCGGATGTTGTGGCAGCCTAGTTGCGGAAGTTGTGGCAGCCTAGTTGTGGAAGTTGTGGCAGCCGAGTTGCAGAAGTCGCAGAAGTTGATGCAGCATAGTTGCGGAAGTTGTGGCAGCCTGGTTGCAGAAGTTGTAGAAGTTGAGGCAGCCTAGTTTCAGAAGTTGCCGCAGCCTAGTTGCGGATGTTGTGGCAGCCTAGTTGCGGAAGTTGTGGCAGCCTAGTTGTGGAAGTTGTGGCAGCCGAGTTGCAGAAGTCGCAGAGGTTGATGCAGCATAGTTGCGGAAGTTGAGGCAGCTTAATTGCAGAAGTTGAGGCAGCCTAGTTGTGGAAGTTGTGGCAGCCTAGTTGCAGAAGTTGTGGAAGTTGAGGCAGCCCTAGTTGTGGAAGTTGAGGCAGCTTAGTTGCAGAAGTTGATGCAGCATAGTTGCAGAAGTTGCGGAAGTTGAGGAAGCCTCGTTGTGGAAGTTGAGACAGCCTGGTTGCAGAAGTTGTGGCAGCCTAGTTGCGGAAGTTGTGGCAGTCTAGTTGCAGAAGTTGTGGCAGCCTAGTTGTGGACGTTGAGGCAGCCTAGTTGTGGACGTTGAGGCAGCCGAGTTGTGGACGTTGAGGCAGCCGAGTTGTGGACGTTGAGGCAGCCTAGTTGTGGACGTTGAGGCAGCCTAGTTGTGGACGTTGAGGCAGCCTAGTTGTGGACGTTGAGGCAGCCTAGTTGTGGACGTTGAGGCAGCCTAGTTGTGGACGTTGAGGCAGTCTAGTTGCAGAAGTTATGGGAGCAGAGTTGCAGAAGTTGCGGAGGTTGAGGCAGATTCGTTGCAGGAGTTGCGGAAGTTGAGGCAGCCTAGTTGCAGAAGTTGTGGAAGTTGAGGCAGCTTATTTGCAGAAGTTGCGGAACTTGAGGCAGCCTAGTTGTGGCAGCCGAGTTGCTGAAGTTGCGGAAGTTGAGGCAGATTAGTTGCAGAAGTTGCGGAAGTTGAGGCAGCCTAGTTACAGAAGTTGAGGCAGCCTAGTTGCTGAAGTTGTGGCAGCCTTGTTGCAGAAGTTGTGGCAGCCTAGTTGCAGAAGTTGCAGCAGCCTAGTTGTGGAAGTTGAGGCAGCCGAGTTGTGGCAGTTGAGGCAGCATAGTTGCAGAAGTTGTGGCAGCCTAGTTGCGAAGTTGCAGCAGCCTTGTTGTGGAAGTTGTGGCAGCCAAGTTGCAGAAGTTGCGGCAGCCTAGTTGCGGAAGTTGCAGCAACCTTGTTTGTGGAAGTTGTGGCAGCCTAGTTGCAGGAGTTGCAGAAGTTGAGGCGGCTTCGTTGCAGAAGTTGTGGAAGTTGAGGCAGCTTAGTTGCAGAAGTAGTAGAAGTTGAGGCAGCCTAGTTGCACAAGTTGCGGAAGTTGAGGAAGCCTTGTTGTGGAAGTTGAGACAGTTTTGTTGCAGAAGTTGCGGCAGCCTTGTTGCTGAATTTGTTGCAGCCTCGTTGCAGAAGTTGTGGAAGTTGAGGTAGCTTAGTTGCAGAAGTTGCGGAAGTTGAGGCAGCCTAGTTGCTGAAGTTGAGGCAGCCTAGTTGCAGAAGTTGAGGCAGCCTATTTGCAGAAGTTGAGGCAGCCTAGTTGCTGAAGTTGAGGCAGCCTAGTTGCTGAAGTTGAGGCAGCCTAGTTGCGGAAGTTGAGGCAGCCTAGTTGTGGAAGTTGTGGAAGTTGAGGCAGTCAAGTTGTGGAAGTAGTGGCAGCCTAGTTGCGGAAGTTGCGGCAGCCTAGTTGTGGAAGTTGTGGAAGTTGAGGCAGTCAAGTTGTGGAAGTTGAGGCAGCAGAAGTTGCGGAGGTTGTGGCAGCCTAGTTGCTCCTGGTACACAAATGATATATAGGGAGGGGGAAATCTGTCTGCACTTCCTGGTCAAGTATGCCTGTTATGTGATTTCACGCTACGATTACTCCTTTATTGGCCCAAAATAGTTCCACATTCTTGTGAGGTCAGCCATGGAATCTTCAGTGCAAAATGTTCGACTGTAGGTGATTTGGCTAGGTAGGAACTTGTAATTTGTTCTGGGTGCCAGTGATAACTCGCCTCCGCTTCACAAGACACACCGTGGGATCGTTATTGTGTACCAACTAATGCTATCAAATGGGACACCCGGCTTAATGTCCATCCGATGGATGGTACACACATCGATGCCTCGTTCTGCATGCAAAACACTTGGATGACAGTTTTGAGCCGGGTTGGCATTCAAACCCAGGCTAGATGGCACAGATGCAAGTATGCATACCTCCTGGGTATCCTAAGAGCCGCTTAATTGTTCTTAATAAAATCTTTTTTTTAAAAGTTTTGGACAAACTTTACATCTGCTAATGCTATCTAAGGACTCGTTAACCCAGTTGTCTTTTTTCTTCCTCTAACTCCATTTGTTTTTTATCTTCCTATTTTACATTTAATTATTTTTCGTCTTCCTTCATTCTTCACCGTTTAAAGTTTTTTTGTTTTTTTTAGTTTTCCTACCATTTTGCTGCTACAGTTTTTTTTAGATGTTCCTCAGATTGTTGATCATCATGGGGCTGTGCATTCGTTTTGCATCAACTGTTATGTCAAGGATATCCAGGGCAATGGCATCTAATCTGGTAATAATTGAAGTTGTTGCAAGAGTGAAACTTTTTTGTTCACAATACCCACTCAACTATTCGTCTGCAAGACGATTAATTATACCATTCAAAATTATTGCCATTTCTCATGATTGTGAATCCTTTCCTGGAGTATCAGATTTATTCATAGCTTATCCTAAACTTGGTGCACTTTGTGTAATGAGATGTGCTTCAATCGACAGTATGTGAGAGCATAGGTACTGAGCCTCGCCATGATTGTAGGGTTCAAGATTGCTCACATTATTGAACATAATCCCCTTAGATGCTTATACACTTGGAGCGGTGGTTATTGAAGTGTTTGAATCCTACCTCATTAGAAGGATGAATCCCAGGTCATGCCAAAACTCCCCAGCAGTCGTCGTGTCATAATCATCAGTCCTACATGTGGTTCCCTGGAGAATAATTTTGAGAAGTCCGCACACTGATGAAAGTCAATGGGTGTCAGATGGGTTCAATATGGTGGATGCGGCAGCAGTTCAAAATCACAGTCGACCATCGCTTCAAGGGCAATGTGTGAGATGTGAGCTGGCGCATTGCCATGGTGGGACGGAACTCCGTGACTTACCTCTCCATGCCATTTTAATTTGATGACATCACATGGTTTGTAATAGGCCAGCATAATAGTTGCCTGTAATATTGTGTCCGTATGGAAGGCTATCAATCGGTAATATCCCTTCCACATCCCAAGACTGAAGCCAAACGTAACCTCGCCTGCAGAAAGGACGGCATTAGAACTTCATCAGTGGTGCTTTCACTCGTTAGATTGCTGCTTGGACTCGAGCTAAAAGTGATGAACCCAAGTCTCATCCCAAGTAACAAATCTGCAAAGAAGGATGTCTCGATTACGTTTGAAATAGTGCACAAGCTTCCGAGAAATGGTGACTGGTTGACTGGTTTTGGTTGACTGTTGATCCATATTGAAACCTTCCTCATTCCAAAGTGTGTTGGTCAGAATATCGAGAGCTCTTTTGGTTGACATAACAACGTGTTGGGCAGTGTATCAGACAGTTAACCTGCGGCCTGTCCTCCCAACTCTGCATGCCACAGATGGCGTAAACGTTTTCGGGCAGAGATGCACTTGCCAGCTGACCCGCAAGGGGTTCATTTTCAATTCTGTCTCTACCCCTTAAAATCAGCTGCCCATTTATTTTCTGTGGGTATGAGGAAAATCTCTACCCAAGGTTGGAAGCCTGTGCTCCTGAATAACCTTGAGAGTTAATCCTTTCTGTGCAGGTATTGGACTACAGCTCGAGCTTCAATTTTGTCGATATTGCGCAAAGGTCAAATCCTTCAATCCTTCAATCAAAGAGGCTGAAAAGCAAAACAGTAAACCTCGGAGTGTGACCCTCATGTGCATAGATATGAATATATTTCTCTAGAACTATACATCATTTCAAGATCTTTCCACATTCAATTCATCAATTCATGTGTGCAACATGTGACTGCTGACTTGCATCATTGCTCCCAGTGTGGCTCTGCTGCTTATGCAGGTGGCTCCTGTAGGTTCGATAATTTTTTAAAATTTGTTTGGGTTGCTGGGGATAACTTGCCTACTCTTCACAAAAGACACCGTGCGATCTTTATGGTCCACAAACGATCAGTGCTGCCAGATCGATCCTCTGGCCCAATGTCCTTCTGATGGTTGACGTCCACATAACTGTCTCTCCCTGCATGTAAAACACCAGGACGACAGTTTATAGCTGAGTTGTGATTCGAACCCAGGGTAGACAGCTCAAAGGTGGGTGTGCATGTCTCTAAGCTTTCCTGCCATCCCCACACTAGATTACAGCTGTCTTTTTTTTTCTTTTTTCTTTTTGTATACAGAATCGAGGCTCGTGTAAGAGCTAACACATTGAACATGCAAACATGCACAGGCACATAAAACATACAATGAAGGGAGCGGGAGACAGGAGGGGGAGAGAGAGGGAAGCACACAAGCACAACAACAGTAGATGGTGGTGAACAGCTGTTTTAAAGACCTGGAGGGAGGAGTGGGATTGAAGAGAGTGAGGGAGTTTGTTTCAGAGCCCGGAGTAAAGAGGAATGAAAGAGTGCAGGTGAATAGAGAGTCTTGATTTTGGCAGTTTCACCAGAAGAAGGTTGCTGACAGATCTTGTGTGTCCTGCAGGAATATTTGGGGTACAGAGCACAGACAGAGCTGGGGGAGCAAGGCCGGGGAGGAGTCGGTAGAAAACAGAAAGACCACCAACCTGCCTGCGGTGAGTGAGTGAAAGGCCCTCAGAATCAGCTTCATCGCAGGAGATTCCAATGATCCTGAAAGCTTTGGTTTCAACCACGTGAAGCCGAGCTAGGTGTGAGGCAGGAGCATTAGCCCAGAGGGGAGAACAGTATTCCATTGAGTTTCGGATGAAAGCCTCGTATGTGGTGAGGAGCTCAGAAGTGCCAAGGAAGGAATTCGCACGATGGAGGATGCCCAGTCGGCGACTGGCTTTGGAGGCCAGATTTAAAATGTGGTTTTCCCAGGAAATATCATGGGAAATAGTGAGACCCAAAAGCTTGAGTGACAGAATTTCTTCAAGAGCATTGTTCAGAAAGTAGATGGGAGGGTTGTCCAGACGGTTTTTTCGGAGAGACAAAGTGAGAGTGAGATTTGTCAGGATTGAAAGACATGTTCCACTTGTTTGACCAGTTTGTGATGTTATCCAGGTCTGTGGAGAGTGGAGAGGTTGCTGCCTGCCAATCTGTGGGTTGAGATATGGAGTGGCAGAGAGTAGAGTCATCAGCAAAGAGATAGAGAGGATTTTCCAGAGAGTCGGAGAGATCATGAATGAAGACCAGAAAAAGCACAGGGCCCAGAACACTACCTTGGGGAACTCCAGCCTGAAACACCTGACCTCCTTGAGGAACACCTGACTGATGTCTTCAAACACCAATCGTAGCTGTTGTCAAAGTACGATGAGCATGCTTTTCAGACAAATGGTGATCAGAAAATCAAAACATGCCACAAAGCAGGAAGATACCATTTCCCTTCTAAAAAAGCAGAGATCTCCATAGGGCATGACCCATGGTCCACCACCCAAAATAGATGGTGTGCAATGACCATATGATATTTCACAAGTTCATATCACCAGTGCAGGATAGCATAATTTCTGCCTCATTGGCTCCGACGTCGGCAGGACAAAGTGCTGAATACGAATCTCTTGAAAGGAAGGCCTTAAAAGGTGAAAACACACTATCACATGGGACTTAAAAATAACACAAAAACATTTACTGGCACAGATAGTGAAGAAGCAAAGGCAGAACAAGTAAATATAGTGGAGGAGAAGGACGAAGAAGGACTATAGGTGCCCAATATCATTGGCGTAGTGAGCGTGTTCACCAAGTTAGGCTGGGTAGTGTGTGAAGGTATACCAAAGCCAATATGTTTACACAAAAGGTAAGTTTTCCTGGAGAGGAATGTGGAGTCAGGCTTTTTTGTGGGAGAGGACAGTTCGGAATGTTATGAGGTTTAGGAAATGTAGTTGGTATACTGTGAGGGATAAAGTTGCTGATAATGTCAGGCATTCCACCTCCAAGGAGGGAGTCGGCCTCAGCCGAATTGATAGAGAATAGCTGGGGAAGGAAAACAGTAGAGGAAGTGTGATACGGTTGCTCTGAATCATTTCCAACCATGATGAATAAACCTTTTAATAACCGGAATTGTTTGTATTTAGCATAATTTTTGCTTACATGATCCTGAGTGAAACTAGTGAAAGCTATCATTTCAATTTTTTTTGTCTTGTTTCAAAAATCAATCTTGTTTCAAAAAGACAATCTGTTTTCAAAATCTTGTTTCGAAAATATAAAAATTTTTACTTCCTCGCCTCTCCTTTATCCAGCACACAGATCCAAAAAGCCAGGAAAGATGAAAGGTGGTGAGGAAGGCCCGAGTCAAGCATGTGCATCAATGGAAGGGATGCGACAGTCTTTGACGTTCTGGGGCTCACACCCGGGTCCCATGAACCCTCACAGCCTCGTACCCTCACTGATCTCCATCCTGCGCTTCATTGAACCTGAAGTCGTGTACGCTGGCTTTGACAACACACAGCCGGTCACCACTAACTACCTGCTTTCGAGCCTCAACCGCCTGTGCGAGAAGCAGTTGGTACCAGTTGTAAAGTGGGCCAAAGTTCTTCCAGGTATGTTTCCTTCCCAGATGTTTTGCTCACTCACTCACTACATTAATGCCTTCACACCAGCAAGACTAGTTCTTCATTCACCATAGTGCACCTTAATGCTTTATGAATCACGTAGGCCGCTGCATTTACAAGCGTGCTTCAAATATGGCCTGCACTGTTGTTTCTATAAGGCAGAGTAATTCATGCATGCAGATTAGTAATTTTTAAAGAAATTTGCTTTTTATAGTGTAAAAACGAATAGTTCAAATGTAATCATGTCCAACATTCCTATAAGTGTGACCGGTGAGGCTTATTCACCGAGCCTGTTACTGCTCAGCCATCTGGCAATGTTGCCGGAATAGCTAAGGAGGGTTTTTGTTCGAGGCCGACCAATACATCTCTTACATTTCCAGTGATGAACGGTTATAGAACTATTTTTATTTTGCAGGCAATGGCCTTGTTTCCTTTGTCCCAATACCTTTGAGGCTTCACTTGCCATGCAGAACCTTGATTTTTTTTTTTCTCTGTTTCTGGTGTTTCTACCTACTCACCAATTGTTTCACTCTGTATTCTCATGAAACTTCTGCAATAGTCTGTATTCCATGTAGTCTTGTTAAATGTATGTTTTAAGGGCTGAGGGGGATATTCGAGCTTGGGGAAAACTTTCAATCGTTTATTTCACTTTTCCATGTCTTTTTCACACTTATTTCTCCGATGCTACTTTTACAATCATTATTCTACTACTAATTAGTACTGGAAAGTAGATCAGATGCAATGAATGATTTTAATACCAAAATTATCTATGCCTGTGTGCAAGTATGTATGCATGATATATGTGTATATTGTCGTGATCCCGTCTGTGGAATGTATCCCAGCACGGAATACGGACGTAAATGTCCGGGCTTCAAGTAATCCACGTAGGGAACCAAAAGAGACGCAATAAACACAATTGTGTTTTAATCGGCCTTCTAGGGGTAAAGCACGATTATTTATTGGCTCGATCACAAAAACCATGAAAGGTAACAAAAGGTAATATGCTGCACAAGCCGGCAGGAACTGTCGGCCACAGACGCTCCAACTGGACGCAGGTAAGATCCTCGCGGCTCCAATCGACGAGCTCCGGGACTCGAAGGATACCAGGATGGAATACCACACAAGGCCGCCAGGAACGGTCGGCCAGGAGCCCCAACACGAAGCAGGCAATATAGGACTCACAGTTCCAATCTACGATCTCCGGGAATCACTCGTTCTCTTCCGGAATCACTCACTCGTACAATCCATAACTATAAACGATCAGCACCACTCGCTGTCGTGAGGCGTAACGAAAGTTCCCTCGCCTCGAGGCCTCGAACCTCCGAGCTGCGTCCGTATCATGAGATGGCGGCCGCGCTCTCTGACCCTCCACCAATCACGTCCCGACTCGCCTCCCAATCGCGTGAGGCTCCAACGAGGTTACGTCAGTGGTGGGCGGGGCACTCATTTGGGTGAGAACAAAGGTGGTTTCACCGGGGGTTTCTCACAGTCCTCCCCCCCTAAGTAAAAACCCCGTCGAATAGACGGCGTTTTTAAAACCAGTATTTGTAGTAGGTGCAAATCACATGGCAAGATGATGGCGGGAATTGCTAACAGGCAATTAACGCAATTAACAATTACTAACACTTGTTAACAACAATAACGAAACAACGCAACAATACAACGCAACGCAATGGCGCAACACAATAACGCAACAATAACGCACTTATTAACGCAACAGGCAATTAACAGGCGTTAACAGGGTAAACAATGAACCAGTTTTGTTTTTTTTTTCACACACAATATTAAACACCATACACCCCATTAACATCTACCCCACAAGAGTTACACTTCACCCAAAGCACAATAGAGAAACAAGGGAGCCAAACTCAAGGTGGGGAAACATTTACAGGAGGGAAACGGACCGAGACCTAGAGCGGCGGGTTCTCCTCCGGTGTCGAGAACGACAGTCATATGCGTAATGACCCCGTTCACCGCACTGGTAACATCGATCTTTCGGGTCGAACGGCCTGCGGACCAAAGGGCGTCTGAAACGAGGCCGCCGCGACATGCCATTCGACATCTCGACGCACACCCGCGATCCGCAAATTAACCTTCCATCAAGGGCTCTGACCGAATCTTCAGCATCTCGTGGATCTTCAAACTCAACAACTGCGAATCCAGGTGGGTTCCGAGCAACCCATACGTTGCGGAGTGGTCCGTAATGCCCGAAGACCCTCCCTAGCTCGGCTCTCGCTGCTCCATTGCCCAGGTTTCCCACATATACCTTAGCATTAGCGTTCCTGCTGAATCTCGACATGGCGGGAGCGGTCCCTGAGGAGCACGGCACCTGAGGTTGGCTTGACGGGAGGCTCGGGTGGACTTCAGCTGACGCAACGTCACCGTCGGAAACTGGAGTCGAGGCGCTAGGCTCCTCGGGCCAGAGTGAAGATATGTCTGACTCCGCCACTCTCTCCGCCTGTTTACTCTGGGCTCTAGGGACCCCCCCACAGGTCAGAGTCAATGACTCCTCCCTGGCTATGGCATCATTGCCAATCAGCAAGGAGACCCCGGGTATAGGGTAGTAGGGTACTACCACACAGGTCACTGGACCCTTAAAAATGTCACTCCGGACCTCGAGGAGGGCAAGGGGGTACCGGCCAAGAACCCGGTCAATGCCCCGAAGGAGGGTATACTCGCCGGTATAACGCATCTGAGAGGCCGGAACTACCCCCACCCGGAGAACACACCGTGTCGCCCCAGTATCCCGAAGGTATTTGGTCTCAAACTTCAGCATCGAATCGGGGCCACCCACTAAGGCTGTCCCTGAATACTCCTGATGCAGTGGATGAATGGAATTAGCCCCGGTGGCAGTGACCTCGGTCACCGATGCCACCGTCGTGTGCGAGGGCCCGGCGGATGAGTTCCACTGATCTCCCTCCGACTTAACAGGAGGGTTGCCTCGGTAGGCCGGACTGGCGGGATTAGAGAAACAGCGGTTTTCACCGTGCCCCACGCGTTTGCAGAAATCGCACCAGGGCCCTGCCCTGGTCTGCGGCTCGCGAGCGCCCCCAGTGGAGGTCATCGGAGAACCCTTCCCCTCGATCCAGCCGCCGGGCAGACGGGGGGCGGTCTTGATCGCAGACTCCTCCGTCTTACGAAGCGACTGCGTGACTTGCAGCATTTTGCACGCCAAAACATGTTTATCAATAAGGTTGACGCAGTCTGCCAAGGAAACAGTGTCTTTGTCGACAAGAAACAATGCTAAGTCAGGCGGAAGCTGTTGATCGATACGGTAACGCACCAGGAGTTCCGCAACCGCTTGAGGTAACTCCACCTTGCTCCCCTTGAACCATCTCTGCAGCTGTTCCAACAAGGCCCGCGAATGTTCCTCATAGGTTTGACTGGACTCACGAGTCCAGCTGAAAAAATTTCTCCTATAAATACATGCGGACACCGCATAGGCATTCAAAATCTCGGCCTTCAATGCCCTGTATTTGTTTGCGTCCTCGGTTGCCATCCTCGCATATACCTCCCTCGCCTTCTCAGATAGATGGCTCACAAGATGGCCGACCCACAAGCTCTCATCAATGCCACCGGCAGCCAACAACTTCTCCGCCATCTCCAGATACGCTTCTGGCTTCGTGTCTCCCGTCCAGTCCGGCAAACGAACATGAACAGTTTCCGGGACTCTTGCAGCAGACCCCTCTGCCCGCAGTCGTTCAGTCAACATTCGCAACTCATGCTCTCTGACGCGTTCAGCTTCTGCTGCCGCATGCTCTCTCTCTGCTGCCGCCGCACGCTCTCTCTCTGCTGCCGCATGCTCTCTCGCTGCTGCCGCTGCTGCCGCACGCTCTCCCTCTGCTGCCGCATGCTCTCTCTCTGCTGCTGTCTCTGCTCTGTCATTCTCCCTGTTATACATGTCAAGTTGTTGAACCGGAGTCAGCCCGGTCCAGAAGGGCGAACGCATGCATTTGGTCATGATGGGATCGCTTCCTAACATCTCGGGTTGAGTGACCGGGTCAAGGCTGCTTGCGTCGCTCACCTCGCCACCCACGTGACTGTCAACATGATCAGGTTGAACTCTCACTTCCCTGGTCGACATAGCTTGGCTACGAGTTATCATACGACCAGGCACAAAACACAACCCAAACACAACGCTCAAACACAACGCTCTGTTGGGGAAATACGACACAACTACGCAATATCACCCGCACATCAAATTGCCAATGAGAAAAATACCACGTACAAATACTCACGTTTTTTTTTTCTTTGGTTGTTTGGAGGGATCCGAGGCTATTCGCTTATTCTTTGTCGGTTGTTTGGAGGGATCCGAGGCTATTCACTTCTCTGCCCAAGACAGCGTCCTACGGCGAGAAAGTTCCTCCCAGACGGCGTCCGCTGGTGAGAAGGCGATGAACAGATGCCAGAAGATGTCGTCCACTGCAGAATTCCCGTCTCAATCGAATGGCTCTTACTTGAATGATCCTAGGACGAGCAACCCATTTGTCGTGATCCCGTCTGTGGAATGTATCCCAGCACGGAATACGGACGTAAATGTCCGGGCTTCAAGTAATCCACGTAGGGAACCAAAAGAGACGCAATAAACACAATTGTGTTTTAATCGGCCTTCTAGGGGTAAAGCACGATTATTTATTGGCTCGATCACAAAAACCATGAAAGGTAACAAAAGGTAATATGCTGCACAAGCCGGCAGGAACTGTCGGCCACAGACGCTCCAACTGGACGCAGGTAAGATCCTCGCGGCTCCAATCGACGAGCTCCGGGACTCGAAGGATACCAGGATGGAATACCACACAAGGCCGCCAGGAACGGTCGGCCAGGAGCCCCAACACGAAGCAGGCAATATAGGACTCACAGTTCCAATCTACGATCTCCGGGAATCACTCGTTCTCTTCCGGAATCACTCACTCGTACAATCCATAACTATAAACGATCAGCACCACTCGCTGTCGTGAGGCGTAACGAAAGTTCCCTCGCCTCGAGGCCTCGAACCTCCGAGCTGCGTCCGTATCATGAGATGGCGGCCGCGCTCTCTGACCCTCCACCAATCACGTCCCGACTCGCCTCCCAATCGCGTGAGGCTCCAACGAGGTTACGTCAGTGGTGGGCGGGGCACTCATTTGGGTGAGAACAAAGGTGGTTTCACCGGGGGTTTCTCACAATATATATATATATATATATATATATATATATATATATATATATATATATATACTCGTATATACATAGATTAATTTCAAAACACACCTGGTCACAAGTGTGCCTCACTGACCGGGTCTTCAGCTGAAGTCCTCAGCATCATCTTGTTTCGGCCCTTCCACCTCCATATGGTCAGCTAAGATGGACCAGCAGGGTCACAAATGGCCCCACATGCAGCAACTACACTTGGATGCGTATGTACCCCCACCCCCAGTCAGTGAGAACCCAAACTACAACAACACAACAACAACTTCCACTCCCAGAATCCACAGCACTGAAAAAAAACATGTTAGAGCACCCAAGCAACCACCCACCCTTGTAACCTTCACCACTCAACAACAAAACACACACAAACACACACACAGTGGAACTTGGCGGACTTTGTTATTAAATAAACTCCTCGAATCTGAGACTTGGCAGACCCAAGTGGAAGGGGGCCCTGAGATATGGTGGACCTGAGTGGAAGGGGGGGCTTGAGATTTGCGGGCCTGAGATTTGGCGGACCCGAATGGAAAGGGGGGGGGGGGGTTTGAGATTTGGTGGACTCATGTGGAATGGGGGCTTGAGATTTGGCAGACCTGAATGGAAGGGGGCCCTGAGATTTTGTGGACCTGAGTGGAAGGGGGGGGGGGCTTGAGATTTGGGGGCTCTGAGATTTGGTGCACCCATGTAGAATGGGGGCCTGATATTTGGCGGACACGAATGGAAGGGGGGGGGGGCTGAGATTTGGCAGACCCAAGTGGAAGGGGGTCCTGAGATTTGGCAGACTTGAGTGGGAGCAGCGCCTGAGAAAGATGAGGACCGGTGGCGATGACACACGTATGCACTGGCACACGCACAAATGTGCATGGGTCGTGATTTGCACGCACATATACATGCATGATTATGGTTTATACACATGTTTGGCTTTGGTTTTGTTTTTGATTTGGCATGTTTTATTTTGATTTGAGTGACATCATATGCTTTGTATTGTATGCACACATTATTTTGATGTGTTACTGTTATATACATATACAGGAAACATATTGTGCACATGTTGAATTGTATACACACATGTTATATAGGACATGTTGTACAGTGGTATGTTGTGTACACATGTCTTGTGTGTGATATATTGCACATATTTTATGCACACACACACACACATCATTGAAAACAAGGACATATAATGCTCACATATGACCTCATGACTCCATCCAGTGTAACCTGAGAAACAAAAGGCTCCATTCCACCTTCTGAAACCCGCATTTAG
Organism: Myxine glutinosa; assembly: GCF_964187855.1. Classification (NCBI taxonomy): domain Eukaryota; kingdom Metazoa; phylum Chordata; class Myxini; order Myxiniformes; family Myxinidae; genus Myxine; species Myxine glutinosa. The sequence goes on from NC_136272.1 coordinate 99,780,662, forward strand.
AGATACTAACCAATGATACACACTCACAAACAAAAAAACACCGAAAAACCACGCACGCAACCAACCAACCACCCACCCTTACAACATACACCACTCAACAGCAAAACACATGCAAAAACGCACACACACTCATGCAAAAACACACAACCAACCAACTAGCCTCATAACATACACTGCTCAAAACAACACATCTCCATTTCTCTTCCACACTCAGTCACTACCATACCCCTCTTTGGGTTGTAAGAACCACCACCCACCCAACCTCAACCTACACCGTTCGAACAGCCTCCATAAACGTCTTTCATATCCAAAGTGAGCCTTTCAAGGATCCTCTTGCATTCCACTTCTGCACCACTCTCTCACTCATCCTCCTTCTTTCTGTCCCACACTATCCAAGTCGAGCAAGAAATGCAGAAAAGGAATTCCCAATATACTCTCTACACCCCACCTCAAATGGCTGACAAGAAAATCGCTAACCCTTCTCCCGACACTCTGCCTCCAGCTCACTCTACTTTCCTCTCTTCCTCTCATGCACCTCCTCCATGTTCTCTTCCCAAGGTACAGACAATTCCCCCAAGATGACCTGCCTTGTTGCACCTGACCAGATGGAAATGTCAGGCCACAACCTTGTCACGCAGATCTCCTCCGGGAATACCAATTGCGGCTTTAGGTCTGCCACCACCTGTCAATCACGAGCATCTGACAGACCTCTTGCCTTCCACCTCCTCCTCTTTCCGCCTCTTACCACTTGGCCCTCTTTGACAAACAACACCTCGCTCCCATCGGTCTCCTCCACTACCCACTTTCTCAATCTCATCACCTATTGATGCACCATCTCCACTTGCACCGCCAGTACTTGATCGTGCCGCCATTTGTATCTTCCTGCCGCTAATGCTACTGAGCATGCACTCGGTGCATACTGCATTATTCCCAGACCTTCACACCAAGAGCAGCTCTCCTTCTGCAACAACCCCCACACCCTCAAGCTTGCTGGGGATGGAAGGACATCATACGTTTCTCACAACAGGAAATTAAACAGTATTGGCTCCATCCTCCAAATCTCTCGCCACTTCAACGTCCTAACCTGCACACCTTCCCACCGAGTCCAAGCACCTTGCTGTGACTGTCCGACTGCTTTCACATATCTCCTCTTCTCCTCACCTCCCTCTCAACCATCTTCCATCCAGCCCAAGCCATGCTTCCCGTACTGTACCATTCTCACGACCTCCTCCTTTTGCAACCGCTCCTTAATCTCATCCACCTCTGCTCTTGCATTCCACTTCTGACTTCCCTTCTTCTCTGGGAGAGCATTCTTCACCACTGGATCGCTTGAATCCTGCACAACCATGAACCCTCACACCTCCCCACCTTTAAAGCCCATCCTTGCCCATCGCATCAACCTTTCCAATTGCCTCAGCACCTCTACTGCTGAGTCAGCTGGCTGTTGGGCAACTGTCAGGTCATCCATGAATGCAAACATTGCTGGAAAGCTCTGCCCAGGGGCTAGCTCCACTTCTCTCCTATGTCCACTCACAGCACATACCAGCAACCCCATAACCAGCACCAACAAAACAGGGGAGATAGCACATGCCATCGGGATCCTCCATTCTCTCCCATACTCCCCTTTCTTCCATATACCTGGCCATTTCACTCTCCTCCTCACATCCCTGCTGAAGTACAATCCCTGGACATACAACACTGTGGTCTGCTGCCTGGCCTTTTCTCCCTGTCATCTTCCATGACCCCTTTTTAAAGGCACTGCATTGTCTCACCCACCTTACACACATAGCCCATCAGGCTCTGATGAATTCTCAACCCTCTAGTTGACTGAAACTTTCGTTCACCCACACACCTTTCAAGACTCTTATGTCCCTCCACTCACACCACCACCCTGTTCTCGTCCACAACCCATCCGACTTTTCAACGGATATGCAACCCTCTCACTGACTCAAACTTGCATCCACACCCACACTTCTCTAGAATATAACATACCTCCCCATGCACACCATCTCACCATTGACCAACCTCTCCCACACGATCACTCCCACAGCCTTTCTGGCACTGATCGGAGAGCCCTTGGGGGGTTCTCTATTCTTTACAAACACTGTAACTTTGTGTACAAAATGATGCACTGAAAGGCTACGATAGAGCGAAGTTATAAGCCTTTAAAAGCCAAAACGTTTATTCTCGAATATTTTCATAACTAACAGGAATTAAAAAGAGGCCAAAATATGTCGCTAAAGTACCAAATTGAGAGATCGCAAAATTGCCGAATTGTTCATCCACCAAATTGTTGAGAATTGTCATGCAGACTAGCACAATAATGGCTTACCAACAATTACAATTATTAATTATTTTAAATAATTCTTTTAATAACTACTAATAATAATAATTGATAATTATTTATTATTGAATTTGTTATGAATAATTCATTAAGTACAATTACAACAAAAACAATTACAGTGATTTTAACAGAAGGAATATTATTTCTTGGGTATTGTAACCATAGCATAACAAAAAAAACTTTTTAAAATCGGATTAAAAAATAATACAGCACAATACATGACAACTTGTTGAACACCATTTATGCATGCGCAGAGTGAGAAACTCTCCCGTAAACCTCGCTGTCTCCCGTAAAGTCTCTATCATTGATTTTAAGGTATGATAAAATGCGTTATTTGCAGAGGAAAATGGGCCAGAACTGTCTGCTGATGCTTCATTGGGGTTCACAGAGTTACACTGATTGTTGAAAAGAGCATTCTAAATATTCACCTTTCCATATACTGTATACATACCATTGTTCACGCAAATCATGCAGTACCTCCTTACGTAAATGTGATCATGGTGACCCCTTTATAAGGCATCAATTTATATTACATGTACAGTGCCTTCAGAAAGTATTGATGCCCCTTGACTTTTTTCACATTTTGTTGTATTTCAGTATGAATTTAAAATGGCTTAAATTGAATATTTTTTTGTCACTGATCTACACATAATACCCCATGATGTCAAAGTGGAATTTTTAATACAAAGTTTTACAAGTTAATTAAAAGTTAAAAGCTAAAATTGTCTCGAGTCAAATAAGAATTCAACCCCTTTGCTACGGCACTCCAAATTGAGGTCAGGTGCATTCAATTTCTATGACCATCATTGAGATGTCTCTACAACTTGATTGAAGTTCACCTGTGGCCAACTCAATTGATTGGACATTATTTAGAAAAAAAAATACACCTCTCTATATCAGGTCCCACAGTTGACAGTGCATGCTACAGTGCATGCTCTTTATGCAGGGCAGAAACTCTACCATGGAGTCCAAGAAACTGTCCGTAGAACTCCGATATATAACTGTTAGGAGGCATAGATCTGGGGACGGGTATAAAACAATTTCTAGAGTGTTGAAGGTTCCCAAGAGCACAGTGAGCTCCATTTTTAGGAAATGGAAAGAATATGGAACTACCCAGACTCTTTCTGGAGCTGCTCGTACAACAAAACTGAGCAACCGGGCAACAAGGACCTTGGTCAGGGAGGTGACCGAGGACCCAATGACCTCTCTGACAGAACTACAGAGTTCCTCGGCTGACATGAGAGAACCTGTCAGAAGGACAACAGTCTCTGCAGCACTTTACAAACAAATCTGGGCTTTATAGGAGAGTGGCTAGACAGAAGCCACTCCTGAGAAAAAGGCACATGACAGCATACCTGGAGTTTGCAAAAAGACACATGAAAGACTCTGAAGGCACGTTGAAGAAGTCCTCGCCTTTGACAGGCTTTCTGGAATGATTGACACACTCGTCCTTCAACAGTCTTGACATCTTTATAGCAGGTAGGACCAGCCACTTCATGCAATAGCAGCCGCAAGTAGTAGCACTCACCCACCTTAGGACTCACTGTGTTGACATGCCCCAGTGCTTGTGCCTCAAATATTCCAACCTTGTTGGGAACACGTTGGCTCTTCTTTCTTTCTTGGACTTGTCCCAAGTATAATATCTGGGCAGGTCAGCATACGTTAGGTTCTGAGCAAACAGGTCTGTCTGGCATAGCTTGAATAATTCCGTCAATGTTCTTTTTGGTGCCTCCCCTCTGGCTACATTGAAGTACACACACCTCACTGAAGTACACTCAGTGACCATTCTTCAGGTGGTCTGCCAACTAGACAACCTGAAGGAATGCGTTCATGCAAGGGAACTGCCATTATTCACCAAGCTGGCTCAATACTTCCCACATATCTGGCTGTCTTGTAATTTTCAATCTCATTTATGTGCTGTCTCCCTTCTGTTCTCTGTAGCTGGTAGACTACTTGCTCACACCCTTTGTGGACATACTTGAGTACATATTTTCTGGCTTTGATGCTCATGCAACTTTCGACATTGATTTGACCGTTTAATTATCGGAGCAGGTAGGGGATACAGGGTACTATCCATCTGTTGTCAATTTTCTGGTCCACAAACTTTCCATTCCTCCTCATTTTGATGTTGGCAGTGTTTCCTCCATCCTCGGGTGGTCATGTCCCATACTTCAGATATCCATCCTTGCCTTGTTCAGTGTACTTTAGAAGCTCTCTTGGGAAACGCTCGCTGCATTTGCCATGCCTTATGCAAACGCAATTCTTGTTGAAGACGCCACAGGGACCATGCACCATATTTGTCAATATTATGCGGTGCAGTTCTGGATCTCTCTCCTGGTCAGGTATATCAGCTGAGATAACATCATCAATTTGGTTTGGCTTAATCTTGCTGTGCTTGCAAAGCCACAGTAGGATGTGGGCATAAGAAAATCCACGTTTCTGGCATTCAATTGAGTAGTGGAATGTTTGTACTTTACCAAAGGCCTCGGCTTTCAGAATATGCATCAGTTTGTTCAACTTGAAGTGAAAGACTCTTGCAACGAGGTCAGGCCTGCCGTGAGGGAACTGTGAACTGATGAGGTTGCATTTTATTTCCTTTCATGAACGGTTGGTGGTCATTGTGATAAACAGATTGGGATGGCCAAACTTTCTCACATAATATAATAAAAATAATAATAATATGTATACTTATAAGACGCACATATCCACCCATATAGGATGCTCAAGGCTTCAAGACATGGAAGCTGACTCGTCAAACATTGCTTGCAAAAATGGAGGAAGAGGTGGCAAGTCAGGCACTGGATACTGTCCTTTACTGCAACATTGAGTAGGTGTCTCAGCAGGGAACTTTAGAGCACCATACTATTCACACTTATCAGTCATGCTTCCCACACTGGCTCTATAGACAAACTCTTCACAAGGATTATTAAAAGCACGCCTTATATTTGTAGCAGCATTGCGTCTTCTGTTTCTGGCCTCTCTGAGCTTCAGTGTCTCTGGCATGTTCTTCTCTGAAGCTTGAACTTTGTCTGGCCTCTCTGTGAGCTTCATTGTTTCTTGCCTGCTTTTCCTCTCTGAACTGCACTTTGTCTCATTTTTCTGAAATTCGGTGGTTTTCTTGTTCTTGTGTCCTGCCGGCATCATCCCGTCTCTACCTTTGTTTCGTTTGAGCGTCAGAGCTTCCTCTCGATAAGACAATTTTTCTTTGGTTTTGTTTTTTTCTCCGAATTTTGAACTCCTATGGTACTTGTTGCACCTTCCAGTGTTCAAAAGCAAACAGACAATGCGGAAACAAAAACCCATGAGGTAACATCCATATACTGATGTGACATCCTAATAGGGAGCAGTTCCGTATGAGTGGAAACTCAAAATCAGAATTTTATTAATCCAATCTCTCTATATTTTTTATTCCAAACAGTATAACTCCAATCACAAATTAACAATATAGCATTAATATTTCAAAAAACAATGTTACGAAAACTCATGAGGTAACATTCAGATACTGATGTGACATTCGGATACGGAACAGTTCCGTGCGGGTGGTAACGCAAATTACGTTCCACAGAAGGTTTGGCGGGGCTAACCCCAAAACCCATATATATATATATATATATGTTGTTATAGTGTTATATTGTTATGGGAATCGCCCTAGTGGGATAAAACTGTTTCGTGTAACGTTAGTTATTTCTTAGTGTTTGTTTAGTGAAAGCGTGACATATGTTTTGTGCAATAAAATGTAATATGCAATTCGAATGTAATATATGGACAGTTCAACTAAAATCCTGTTGTCTGTATCGAGTCTATTAATCCCTGTGAGCTTATATTTTCTGTTCTTTCCTCTGTTATCTGTCCTCTGTGTTCTTTTAAAGTGGGCCCAGCATTGATGCATGAGATTGGTGGGAAAAACCAATCAGATATAAAGAGGCACCCAAAATACCTCAGACGTCTGGAGTCCCAGCTGTTATGCATGAGGAGAAGTCTGCTGGAGATGTTGCCAGTATGGTGAAGTCACCTGCCCATCAGTTGGGTCACCAGCAATGGCAAAGAGAGCAGAAGTGCACACGGGCCAAAATAAATAAAAGACCTGCGACACAATAGATCTGAGGAGGAGATGGTTGTGTGTGTGTATATATATATATATACAGTGCATTCAGGAAGTATTCAGACCCCTTCACTTTTTTCACATTTTGTTATGTTGTAACCTCATGCTGAAATCGTTTAAATTCATTTTTTCCCCCATCAATCTTCACTCAATACCCCAAAATGACAAAGAGAAAACAGGATTTTAGAAAGTTTTGCAAGTTTATTGAAAATAAAAAACTGAAATATCACATTGACATAAGTATTCATACCCTTTGCTATGACACTGGAAATTTAGCTCAGGTGCATCCCATTTCTCTTGATCATCTTTGAGATGTTTCTACACCTTGATTGGAGTCCACCTGTGGTAAATTCAATTGATTGAACATGATTTGGAAAGGCACACACCTGTCTATATAAGGTCTCACAGCTGACGATGCATATCAGAGCAAAAACCAAGCCATGAGGTCGAAGGAGCTGCCTGCAGAGCTCAGAGACAGGATCGCGTCGAGGCACAGATCTGGGGAAGCCTACAAAAAAAAATCCTACTGCATTGAAGGTTCCCAAGAGCACAGTGGCCTCGATAATTCTTAAATGGAAGAAGTTTGGAACAACCAGGACTCTTCCTAGAGCTGGCCGCCCGGCCAAACTGAGCAATCGGGGAAGAAGGGCATTTGTAAGAGAGGTGACCAAGAACCCGATGGTCACTGGCTGAGCTCCAGAGATCCTGTGTGGAGATGGGAGAAACTTCCAGGAGGAGAACAATCACTGCAAGACTCCACCGATCTGGGCTTTATGGCAGAGTGGCCTATGGCCAGTGGGGTGAGGTGTTTTGAATTACGTGGTGGTGAGGTGTAATCATCCCAAACTTCCAGTCTGCACCTACCCCTCCCCTATGTGTGTGCTGAGGGGTTCTTTCTTGAAAAAAAAACATTCAACCTGAATCTTAAACCTAAATTGCCTATAAAAATGTAATATCACAAACACAACAAATACATTTGTGCAAAATAATTGTTTGTATTATGATTGGTGTAAATCATGACAACACAGCAACTCAGGTACAGTCATTAGCCTCAGCTAAAATAAGCCCGTTCCTCAGTATCGACGCTTGGTGAGGCGAACGCAGCGAGCCGAGCCAAGCTAGTATATATATATATATATATATATATATATATATATATATATATATATATATATATATATATATATATATATATATATATATATTTACATATATATATATATATTTACATATATATATATATATTTACATATATATATATATATTTACATATATATATATATATACAGTCACGTGAAAAAGTAAGTACACCCCATTAGACCAGGAGCCCAGAAGGTTTATTCAAGTGAAAAGCACCGAAGCAACTGACCACGTGGGTTGAAAGGGTTCTACCCCCACATCACAAAAATGTATTGCTGCCGGGTCAGGGCCGGTGCCTTCCCTCCCAAATCGCCCAAAATAGGGACGCCATTACCGAAAATCCTATTTTCATCAATATCTGGAAAACTATACATGGCAGTATCACAAATCTGGTGTCTACACCCATGTTTTCATGGTCAATCATTATAACAATGCATTTCTCCTTAGCCAGGGTTGTGTCTTTCCTGCCCAAAAGCACCCACAGTGCCCAAAGAAAGGAAACCATTGCTGAAAATCCTATTTCCCTCAATATCTGGACAACTATACATGGGAGTATCACAAATCTGCTGTCGACACCCATGTTTTCATGGTCAATCATTACAAAAATGCATTTCTCCTTCGCCAGGGTTGTGTCTTTCCCGCCCAAAAGCACCCAAAGTGCCCAAAGGAAGGAAACCATTGCTGAAAATCCTTTTTCCCTCAATATCTGGACAACTATACATGGGAGTATCACAAATCTGCTGTTTTCATGGTCAATCATTACAAAAATGCATTTCTCCTCGGTCAAGCCCAAAAGCGCCCAAAGTAAGGATACCATTGTTAAATAAAAAAAACTTTCTTAATTGTCTGGAAAACTATACATGATAATACCATATGCAAAAACAGTGTTTAGACTTTAAACACTTTTCTAAACACTATCTTGCACCACGTTTCTAAACAAGTTTAAATTTATGCTAAACATGTTTAGGAAGTTGATGGCTTGTGTTTATTAAACAGACGGTGTTTATGAATTTGACATTTGTGTTTAGGTTTTAAACATTTTTAGAAACGTTGTGCAAGAAAAGTGTTTAAAGTCACAAATGACGTGTCTACACCCATGTTTTCATGGTCAGTCATTACATTGACAACATTTACAGTGTTTAAAATATCTAGTTCACCATGCATTACCTCAACAATGGTGTATTATGGTATTTCCATCCAACTTGTGTCCTTAACTCACAACTTGCAGAGTCATTGTCCTTCAGAAGGAAAATAGTACTGTTCAATGACACTAGTTGTTCTGACATCTCTGCATTTTTACGTGTCTACTCCGTCACTCTCATCACTAGTATTGCTGTCCTCACTCCAAGTACTATCGACGTCTGATTCCTCGTCATCTATGGAAGCTGCTCCAACTCTGTTCCGTCATCCGTAGGTAGGCCTGTGAGGGACTCTGGTACTGCACTTCCTGGGTACCAATCTGGTTCAAAGCAGGTTTGAGTCAACTTCCATCCATAGTCTGTGGGACTTGCCCCACCTGTTGGATCAGTCTGGTCAGCCCTCTTCCAGATTCTTGCCACATATCGGGCTCTTTTGATATGATTACCAAGTGTCTTGCTGCACGGGGGAAGAGAAGCACAGTTTATCTTCTTGATTCTGGCAAGGGGCTCCTTCTCATTACCACCACTCATGCACATGAATGCCTTGTATCTGGCTTCATTAATGTCAGAGGTTTTGAACCCATACAGCGAGCAGACAAAGGCAGTAACACCTGGAATGTCTACTTCCTCAGAAGTCAGAGATCGCAATGCCATCATATGAGCTGGATCTGATTCCATCCACTGGAGGGGCTTAACTTTGCCCTTTCTGAAGAAACATGATGTGAAATCACAACCAGTCAGGGCATGAAGGCCGATGATTGCTTCAGTTATACCAGGCTGTTTCTTCTCAAGAATGGCAGCTACTTTAGAGACACCGATGTACACTTTAGAGACACTGGTTGTTGCCAGACCCATAGTCCATGATGATGCTGATCCCTTCTGACCTTCCAGAGAGCCTAAGCAGAATGATGAAGACGTCCGTATCGGTGGACCTCACCAGAATGTTACCAGTGGAAATGCTGTTTGCATGAAAGGCAATGAGAGTATCAGCCTCTTCATGTCGAGATTGGAGGTGATTCGGTTCCTCTATTTGCAGAAGATCATCCCCGTCATTCTTCATCGCCATGCACGCACCACCATGTGAAACATACAATGTTTTTCTTCCAAGGATTTGCCCATATTGAGGCTTCTTCCATTCCTCCATGATGAAGCAGGCGAACTCTTCTTTGAATGATCCATTTTTTAGTAACTCTGTGCCACTCTGCCACTGAGCCTGATCAGGCCCAGTAATTACAAATGGTTGAGAAGGAGTTGAACGACGCAGGTTTCGCTCAGCATCTTTGATGGACGGTGACTGGTACTTGTCAAATACTAAGTGGATTTGCTCTCCATGACTTGAGGATACCTTCGTCAAAAGATCCCTAGCCATGGTTGCATATGTGGACTTGATGTGCTGCAGCACAGTTTCATGAAAGATGATACCACCATCAACCACTGTGGCTGTGATTGGAGGAAGACTGGTGTCCACGAGAACAACTTCTTGTTTGCTTTCTATTGTTTTGTTTTGGGCTGGAAAGACACAACCCTGGCTAAGGAGAAATGCATTTTTATAATGATTGACCATGAAAACATGGGTGTAGACACCAGATTTGTGATACTGCCATGTATAGTTTTCCAGATATTGATGAAAATAGGATTTTCGGTAATGGCGTCCCTATTTTGGGCGATTTGGGCAGGAAGGCACCGGCGCTGACCCGGCAGAAATGCATTTTTGTGATGTGGGGGTAGAACCCTTTCAACCCACGTGGTCAGTTGCTTCGGCGCTTTTCACTTGAATAAACCTTCTGGGCTCCTGGTCTACATGTAAAGTTTTGACTTTTTCAACATATTTCAACATACAGCTATTTGATCTTTATTTCAACACTATTGATAGATAAAGGTGATATACAAATATCATAAAACATTTACATTTTGTAGTCCATTGTATAATTTAAATAAACATAAATGCAAATTTCACATGTGGAGAAAGTAAGTACACCCTTACATTTATCACTACTTCAAATACCTAAAATTTGAATCAGGTGCACCAGCTCAGGTGCAAATGATTAGAACATCGTTAGAGAGGATCTTGGAGGAACCTGTCTTATTTAAACCTCAACATTTCGTTTGGTTTGCTCTTTGTTGTTGAAGTGTGCGGCGTCACCATGCCTACATCAAAAGAGCTCTCTGAGGCCTTCAGAAAGAAGGTTATAAATGCCTACGAGTGTGGGAAGGGATTTAAAAAGATCTCCAAACAATTTGAAATCAATCATTCGACTGTCCGGAAGATCATCTACAAGTGGAGAAGATTCCAAACAACTGCCAACTTGTTCAGCCCAGGCCGCCCCAGCAAGTTCAGCCCGAGAGCAGACAGCAAGATGCTGAAAGAAGTCTCGAAGAACCACAGAATGTCATCATGGGACCTGCAGGTAGCTCTTGCCATTGTTGATGTCAAAGTGCATGGGTCTAACATTAGAAAGAGGCTGCACAAATTTGATCTACATGGGAGGTGTGCCAGGAGGAAACCTTTGCTGTCCAGAAAGAACATCAGGGCAAGACTAAAGTTTGCCAATGAACACCTCGGCAAAGACCAGCACTTCTGGAACAATGTGCTCTGGACAGATGAGTCAAAGGTAGAGCTATTTGGCCACAGTACCAGAAGACATGTTTGGCGAAAACCAAAGAGAGCATTTGACCACAAGAACCTGATACCAACTGTAAAGCATGGTGGTGGAAATATTACGGTTTGGGGCAGCTTTGCTGCATCAGGGCCTGGGCAGCTCACCATCATAGAATCCACTATGAATTCTTCATTGTACCAGAGGGTGCTTGAGGATAATGTGAGGCCATCTGTCGGAAAGTTGAAGCTCAACCGAAGGTGGACCTTGCAACATGACAATGACCCTAAACATACCAGTAAATCCACCAAGGAATGGCTGAAAAGAAAGAAATGGAGGGTTGTGGAATGGCCAAGTCAAAGCCTGGATCTAAATCTCATCGAGATGCTGTGGGGGGATTTGAAATGAGCTGTGCATGCAAGAAACCCCTCAAACATCGCACAGCTGAAAGAATTCTGCATGGAGGAGTGGGCAAAAATTTCTCCCAGTCGATGTCAGAGACTGGTAGACAGTTATAAGAAACGCCTACTTGAGGTTGTTGCTGCCAAAGGGGGCAATACCACCTATTAGAGCCAAGGGTGTACTTACTTTTTCCACATGCAGAATTTGCATTTATGTTTATTTAAATTATACAATGGACTACAAAATGTAAATATTTCATGATATTTGTTATATTATATCACCTTTATCTGTCAATATTGTTGAAATGAAGATCAAATAGCTATATGTTGAAATATGTTGAAAAAAACAAAACTTTACATGGGGTGTACTTACTATTTCACGTGACTGTATATACATGCAAGATGAGGAAACAACAACACTCCCTTACCTTTTAACCCATGCATTTCATGTGAAACTCGTGCTTTTTCAACTCAGGTCATGCTCTAATGCACAACTACTCAAATCTCACGTTTTATACATTTATTTTAAATGCTTTTTTTTTAAAGAGAGGACCCATGGACCTTTGCTGTTTAACCAGAAATAGTGTTATTCATGAGGAAGCTGTATGGAAAATCTGTTACTGTTAAGACAATTAAAAATGGATTGCCAGTTGTGACAGATGTTGAATTCACACCAGACGACTATCAACTGCCCGTTTACAACATATTGTTGTGGATTTGAGAATGGTGTTGTAGTTTTTATTATCGTTGTAAGTGTAATGAAATTGTTGTAAATATCACCCTCCTTCCTCCATTTGTTGTGCATAAAGGTCAAAGGTCGTTCCCGTAGTTATTCCATATACAATCACATAGCCAATCATAGATCTCCTTGTTCAGTAGTTATCTCCTTATTATGTGTATTAGATTAAGGCTTTGTCTTCCATTAATTGACACTCCATTGCACCGAATTCAAATAAGGTAGATTCCCTTCGCAATTCCCCTTTTGTCATCAATTGCCAACTGCATTGGGCGGTTTTTCCATGTGCGGTTTTCTGCATTCGCCGCTGCTGCTTTGTGGTTTTCTCCGCACCTCCATTGAACACGCGGTCAGATCAGAGGAGAAGGGGGAGAAGCCGCCGAATCCAGGGCGTTGGCCGCCGATCGTCGTCACAGGGTGGAGCCAGCGAGCCCCGACCCGCCAATCAGGACCGGTGAGAGACCAGCTCGGGCGTGGCGTGGGTTGATCTGGAGGCGCGCTATAAAAGCGCGTGCGGAAGCCTTTGAGGAGAAGAGGGAGAGAGAGATGCGGCAGATGAGTCCAGAGGAAGGAAGTGACAGAGCCCCACGAGCAGTACCACGCAGCTTTGACTCCACCAGGCAGCGTTGACTCCACCAGGCAGCGTTGACTCCACCAAGCAGCTTTGACTCCACCATGCCGCTTCGACTCGCTGCTAGGCGGGAACCAGTTTGTGGTGGCATCAGTGGCCATCGAGGTCCAGGCCGACGTCCCGTGCGGGATCAAGCCCCAGCCAGCGTCCAGCTGAACCTTCCTCTCCCTCCAGCCATCCACCTCCTGCCATTCCTGTCACCATCCCCTGTGTAAGTGTGCTTGTAGTCTGTCTTTTGTCTTGTCCCTGGGTATAAGTTAAGCCTGTTTAGATAAGTTAATATTTGCAGTGTCTCCTTCAATTCTTTCTGTCTTTATTTTCTTATTCTTCCTTCTTCCTTGGTTTCTTTGATTGTGTAAATAGTAGTAATAAATTATATTTGTTCTTCCTACTTTTGCCTTCTTCTTCTTCACATCCTTTCGTCTTTGAGGCTTCCACATTGAATACCTGTGGCACGATTTGGCCAACGTTCAAGGATCGGGTTAGTTCCTTGTTAATCGTTCGTGCCGCGGTTGCTAAAACCGCTCGGCAATTAACATCTGTCCGCGGTACGAACGGGGCTGTGCACCTGCCTTTCCGGAGGTAGCTGGGCAGCGTCAGAGACCCCGTCGGTCAGTCAGAGACGAGGGGATTAATCCCCCCTCGGTAAGGGGAACAAAGGCCGACGTTGGGTTTCGTAACAATTGGTAGTCAGGAGTTGGGATTCGAACCTGGGACTAAATTTATTTAGCCCACATTTTGGACACCAATTGTACTATTGGCCGTAACAATTGGTAGTCAGGAGTTGGGATTCGAACCTGGGACTAAATTTATTTAGCCCAAATTTTGGACACCAATTGTACTATTGGCCGTAACAATTGGTGTCGGGAGCGAGATTCGGACCTGAAGCGCGCTCAACGAGTGGTGTGAGCATGCAGAGGAGGCATTGACGTTGACCGGGGCAGCGTTTAGGGCGACGGATAGCCGATGCGAGCACTCGGGGCGCGGTGCGCTTTGCTGGATGCGAGGCCCGGCGCGGGTCGGTGTTGCATCGCTTCTCTTCGAAGCGTCGTTGCCGATTCGGGATTGGCCCCGCCCTGCACGGTCGAGTCCGGGCCTTGTCGGGCAAGGCGACCGGTCCAGTTCAAGGGCAAGTAGGAGGAAGCGGAACGGTGCCCCCTGGCGGGGGCGGGGTACCGACCGGGCGAGATTGAGCCATCGGGCCGGCGACCGCGAGGTGCCGCGCCGAGATGGTGCATGGAATCTCGGCCCGACCAAGCCCCCCCCCCCCCCCCCTGAACCGAATGCCGGACGGATTCAACCTGCAGGTGACCAAACCACCCGAATTCATTGCTCGGCTTTGCGAAGCCGAGTGTTAATGATGTGACGACGCACCGAGGCTCAGATATAGCGGACTGTGATGATGATAGTGTTTTGGACCCGAAATTGAGGATAGGGAATTTGTGATTGGCAAAAATTTGATGATTGGCAGATGATTGGTAGAATGATTGGCAGATGATTGGGAAATTTTTGATTGGCTGGAATTTGGTGAGCAAAATTTACAGTGAGAGATGCCCGATGTGGTGGGATGGCAACTGTGCCATCTCGCACACAACGGGGGGCAAAGGAGCAATAGTTTTATAGGGTTTGGCAGTGAAAACTAGCCCGGGAGGGTTAGGATAAAATGATAGGGATCTAGAGAAGATGACCATAGGTAACGGTAAGGTTAAGTAGCACCAGTGGACAGGTAGTGGGGACATAGAGAGGGTAGAATGAATGATAATGACGGGGGAGCGCAGTAATGTAAGGGGCGACTGGGAAGCGTGAGTTTCAGAGGGGAGTAGTTAGATCAGATGATGCCGAGTGTTTGAGGATCGAAAGTGTATTGAGCGGTGTATGAGTGAGTAATAGTGATTGAGTGTTGTGTTGACCAAATGGTCCAGGGAGGGAGGAGGGTGCAGGAAGCACCAGTAGGAGTGATTGCACAAGTGTGCAACTACAGGTGTATGGGGAATGGTTGTATGGAATATATGGAGTATGGAATGGATGGTCGTGGAGTGAGTATGGTGGAACTGTGGGGTGGAGTGGATGGTGCGAAGGTGTGAATGGGGGAAAAGTGGACCCCCATCAAGATTTCCCGGGGAGGGTAGTTTAAGAGTTAGGTAGAGGGTACAGGTAAATTGTGGTTGGATATTGGCATCTGTGGTGCGTGTGGAAGAATGGAGTTTGGATGGGTGCATTAGTGACGTGGAAATGGCTGGGCGTGTGGCCTGTTAGTGTGTGTAGTTGAATGGGCACTCCGCCACTGTTAGGATGTCGGCCAGGTGAGGCCGCAGGTGGGCTCTGGGAGCCGTTAGAGTTGTGGATGGGGCCCGAGGATCCGGAGGACGGACCCGGGTAGCCCAGTGCCAGAGAGGGCACCGAGTGGGGAGAGCGCCAGAGGGCCTCCCCGGTTAGATAGGTTAGGGTGAGGAGCAGGTAAGCTCGGAGGCAACTACAGTGGTGGAGGTGTGCAGGTGGGTAGACCTGCTGGGAGAGCCACACGACCCAGTCCTGAAATTGTGCAAGGGCACAGGGAGTTGAATCGGGGGAGTGAGACCCCAAATTGATAAGCACCACAGTTTGGTCAATGGGAATTTGGTTCTTAAAACCACATAGAGTAAGATTGCCAATGGTTTGGCAGGGAAAGACCCCGGGTAGTGTAAAGTGAGTTAATGTCATTTAGAAGATAGTTAGGATTAAGAATCTCCTCGCACCATCTGCATCCACTCACCTGAGGTGACGCTACTCCACGCCATGCCATGGTTGTTATTGTTTTTTTGGTGCAAATGTTTGGAATGTGAGATGCATCATGACGTGGGTGTGACATTGTGCTGATGTTCCATCTCTCCCTCCTTATGAGGATTGATGATGAATTTGGTGATGGCAAATTTTGGTTAGAGGGATTGTGGGGACGAATTTGGTGTAGGGAGATATGGGGAAGACATGACAGTAGTGACGAATTTGTAAATGTGTAGATTGGTTTCGTGTACATATGGGGTAAGGGCAAGGGTAGAGTAGGTAACAGGGGGGGTGACATACGGTAGGGACGAGCTTTCTCACTTCGCTCTCCGTACGCACCTCGTCTTGCATTGCCTTGTTTTGAGGTGCCTTGTGACCTTACCCCTCGCTCACCTGTCTTCTCCCCCCCCCCCCCCCTTGTCTCCCACCCGAGGACTGTGCGCCACTGGGCGCCGAGGGGAGCGTGCGGGAGTCCGCCATTGTGCGCCCGAACTCTCGCAACCACAGCTGCCTGCATCGATGCACCACTTATGGACCACATGTCTGTGGCTGAGCACCACTTATGGACCCCACGGGTTGGGGCATGGCCCCTCTGCTGGAACCGGCCATGATGGCCCGAAATCTTGCTGGCGGACCTTGGTAGCATGGCACCTATGCCACACAGGTCAACCACTAATAGTCGGCCCTGTGGGCCATAAATAAAAAGAACAGTGGACACGTTTTGTGCATGTCATTTTATTATGTCCAAATAGGCCGCCAGCAAAGAAGAAAGACAACATCTGGAAGAACGACAATGGCCAGCAGAGGGAGTCGAAGAGGAAGACCGGCACCAGGGGTTTGTTGGGTTTTTTTTATTGAACTGTGGTGACTGTGCACCGATTGGTGCTTGATGGTGCTTTGGTGCGTTTTTGGTGCTTTCTGGTGCATCGATGCAGCACAGGCTGTCTCCGCTCCCCCCCCCCCCCCAAAAGAACAATTGCCGGTCCTGGGTTGTGTTTTGTAAATACAAGTAGCGTAACTGTAAATAATGCTCCCCCATCGTTCATGTTGTAGTTTGAAGACAATTCCGCAATTCGGTTAGCTGTGGGCGTAAGTCTGTTAGGCAGGGTGCAATGCAGCAGCGGGACATACTTATTTGTGTTTTAAAACTGTCACACTCAGGGTCAGGTTAAATGTAGAGGGAACTACACCTACGTGCCACACTAAAGGTAAAAGTTTAATAGGCCCGGGACGTGCCTAAGAGGAGGAGGGTGCAGTGTTGTGGATTTGAGAATGGTGTTGTAGTTTTTATTATCGTTGTAAGTGTAATGAAATTGTTGTAATTATCACCCTCCTTCCTCCATTTGTTGTGTATAAAGGTCAAAGGTCGTTCCCGTAGTTATTCCATATACAATGACATAGCCAATCATAGATCTCCTTGTTCAGTAGTTATCTCCTTATTATGTGTATTAGATTAAGGCTTTGTCTTCCATTAATTGACACTCCATTGCACCGAATTCAAATAAGGTAGATTCCCTTCGCAATTCCCCTTTTGTCATCAATTGCCAACTGCATTGGGTGGTTTTTGCGCGTGCGGTTTTCTGCATTCGCCGCTACTGCTTTGTGGTTTTTGCCGCACCTCCATTGAACACGCGGTCAGATCGGAGGAGAAGGGTGAGAAGCTGCCGAATCCAGGGCGTTGGCCGCCGATCGTCGTCACAGGGTGGAGCCAGCGAGCCCCGACCCGCCAATCAGGACTGGTGAGAGACCAGCTCGGGCGTGGCGCGGGTTGATCTGGAGGCGCGCTATAAAAGTGCGCGCGGAAGCCTTTGAGGAGAAGAGGGAGAGAGATGCGGCAGATGAGTCCAGAGGAAGGAAGTGACAGAGCCCCACGAGCAGTACCACGCAGCTTTGACTCCACCAGGCAGCGTTGACTCCACCAAGCAGCTTTGACTCCACCATGCAGCTTCGACTCGCTGCTAGGCGGGAACCAGTTTGCGGTGGCATCGGTGGCCGTCCAGGTCCAGGCCGACGTCCCGTGCGGGATCAAGCCCCAGCCAGCGTCCGGCTGAACCTTCCTCTCCCTCCAGCCATCCACCTCCTCCTGCCATTCCTGTCATCATCCCCCGTGTAAGTGTGCTTGTAGTCTGTCTTTTGTCTTGTCCCTGGGTATAAGTTAAGCCTGTTTAGATAAGTTAATATTTGCACTGTGTCTCCTTCAATTCTTTCTGTCTTTATTTTCTTATTCTTCCTTCTTCCTTGGTTTCTTTGATTGTGTAAATAGTAGTAATAAATTATATTTGTTCTTCCTACTTTTGCCTTCTTCTTCTTCACATCCGTTCGTCTTTGAGGTTTCCACATTGAATACCTGTGGCACGATTTGGCCAACGTTCAAGGATTGGGTTAGTTCCTTGTTAATAGTTCGTGCCGCGGTTGCTAAAACCGCTCGGCAATTAACATCTGTCCGCGGTATGAACGGGGCTGTGCACCTGCCTTTCCGGAGGTAGCTGGGCAGCATCAGGGACCCCGTCGGTCAGTCAGAGACGAGGGGATTAATCCCCCCCACGGTAAGGGGAACAGAGGCCGACGTTGGGTTTCGTAACAATATTTATAGGTCAAGCTACAAGAGGAAAAACTCACCAACCTTGACGAAGAGAGGGATATATGTCCACAGTAGCGGAAATCCTCCTTCAAAGGTGTGAGAAAGTTCTACACCACTGCTGGTACTGAAGCAATTAAGAAGCTTCTCTGGAACGATGACCCTGACATGCTGAAACATGCAAGGTTTGTCAGTTTTGTGACAAGAAAGTCATCTACATTTGAGGATGTCTTATGATTGTGAAGAGATATTCCCACCTGCCTTACCAGTCTACCCATCAAGTGGATCTACTACAAGAGCAGTTCATGGAATACCTGCTCTTGGATGAGATGGATATTCCCCAGGAAGTCATTAAACTGGATGATAGCAATGCTATATAAAGGATGGACAAGATTTGAGGGACATTTTGCAACCTGTAAGCTTGCTGGTGGCAAACCAAAATTTGCATAACTTGTGTAGGTGGCAAAACTGATTCTTGTTATTCCCCATTCAAATGCTGGGGGAGAAAGAGTGTTGATCATGGTCAGAAAAAGCAACACTGACTTCAGAAATTGTTTGGCCTTGGACGAGACCCTTACCTCATTGCTGACCGTAAAATGGCTAAGTCAGAGTCAGTGAGTCCTTGGTACAAGTGGTAACCCTCCAAGGAACTGTTGACCAAAGCAAAGAGCGCCACAAAGGAACACAACAAACTCCACAAGAAGTCACTGACTATCTTTCAGCGATATTATTCAGAATCATGATAAACTGAAAAACGGAATCTTGTCGAACATGACCATTGTAAATGTATATTCTTATTGTTTTGGTGAAATTGTGTTTGATTCTACACTGAAAATGCTTAATTTGTCTGTTAAAATGTCTTGAAGTTCATATCTGAATGTAATTGTGGAATACTGAGTGACCATTATTAGTTTGAGTTCAGTCTATTTGTGAATATTTTTTTCTTCTTTCTCGTTTGCTACTATAATAAGATTTATAGCCACCAGAGCACTCCATTTGGGTTATGTTTTACTCGATTTGTTCTGGGCAGGGGGGCTTCACCCCTCCCACCCCCCTCCCCTCCCCCCCACCAGGGTGTCACCCTGGACTTGCATGACAGGGCCTGTGACACCTGGACCCCAGTTATGAAATATTCTCACTCCTTCAAGCAGGTTTCGGTTGACAGATATGTGCTCAATGCCCACAACACCATCCCCACCGACGCACAACTCGCACCAGGGATTCCACAAATTACGCAACCAACACCTTACAGCATTGAACCCAGACATTCTGGCATCTGAGGTCGTGCATCAGCAGCCCAACAACTAAAAAGTGCACACAGAACTACTTGCTCCCACACCTACAACATCAGGTGACACCAAAAAGAAAAAGAGAGCAGACGGTCGATGGTCTTCATGGTGTTTTTGTTTAAACTCAGTGAAAATAGCACCGTGATTTGCTCGTCGCACCAGCATCGAGGAAATTCCTGCGGGGAATTAAATTGGGTACATGCTGGTGCCTGGGGTCTTTTGGCCTAAGTCCATTAGGTAGTGGATGAAAGGTTGTCTGAGAATAGGTCTTCTCTCACCTGATTGGTACAAAATTTGCAGAGTAGTTAACTTTGTGCGATTTTTCCATGGATACATCTTTTTTTCCTTGGTTATGAATAATCCCAGCGTACACATTGCTCACAGAAACGTACTAAGAAATGAGCCACAAACATATCTGGGCCATAGCTTGTCAACGTTTAACTTGTTAGAAATGACTATTTGTCAAAACTTCCCCCACCCTCTCCCCCTCTATTTTTGTGTATTACAAATCAATCTAAAATGAGGATAAATTCAGTTTTCCATAACATGTCAGAACAGTTTTCTATAGAGAATGAGCTCAAGTTCAATTTAAGATGACAGCGACAAATTGCACTTTTCCTATCCTCCTGTATTTGGCCCATCTTACGTCAATTAGGATTTGAAAAGAACATTTTGTGTCAAAACTATCGGGTTTGTTGATAGAGAAACATTATTCAAACTTTTCATTTCTTTTCTATGACTGAAGTTTTCCTTCGGTCATCCAACCTGTCATTCAAGCTCTTGCCACAACTTATTTGACCTCATCTAGTGGAGTCTGCAGGAGCTATGGATTAGAGAACAGAAGATGTTAAAGACATCCCAAAATGTCAATCAATGGATTTAGAAGAATGCGCAGGTGTGCGTGCAGGTAGATGATTAATTATAACGAATCATACAAGGTATTCATTCATCTTGAGTTTAATGCCTGCTTTGCTATTTCAAGTTTATGACTTTTGCAGCAATCCTTTGTGATGTATTTCTGACAATAAATAATTACATAAAAATGATGCGCTTCAAACTAGAACTCTGGTTGAAAGTCAAGGAGCTCGGCCTTTGTTTTGACGCTTCTCCATTCATTTTTCAGGGTTCAAGGAGCTGCACATTGATGACCAGATGACACTCATCCAGTATTCGTGGATGGGCCTGATGGCGTTTGCCATGGGTTGGAGATCTCACAAGCTTGTTAATGGACAGATGCTTTATTTCGCTCCGGACCTGATATTCAACGAGTAAGATGCATTCTTCTACCTCCAACATTTTTGCACTCGAGCATGTCTAGCAATGTTGTCATTTCCTCCATTGTGGAAAATCTTAAAATGAATAAGCACACCCTCTTTGTCTATGTGTACATGCTTTTCTTTGTATACAACGTCAATGCTTGTGGAGGAGCGAAAACATAGAACGGATCCTGACGTAACAGAACAAAAGGAACAGTACAAGAGTACTGTTCTTTGTTTGAACAGTACAAAAAGACGCAACCAACAACAGGGTTGCGAGACATAATGGAGGGAGACTTGGACAAATATGGGATGTGGGGAAGAATAAGGTGTACGGGAAGAACCATGGGGTGGAAAAGATGTTTACAGGAGCAAACACTCAGGAAGGAAAAACTGAGCATTTGGAAAGATGTGGGCTTGTGTGGGGGGCTGATGGGGGTAGACAATATCATGGATTTGGATGGGGGATGATCTGAGATGATGGTGAACGGATGTCTTGAAGACGTGGAGGGAAGAATGAGATATAAGAGAATGTGGAAGTTGGTTCCGCAGACGTGCAAAAAGAGGAACAAATGAGTGGAGGTGGGCAGTGGTTCTGGATTTTGAGATTTTCACTAGAAGGGGGTTGATGGTGGACCAATGGACCATGTGTGCTCTACAGAAACCTTTGGGGAAGGGTGGATAAGGCACGGAAAGACCAGAGGGTGCAAGACCAGAAAGGAGGCGCTATAAGACAGAGAGACCATCGACCTGTCTGCGATGAGAAAGTGAAAGGCCCATAGACTCAGCTTCATCGCAGGAGATTCCATTGATTTTGAAGACCTTGTTTTCCAAGGCGTCAAACTGAACAAGATGTGTGGCAGGACTGCCATCCCAGAGGGGATTGCAGTGTTCCATCAAGTTTTGGATGAAGGTCTTGTAGTTGGATAAGAGTTTTGTCATCTGTAACTGTCCTACGTCTTTTCACTTCTGTTTAAGTACATTTGGACTCTTCTCTGTGGGACACGACCTGCTTCTGTCAAGGGGAGCTACAGGTCGAAAGTATTTCCACTGTAGTTTTTTTCCTACAGACATGTCGAGGTTTTTTCTGAGGTGGAAAGCAACGAACATGGAATGTTTGAGGATAAGAACACAACTGAACTTACAGAGGATGATGATTTCACAGAGCGAGATAAAAAGTACTGGTTAGCTCTCCTGGAACAAATTTCAAGGGAGCTTATGCGATGGCGCGTCGTCCGTCAGTCCGTCCGTCCATCCATCAGTCCTTCATTCTGTCAGTCCGTCCGTCAGTCCATCCGTCCATCAGTCCGTCCGTCAGTCCGTCCGTCCGTCCGTAAACACTTGAAACCTCTTCTCCGAAACCGCTGATGGGATTGCGACCAAATTTGGCACAAATTATATTTATTGTGATGTGACTAAAGTATGTTCACGGCATTAAAAAAAATCGGGTTCTAAGGGGGTTCTAAAGGGGGGTCCACCTGGGGTCAAAGTGGATCCAGGACCCATACACTCAAAGTGGATCAGGCCCATAGACCTTGAAGTCAAAGTGTATCCAGGTTTGACCCCCCCCCCCCCCCCCCCTCAAAAAAAAAATAGGAATTTTCTTTTTCCTCTGAAACTACACACACTGTTTCGATGAAACTTCACCACAACCTTCACCACCCATGACGTATCAATGTTTGTTTACGGCATTAAGCAAAAATCTGCCTCTTTTGGTGCTTGCGGGGGTCAAAGTGGGTCAAGGTTTGACCCCATAATATAGATATTTGCTTTCTTCTCTGAAACTACACACACTATTTCGATGAAACTTCACCACAACCTTCACCACCCGTGATGTAGCAAAATTTGTTCACGGCATTAAAAAAAATCTGCCCCTGTGGGGGTTATGGGGGAGTTGTCCCCGAAAATATGTATTTTTTGTTTGTTTATTTAAAGTCTTTTGATTATGTTAGTATGACTCCACATGCTGCCATGTCTTCGAGCGACCATTGAAATTGGTTTAAAATACCTTTGGTCAGTGCAGTATACTGTTTATTCTACCAGGTGAGCACCAGGGGTATTACCCCTATGTTTACTCATTAGGCCTCTGCATCTTCTTGGTACTGCAGAGGGGATTGGGGCAGAGAAAGACTCTACCATCTCCCGCAAAGCAAGGTTGCATGTGGGTGCCTTATCCTGCAGGTTAGAGCTGTGGTCTCTACCAACGCTTTGTACATTGTGAGTGCCTGAAAGGTGACTAGGAGGGGTTTGTTCTTTGGAGATCTTCGACTTGTCTTCTGCCTGCAATAGAAGCTATCTTGGAAATTTGAGCTTGAGTGGCCAAACATAATGGACTTTTTAAGACATTTTGTTAGTTATAGTGAGGCAACGAAGCTCCAAAATAATTTATCTTTGACAGGGATTGATTAGAGAATTTTCTCGATGGTCTTATCCAGGGAGCATAGGAAGGATGTGGTATTTAATCACTTCATTTGAGTTGCATGGTCTCGGTCATTCACTTGGACCCTTGTCCTTTACAGATCAGCACTCGATAATGTGGAAGCAATCTGCATGCTTGTTGAAGTACGGAACCCGACTGAGGCAAAGTTGAGTCATCAGCAAAGTGCTAAAGAAAGTTCTCCATAATAAAGCATCAATGTTATTAATGAAGAACAAACAACAATTACTTTTAAAAATTGTGTATGGAGGAATTCTAGATACCAAAGGGAGGAAAGAAGTGTGAAATGGTCCCTTGGATACTGCTGACAGAATGGTTGACAGGTGGATCCTATGGCCAGACTAATGCACAGGGTTTTTGAAAGAGAAATATCATACTAGAAATATATCATTCTCGAAAGAAATATAATTCTCGAAAAGTTGAAAGAAATATTATCGAGTTTCAGGGCCTCCATCCACAGATGTCTGAGAAGCAGTTAGGCATTCAGTCACGGCCAGCGTAAAAGCAAAATGGTCGTGCTTGAGAACAGAGTTTGAGAAAATAAATAACTCAGATCCTTTGCAGGTACCTGAAGCTCCTTTTGTTGCACATGTTTTTCTTGTACTATTTCTGTGTTTGACCAAGTGAATTCACACCTCTTTGGCCTTCACAGCCCATGACATTGAGCGTTGGCCTTTACTTGTTGTTTAATCACTACGAAGAGCTATTCTTTATTTAACATCTCATTCCCAACTTGACTTTCATTGCTCTTGCCACACATCCCTGACTGCTGCCGTTGTGATTGCTTCAGGTTTGTGGCAAGAGTGGTTTGCTTTCTTGTTAATATTGTTTTGAACTTCTCTCACGTGGGGTCGTTTTGAGTAAATATAAGACACAAGGCATCTTGTTCTGTGTGAGCCGCGTGCACCGATGCTGTGTTGCTTTAAAGATCACTGCTTGATGTACATATTGTAACAGTCACGCAGTCCAACCTGTTTGCTCCAGTGGGTCTCTGAGCAACCACATGAGTCTCCCACCACTAACCTCTCACTCAAAGGTCACGTTACCCTGTGGATTTAAGTTCCTGTGCCGGGTGAGTGCCGTACCGAATAAATCACGGGAATCTATATTATAATAGCCGAAGGTGATTCTGTCTGTCTGTCCGGGGGTGTGGCTTACTCCGTTTCGAGAATAGCTCCACCCATTCTGGGAGAGGCTTCATAAACAAATATCCACCATTTTATTAACTCGCATAGCTTTGAGGCACTTTTGTTAGGCCAGCGGTGTCTTGCTCTCTCTCACAGTTTTATTTCAACTCTAATTCGATATATCATTTCATTTTTCACAGTTGCTAACATAGTTTTAGACTCGGTTGAAAAAAAACGGGAAGAAAATCCGATGAAAGTTTCCATTTATAGAACTAAATGCATTTTCGAAGGCCTGTAAAACAGAGCCCATTCATTGAGTCACCCTCACGATTTTATTGAATTCACCATCTTATTTCATTTTTATCGATGGTTTTAGACTCGGTTTCAGCAATGATTGAAAAAATAAATGCACACACGGGAAAATGCCGAGATATATAAAAAATCGCGGAACGATGTATCATACACCGCCCAACATGACTCAGACGGCAAAATGTCGACATATATTTAAAATTCGCTTTTTCTTTTCCTTTTAGACATATTACTTTTCCGTTTGATGACAGTCGTCACAAAAACGTCAACAATTATGCCGACATATATTTCTTCGTTCTTCTTTCATTCAACATTATTATCCGGAAGTAAAGGTTCACGTGTTCATTTCACGTGTGCAAAAACAAACTCCATTTCACGTGTGCATGGACGTGTAATTCACATATGTAAAATAAATAAATTAACAGATGGGAAATTGCTGAGAGATATTTCGTTCGGAGCGATTATACACCGCCCAAAGAAAAAATTTCACCGAGAAACCGAGTGAATTTACCGAGCGAATGTCCTCGAATTTCACCGAGTTTCAGGAAATTACCGAGAGATATTTCCTCGTTTTTATTTTATTAGTTATGTGCAGGTACACTTTAAACATGTATATACATGTGGGATGTGTGATATATACATGTGGGACATGTGGGATACATACATGTATACTGTATAATTGTATATGTATACACGTGTATATATATACACACATATACTATGCATATACATGTGTGTATGTGTATATGTGTGTGCATGTGTGTGGGTATACATGTGTGTGTGGATGTATGTGTGTGTGTGTGTGTGTGTGTGTGTGTGTGTGTGTGTGTGTGTGTGTGTGTGTGTGTGTGGTGTGTGTGTGTGTGTGTGTGTGTGTGTGTATCTGTATCTGTATACAGTCAGGTGAAAAAGTAAGTACACCCCATGTAAAGTTTTGACTTTTTCAACATACAGCTATTTGATCTTCATTTCAACAATATTGATAGATAAAGGTGATATAATATAACAAATATCATGAAACATTTACATTTTGTAGTCCATTGTATAATTTAAATAAACATAAAGGCAAATTTCGCATGTGGAAAAAGTAAGTACACCCCATGAAATGTTTTTTTAATCTTGTTAACATATGTGGACATGTCAATATTTGATCTTCATTTAAACAGTATCTATAGATAAAGGTGATCTAATTGAACAAAACAAGAGAAAAATGACCACAGTGTGGTCACCAGCTGCAACGTGTAGAATCATGAGGATATCCGTTGCAATATGCGCTACCAAATTCGACCAGTCATTAAATTATACGCATGCGCGATTTTAGTCCGCGATGTTCTTACCTCATACCAACGCACGTCCGAGTGTATGCGGATGTGCTATTCAATAATTACACCTAATTTGTGTCAGGTTCTGTGAAACGAGATTGATATGAAAACATTCATGTTATTTTTGTTGCTAAATTTATTCTGGTTTCTTCAAACAAATTGCGATTTTAGTCCACGATGTTCTTACCTCATACCAACGCACGTCCGAGTGCATGCGCATGCGCTATTCAAAAAGGCACCCCAGCAACAAGAACAACAATGCGGTCCTCTCATAGAGCTGCTCGTCGCAGCTAAAAACAATGAAAAATTGACTTCGCAATAATTTATTCAACAAAAAATTAACAGAGATGTCATTTCCTTCTGTGGAAAAAGTAAGTACACCCTTGGCTCCAATAGGTGAAGTTTGCCCCCTTTGGCAGAAATAACCTCAAGTAGGCGTTTCTTATAACTGTCTACCAGTCTCTGACATCGACTGGGAGAAATTTTTGCCCACTCCTCCATGCAGAATTATTTCAGCTGTGCGATGTTTGAGGGGTTTCTTGCATGCACAGCTCGTTTCAAATCCCCCCCACAACATCTCGATGGGATTTAGATCCGGGCTTTGACTTGGCCATTCCAGAACCCTCCATTTCTTTCTTTTCAGCCATTCCTTGGTGGATTTACTGGTATGTTTAGGGTCATTGTCATGTTGCAAGGTCCACCTTCGGTTGAGCTTCAACTTTCCGACAGATGATCTCACATTATCCTCAATCACCCTCTGGTACAATGAAGAATTCATAGTGGATTCTGTGATGGTGAGCTGCCCAGGCCCTGATGCAGCAAAGCTGCCCCAAACCATAATATTTCCACCACCATGCTTTACAGTTGGTATCAGGTTCTTGTGGTCAAATGCTGTCTTTGGTTTTCGCTAAACATGTCTTCTGGTACTGTGGCCAAATAGCTCTACCTTTGACTCATCTGTCCAGAGCACATTGCTCCAGAAGTGCTAGTCTTTGCCTAGGTGTTCATTGGCAAACTTTAGTCTTGCCCTGATGTTCTTTCTGGACAGCAAAGGTTTCCTCCTGGCACACCTCCCATGTAGATCAAATTTGTGCAGCCTCTTTCTAATGGTAGACTCGTGCACTTTGACATCAACAGTGGCAAGAGCTACCTGTAGGTCCCGTGATGACATTCTGGGTTTCTTAGAGACTTCTTTCAGCACCTTGCGGTCTGCTCTCAGGCTGAACTTGCTGGGGCGGCCTGGCCTGAACAAGTTGGCAGTTGTTTGGAATCTTCTCCACTTGTAGATGATCTTCCGGACAGTCGAATGATTGATTTCAAATTGTTTGGAGATCTTTTTAAATCCCTTCCCAGACTCGTAGGCATCTATAACCTTCTTTCTGAAGGCCTCAGAGAGCTCTTTTGATCTAGGCATGGTGACGCCGCACACTTCAACAACAAAGAGCAAATCCAAACTGAATGTCTGAGGTTTAAATAAGACAGGTTCCTCCAAGATCCTCTCTAACGATGTTCTAATCATTTGCACCTGAGCTGGTGCACCTGATTCTAATTTTAGGTATTTGAAGTAGAGATAAATGTAGGGGTGTACTTACTTTTTCCACATGCGAAATTTGCATTAATGTTTATTTAAATTATACAATGGACTACAAAATGTAAATGTTTCATGATATTTGTTATATTATATCACCGTTATCTATCAATATTCTTGAAATGAAGATCAAATAGCTGTATGTTGAAATATGTTGAAAAATTCAAAACTTTACATGGGGTATACTAACTTTTTCACGTGACTGTATGTGTATGTGTGTGCATGTTTGTCGGTGTACATGTGTGTGTGTGTGTGTGTGTGTGTGTGTGTGTGTCTGTGTGCATGTATGTATGTGTGTGTATACATACCTGTGTGTGTGTGTGTGTGTGTGTGTGTGTGTGTGTGTGTGTGTGTGTGTGTCTGTGTGCATGTATGTATGTGTGTATACATACCTGTGTGTGTGTGTGTGTGTGTATATATGAGTCTGTATGTGTATATGTGTGTGTATGTGTGTATATGTGTATGCATGTGTGCTGGTGTATGCACGCACATGCATTCACATGTTATCAGAAGTGAACACATTGTGTAGATTACATTATTTGTGGATCTGATAAATTGCCATAACCCTTTTGTGAAACTGAATGTGCAGGTGCAGCATCTAACTCAATATGTCGAAATGTCACACACGTCCATGCCCGTGGGATTCCCACGGGTGACCCCACTCGTGATCTTATATTTGGCTGAGCTTACCAAAACTCACATGATTGCCAGGAGCTCTAATGGTACCATGACCAATCACTATCTCAAGCATATATATCTATATATGTACAGTGCATTCAGAAAGTATTCAGACCCCTTCACTTTTTTCACATTTTGTTATGTTGCAGCCTTATGCTGAAATCGTTTAAATTCATTTTTTTCCCTCATCAATCTACACTCAATACCCCATAATGACAAAGAGAACCTGGTTGTTCCAAACTTCTTTCATTTAAGAATTATGGAGGCCACTGTGCTCTTGGGAACCTTCAATGCAGCAGAGATTTTTTTTGTAGTCTTCCCCAGATCTGTGCCTCGACACAATCCTGTCTCTGAGCTCTGCGGGCATTTCCTTCGACCTCATGGCTTGGTTTTTGCTCTGATATGCATTGTCAGCTGTGAGACCTTATACAGACAGGTGTGTGCCTTTCCAAATCATGTCCAATCAATTGAATTTACCACAGGTGGACTCCAATCAAGGTGTAGAAACATCTCAAAGATGATCAAGAGAAATGGGAGGCACCTGAGCTAAATTTCAAGTGTCATAGCAAAGGGTCTGAATACTTATATCAATGTGATATTTTAGTTTTTTCTTTTTAATAAATTTGCAAAACTTTCTAAAATCCTGTTTTCTCTTTGTCATTATGGGGTATTGAGTATAGATTGATGAGGGAAAAAAAGAATTTAAACGATTTCAGCATAAGGCTTCAACAAAACAAAATGTGAAAAAAGTGAAGGGGACTGAATACTTTCTGAATGCACTGTATATATATCGAGCCACCAGATTAAACTGTCAGAGCATGCAGGATGAGCCGGAGACCAAGTCAGTTTTGTAAAGTGTATTAATTTAATAACAGGATCAGGAATGTACAAGCAGCAACAATAATCAACAAGAAAGAGCAATCAGAGATTGCAGACCCTCGCCAGGTCGTGTTTTCAGTGTTTTTTTTTAAGGCTTTTGTGTGAAAACAAATACAGCGGCCGAACCACGTGACCGATAACGTCGTCGTTGTTTTTTTTTCTCCACCAATTTATCCCTTGATGATGCTTAAGAAATTTCATCTTGATCGGATGAAGTTTTGTACTTGTCAAATTATGACGTCATAATGGAGGCACCTATGAGATCATCATTAACATATGTTATTCCACATGGAGAGCTCTTTACAATGAGCCATGTCTCAATTTTTTTAATGCAGCGCTTTCGGAGATATAGAGGTGCAATTTTTTATCGGGTTTTCCAAGATGGCGGCTGAACCACGTGACCTATGACATCATCATTGTGTTTTTTCTCCACCAATGTATCCCTAGATGACGCTCAAGAAATTTCATCTTGATCGGATGGAGTTTTGTACTTGTCGAATTATGACGTCATAATGGAGGCACCTATGACATCATCATTAACATATGTTATTCCCCATGGAGAGTTCTTTACAATGAGCCATGTCTCAATTTTTTCTATGCAGCGCTTTCGGAGATATAAAGGTGCAACATTTTTCAGTTTTTCCATGATTGCGGCCATACCACGTGACGTATGACATCATAATTATAATTTTAAAATTATACAGGTGGAGTTGCACCTATGGTGAAAATTCCTGTCAATCGGACCAACGATTGCAGATAAAATCATATTTATTCTGTGTGGATAAACAAACAAATAGACAAACAGACAGACAAACAAACAAACTGACTCAAATGCAATACCCTCTCCTCAAGCGAGGGTAATAACAAAATGGATTTGATTTCTAATAAACTATCCCCAAATTATACCGTATACATGCCCACGGAACAAACAACGCGACAAATGCCAAATCCTTAATTACTTAAGTTCTTAAGGCCTCAGACACACAATAGAAGATAAGAGAAATTCACAGGGTGGCAGAGTTCCTAGGTTAACCCAATAAGAGTTCCTTGTGAAGAGAACATCCTGTGCAGACAGAAGCCAAAGCGTTCCATGCTGTGTGACGAGGGGTGGGAGGGTGGGATGGGTGAGATGGCCGTAACGTTGCTGGACAGGGTATGGCTTCCACCTGCCAAGTTGCCAACTCCAGTGGCCTCCTGGCATTGTGTCAGGAAAGTTTCCCTCTGGATTACTGACTTTCTCAGCCTTTTATAACATCGCCCACCGACATCACCACTGATGATTCATGTCCCACCCCTCTCCTCCACCATTGGTCTGTTGCCCGCCCAATGGGCGGGACTTATGCTTTTCCCATCTTGAGTCGCGGTTTCCTGCACCAAGGCCAGTTGAGGCAATGGCAATGTCACTTTTTGCCACCTAAACCTGTGGGAATGTCCCAGTTTGACCCAAACGGTACATTTAGACAGAAAACAGGGACATAAAACATCATATAAAAACTCACGGGAATGAGGGATTTCAGACACACAACAGATTAGGTTTTTTTGTATACTTAGTCTTTATCATATAGGACTACACCTCACACTAGTCCAAACATCGCATATGTACATCAAAAATTCAAAAATCAAAACACTACAGTGTTCAATTCTGAGCTGAATGCATCACTCCACTATAGCTACTCATTCATTCACTAATACACGTAAGCTATATAATCTATACAGCACAAAATCCATATACAAATTTCAATAACATGTGTTTGGGAAATGGAATGAGTGTACCAGGAGGGCAAGTTGCTTCTTCTTTCTCTACAGAGTTCACAAAGTCTTTAAATGTTTCTGGCCCCTCCCACTTGGTATCAGACTCCTCCCCCAACGCTGTCTATCACGGCCCTGGGTTCCGACAACACCTGATTTTGGTGACCGCAGGGCATTACCCTGCACATCATCACCCTGCACATCATCACCCTGCACATCATCACCCTGCACTTGCGAAGCGAAAAGCAAGGTTAGGCATTCGGTTACAAACATACATGTGGCATATGTACGTATGTGTGGCATGCGTATCTGCATTTTTTAAATTAATTTTCTCAGCAACCGTTGGTCCGATTGACACAAAATTTTACCATAGGAGGGCCATGGCTACCAGGGGGATACCAGGGGGAAGCCTCCTGGTGGAAAATGTATAATTTTTTAAATACACAATTATGACATCACAGGTCACGTGGTATGGACGCCATCTTGGAAGAACGTTGCACTTTTTCTATATCTCTGAAACCGCTCAATGGAAAAAAATGAAACATGGCTCATTGTGAAGTACTCCCAATGGAGAATAAGATATGTTAATGATGATGTCATCGGTGCCTTCATTATGATGTCATAATTCGACAAGTACAACGCTTCATCTGATCAGTCTGAAAAAAAAATTCTCTACAATTGTTGGTCCGATGGACACAACATTTTCACGATAGGAGCGCCTCCTCCTGTAGAATATTTTAATGATAATTATGATGTCATAGGTCACGTGGTACAGGCACCACCTTGGAAAAACTGAAAAGCGGTGCACCTCTATATCTCCAAAACCACTCCATGGAAAAAATTGAAACGTGGCTCATTGTAAAGAAATTCGCATGGGGAATAAGTATTGTTGATGATGACGTCATTGGTGCCTTAATTATGACGTCATAATTCGACAGGGACAACGCTTAGTCTGATTAGTTTGAAATTTCCTGAGCATGATCTACACAACAATTATATTAGAGACTAGAACGGGCACTCGGTAGAGCGCATACCTTCGCCGCAGCTACTGTTCTGTACTTGGCATGGGAGTGTAGGGAACAGAACAGTGTAGGGACAATCGCGGGAGATTGCGTTATAGTGATGACGTCCTGGATGGACATCTTCTTCTTCAGTCGCGCATAACTTTGAGTGAAATACGATCGAGTTAAAAATAGTCAGAATTTGAGCAAATCTGTTTCATTCGTTTGTTAATATGCCTCATCTATTGTCAAATCTGCAATTATAATTTTTTTTGAGGTTGAAATGATCGCGGGAGATCGCGTTATAGTGATGACGTCCTGGATGGACATCTTCTTCTTCAGTCGCTCATAACTTTGAGTGAAATACGATCGAGTTAAAAATAGTCAGAATTTGAGCAAATCTGTTTCCCAAAATCTAATCAAATGTGTCCCGTATAATAACCAATCATCCCACCAAATTTCATGCAATTCGGTTGAATACTTTTTGAGTTATGCGATTAACATACACACACACAGACATACAAATAAATACACAGCGATCAAAACATAACCTTCCGCTTTTGCGAAGGTAAATATAAATTTATGATTTATATTCATATGATATGATTCAAGATATTTCACTCAAGGTTCAGACATATATATGGTGGCGGCCATCTTGGATTTTGACGTGGCGACCCAATTTTCAGTAGTGTTCTTCCTTATGCCTAGATACACCCACACACCAGATTAGAAGTTGGTACATCGCTTATTTTTCAAGATATTTCGCTCACAAGGTTCAGACATATATATGGTGGTGGCCATCTTGGATTTTGACGTGGCGACCCAATTTACAATAGTATTCTTCCTTGTGCCTAGATACACCCACACACCAGATTAGAAGTAAGTTGGTACTTCGCTTTTTTTTTCAAGATATTTCGCTCAAGGTTCAGACATATATATGGTGGCGGCCATCTTGGATTTTGACGTGGCGACCCAATTTTCAATAGCGTTCTTCCTTATGCCGAGATACACCCACACACCAAATTAGAAGTTGGTACTTCGCTTATTTTTCAAGATATTCATCTCACAAGGTTCAGACATACATGGCGGCGGCCATCTTGGATTTTGACGTGGCGACCCAATTTTAAACAGCGTTCTTCCTTGTGCCTAGATACACCCACACACCAGATTAGAAGTTGGTACTTCGCTTGTTTTTCAAGATATTTCGCTCACAAGGTTCAGACATATATATGGCGGCGGCCATCTTGGATTTTGTCGTGGCGACCCAATTTTAAACAGCGTTCTTCCTTATGCCGAGATACACCCACACACCAGATTAGAAGTTGGTACTTCGCTTGTTTTTCAAGATATTTCGCTCACAAGGTTCAGACATATATATGGTGGCGGCCATCTTGGATTTTGACGTGGCGACCCAATTTTAAACAGCGTTCTTCCTTATGCCGAGATACAACCACACACCAGATTAGACGTTGGTACTTCGCTTGTTTTCCGAGATATTTCGCTCACAAGTTTCAGACATATATATGGCGGCGGCCATCTTGGATTTTGTCGTGGCGACCCAATTTTAAACAGCGTTCTTCCTTGTGCCTAGATACACCCACACACCAGATTAGAAGTTGGTACTTCGCTTATTTTTCAAGATATTCAGGTTACAAAGTTCAGACATACATGGCGGCGGCCATCTTGGATTTTGACGTGGGTTGCATCCACACACCAAATTTGAATGCGGTCCTTCGCTTACGCACGCACGCACGCACACACGCACGCACGCCCGGACGCACGGACGGAGGGGAAAGCCATAGTCCCCCTTTTGCTACGCTGTGCGACGGGGGACAATAAACGAATTACTAACGTCTAATCTGGTGTGTGGGTGTATCTACGCATAAGGAAGAACGCCATTGAAAATTGGGTCGCCACGTCAAAATCCAAGATGGCCGCCACCATATATATATGTCTGAACCTTGTGAGCGGAATATCTTGAAAAATAAGCGAAGTACCAACTTCTAATCTGGTGTGTGGGTGTATCTAGGCATAAGGAAGAACGCTATTGAAAATTGGGTCGCCACGTCAAAATCCAAGATGGCCGCCTTGCGTCTTCCACTTTGTCAACTCACATCACTTCACCAACGACGGGGGACTTAGGCGTAACGCTTGTTCTCCTTGTTTATTCCTCTCGTTCTGCATATAACCTACTCTCTACCTGCATCTCCTCCCATTACAATGCCATTCAATTTTCATTCACCCCCTTACTTGTTTCAATCCCCGTTTTTGTTTTAAATTCATCTATCTTTGTTTGTTTGTTTTATTTTTTTTATTTCCCGTAGTGTAGCTGTACCCAATCTTTTGTCTACTCCTGTCTCACACTCTACTTTATCTCTGGCCTCGACCGCCATTTTGCGCTCAGTGTCCAACATGTCCGCGTGTCACATACACTGCCACGTCTGTTACCTTCTTGTCTCACTTGACCTTTTCAGCTTAAAATTCGGCCAACCACCGGACTTGTTTAACACGATTGGTCAATCTGAGCTGAAATTTCAAGATTATTTAATTCACTCCCAACCAGTCCCAAAGCCCTTATTTTATATGAATTCCATACCCAGTACATCTCATTTATGAACTCGTGTGGTAATGAACTTTGGAGCGATTAAAATGCAAAATTAATTTTTTTCATATTGATAAACATGAAATGGAAATGGAAACAAATTACATTCCTGCAAATAAATTGCCAGGATGATTAAATGATGCATTCATTAGGTATCAAAGGTATTACGTGAATGCTGAAGGAATTGCACATGTTTTTTCTTGACATCGACTCTGGCTTATGGAGGAGCTGGTATATGCATGACGTCAAGGACACTAAGAGACGTCACTGCACCTTTGTGGGAATTACGAGGGTATTTTGATACAACGGACAAAGCAACACAGTATATGGGATTTGAACCTATTATCCCAGCATAATGAGCTAAGTGCTAGGATGGGAACAACAAAATGGTCAATTATGGTTTTAACAATAAGAACATGAATGATAGTATTTATTATAATAATTAATAACAAGTGATGATAATTATGATGATGATGATAACAACAATAATAGTTAATGCTCAAACATTTCTACTTTGTGGATATTTTTAGATCGATTTTATAACAGTTATCTTACATTTATAAGGTGAAGTTCAAATTACTGTGACCAATGTGATGTGCCGTAGATAATCACGTGTGACCAATTTGATGTGAAGTTCAACGCATAACCAGACTCAGTGGAGTAATGAATGGAGAGCGCTCTGAGGATAGGATGTCGGCCATTCGAACCCGGGCCGAGTCATACCAAAGACTTTAAAAATGGTAAGTGCTGCTTCCTTGCTTGAAACTCAGTGTTTAGAGGATAGAACACGGACAACCCCATGGTTTGGCATCTCTTGGGGATAAGGAAATTCTTCCTTGATTGCCCCTCTAGCCGCTGTGAGAGAAGCGACGTCTCAAAGATGGCAATGTGTTATTGTGGCGGACACAAAAGCCCACTGGCGTGGTGACATCATTCCACGCACCGAGTGGGCGGTGGCCACGCCCGAGGGGTAGGCGTGGCCTCATGATATACCCCGGGCGACCAGCCCGGAGGAGTTCAGTGTTACAGTGTAGTCTTACAATAAAGACGTTTATATGTTACCGCTTGTCCGCTTCCTCCTTGCTCACAAGCAGCGCGCGTAACGCCGCGCTTTACTGGTGACCCCGACGTTGGATCTGCCGGAGCGATCCTTCCACACGCGACGCCATCGCCATGGCCGCCTTCGTCAAACTTCCGGAATTTTGGGAGGCTCAGGCCGAAGTCTGGTTCGTCCAGGCCGAAGCCCAATTTCAGCTTCGGCACCTCACCGGCGATGACACGCGCTACTGCCACGTCGTCGCCTCCCTCGGGCCCGGCACGGCCGCTCGAGTTGTGTCCGTCCTTCGCCACCCACCGGACGGCCACAAGTACGAGGCACTCAAGCGGCTACTCCTAGCCACGTTCAGCCTCACGGACGACGCACGGGCCGACCGCCTCCTGGATCTCCCCGAGCTCGGTGAGACGCGCCCGTCGGTCCGAATGGACCATATGCTGTCACTGTTGGGCGACGAAGCCCCCGGTTCGCTATTCCGGGCGCTTTTCCGTCGCCAACTTCCAGCGCAGGTTCGCCTCGCGTTGGCCGGGACCGGGCTAACGGAACCCCGAGCATTGGCGGCCGAGGCGGACAAGTACTTCGCCGCTTCGGACACGCGGGCGAGCGTTGGCGTGGCCGTCACGGCCTTCGACGCTGATGTTCCACAGCATCATCTTCTACAGCACGCTGATGTTCCACAGCATCATCTTCTACAGCACGCTGATGTTCCACAGCATCATCTTCTACAGCACGCTGATGTTCCACAGCATCATCTTCTACAGCACGCTGTGGTTCAGCAGCATGCTGATACGCACCTCGTGAACGCCGCCACGCCCCGCCCACCGCCGCGGCGAAAACCGCCACCGCGGGGAAACCCGTCGACTCCACCGGCCTGGCGGAGCCAGCCGCACTCCTCCAGCTCCACCACCTGGTGCTGGTTCCACGCCAAGTTCGGCCACGAAGCTCGGCGGTGTCATCCGCCGTGCTCCTTCAACGGGTCGGGAAACGCCCGGGCCGGCGCTCAATTGTGGCGATGAGCGCCGGCCGTTCGAGCAGCCTGCTGTTCATAACGGACACCTTCTCCGGGCGCCGTTACCTGTGCGACACGGGAGCACAGGTGAGTGTCATTCCCGCCGGCACGTCAGACAAGCACGCCGCGGGTGGGGGCCCCGCGCTGCTTGCCGCGAACGGGACGCCCATCCGTACGTACGGAAAACGCTGCCTCTCTCTGCGGTTTGGAGGGCAGGTTTTCCGATGGACGTTCGTCACCGCCGACGTGCCCATGGCACTGCTTGGCGCGGACTTCCTGTGCGCTAATGGGCTCCTGGTCGACGTCAAGCGCAGACGGCTTGTCCAGGCCGAGACGTTCAGCTCGCTCGCATGTGCGTTGCCCAGCTCAACGAGCGGCTTGCCAAGCGGCTTGCCGAACGATTCGGTTCCGGCCACGTTGGTCTGTACGCTTCCGGCAGCGGACGCATTCACCCGTCTCCTCGCCGGCTTCCCGGCCCTCACGCGGCCCACCTTCTCGGCGGGGGCCGTCAAGCACGGGGTGGCCCATCACATCCCCACCGTCGGGCCACCGGTCTACGCCCGGGCACGCCGCCTCGAGCCGACGAAGCTGGCGGTGGCAAAAGCGGAGTTCGCTACCCTGGAGCGACTCGGCATCGTTCAGCGCTCAGAGAGCGCTTGGGCGTCGCCGCTGCACATCGTGCCGAAGCCCGGCGGGGGATGGCGACCGTGCGGGGACTATCGCCGTCTCAATGACGCCACGACTCCCGACCGCTACCCCGTCCCCCACATTCAGGACTTTTCCGCCCGTTTGGCGGGCAGGTCCTTCTTCTCGAAGGTGGACCTCATACGCGGCTACCATCAGGTCCCCGTCAGGCCGGAGGACGTCCCGAAGACGGCGGTCATCACGCCATTCGGACTCTTCGAGTTCCTGCGCATGCCCTTCGGTCTGAAGAATGCGGCTCAGGCGTTCCAGCGACTGATGGACAGCGTCCTGCGCGACTTGGATTTTGTCTACGTCTACCTGGACGATATCCTCGTCGCCAGCGCGTCCCGCGAAGAGCACCTACGCCACCTCCGCACGCTCTTCGAACGCCTGGGCCAGCATGGCCTGATTGTGAACCCCGCAAAGTGCCGGTTCGGCGCCGCCACAATCGATTTTCTGGGGCACCGTGTCACCAGGCACGGCGCCGTCCCCCTGCCGGCCAAGGTGGAGGCGGTGAAGGGGTTTCCGCGCCCCCGCACGATCAGAGGGCTGCAGGAGTTCCTGGGCATGGTGAACTTTTACCATCGGTTCCTGCCCCGTATCGCCCAGCTCCTGCGCCCCCTGCACGAAGCTCTCCGAGGTAAGCCGGGCAAAGGCGACGTTACCTGGACCGAGCAGATGGACACGGCGTTCACGGGCGCGAAGCTCGCCTTGGCTAACGCCACCATGCTCGCGCACCCGGCGCCCGATGCACCGATCGCCCTCACCACCGATGCCTCGGACTACGCGGTGGGCGCGGTGCACGAGCAATGGGTGCGTGGAGCTTGGCAACCGCTGGCGTTCTTTAGCCGGCAGCTTCGCCCGCCCGAACGCCGTTACAGTACCTTCGACCGCGAGTTGCTCGGACTTCACTTGGCGGTCAGGCACTTCCGCCATCTGCTCGAGGGCCGGGCGTTCACTGCCTTCGTCGACCACAAGCCGCTGATCTTCGCGATGGGCAAGGTCACCGAGCCGTGGTCGGCCCGGCAGCAGCGTCACCTCTCGGCCGTGTCCGAGTACACGACGGACATCCAGCACGTCGCGGGGAAGGACAACCCGGTGGCGGATTGCCTTTCCCGGGCCGTCGCCCACGCAGTCCACCTCGGCATCGACTATGCCCGGATGGCAGCGGACCAGGCCGCTGACCCCGACGTCCAGGCCTTGCGGACCGCCGTCACGGGCCTCCGCGTCACCGAGGTGCCGTTCGACGGCGCGGGCGCGGCTCTCTTGTGCGACGTCTCCCTCGGGCGTCCTCGCCCCATTGTGCCCGCGGGCTGGCAGCGCCAGGTGTTTGACGCCATCCACGGCCTGTCCCACCCGGGCGCGAGGGCCTCCCAAAGGCTGATCGCCGACAAGTTCGTCTGGCATGGCCTCCGGAAGGCCGTCCGCGGCTGGGCCAGGACGTGCCTCGCGTGCCAGCGCGCCAAGGTGCACCGGCACACCCAGGCCCCATTGGCCCCGTTCACGGTGCCGGAACGCCGGTTTGACCACGTCCACGTGGACCTGGTGGGACCTCTGCCCCCCTCGCGGGGTTTCACCTACGTCCTCACCATGGTGAACCGCACCACCCGGTGGCCGGAGGCCGTGCCCTTGGCGTCGACAACGGCGGCCGATGTCGCGCAGGCTTTCATCGCCACCTGGGTCGCCCGGTTCGGTGCCCCCTCAGACATCTCATCCGACCGCGGCCCCCAGTTCACCTCGGAGCTCTGGGGGGCGGTTGCGCAGGGGCTCGGGGTCCGGCTGCACCGAACCACGGCCTACCACCCCCAGGCTAACGGCCTGTGTGAGCGATTTCACCGCTCATTGAAGGCCGCGCTCCGGGCCACCCTCCGTGACGGCGGCTGGGTCGACAGGCTCCCCTGGGTCCTGCTGGGCCTCCGGACGGCGCCCAAGGAGGACCTGCGCGCATCCGCGGCGGAGTTGGTCTTCGGGCAACCGCTGCGGGTGCCGGGCGAGTTCCTCCCCGACTCCACGGCACCATGGTCCGCGGCACAGCAGCGCTCCGCTCTGCAAGAGACCGCCCAGAGGTTCGCCCCGGTGCCAACGGCATGCCACGGGCACCCACCGACGCACGTCGCCCCGGAGCTTCGCACGGCGGAG
Source organism: Myxine glutinosa (assembly GCF_964187855.1). NCBI lineage: Eukaryota > Metazoa > Chordata > Myxini > Myxiniformes > Myxinidae > Myxine > Myxine glutinosa. Next base: position 99,820,213 of record NC_136272.1, read on the forward strand.
TACGTCTTCGTCCGCCACGATGCCCATCGGACACCACTGCGGCCCCCGTACGACGGGCCTTTCCGCGTGCTGGAGACCGGGGCGAAGCACTTCACCCTGGACATCGGCGGTACTCCTGACCGCGTTTCGGTAGACCGCCTCAAGCCGGCCCACCTCGATGTGGACCATCGACCGCCAGTGGCCCGACCCCCACGTCGGGGCCGCCCTCCTGCGGGCGGACCCCCGGCACCGCCCAGCCCCGCCGCCACGGCGCCCCCCGGTCCTGCACCCATCCCAGGGGCAGCCAGGGGCATCCCACCTGGTATCCCTGCACCCCGGACGCCGCCGATCGCCAGGGGGCGCTTCAGCCGGGTCATTCGTCTGCCCCGCAAACTGGCCCTCCAGGTGCGCGGGAATTCTGGGGGGGCGCGTGTGGCGGACACAAAAGCCCACTGGCGTGGTGACATCATTCCACGCACCGAGTGGGCGGTGGCCACGCCCGAGGGGTAGGCGTGGCCTCATGATATACCCCGGGCGACCAGCCCGGAGGAGTTCAGTGTTACAGTGTAGTCTTACAATAAAGACGTTTATATGTTACCGCTTGTCCGCTTCCTCCTTGCTCACAAGCAGCGCGCGTAACGCCGCGCTTTATTATCATGTATTTGTCTGCATATCTGCGTGTGATTTGTGTTGCTGCTCCTCCATGGGCCTTCGGCCGTGTAAAGAGCATAATAACCCGCCATGTTGGTGGAAGTACTAATTCATTTCCCACATCCTCACCGAGGCATCTCAGCAGCGATAGTTGCTCAGATGAAAATTCCTGTTAGAACAAGACAATGGGAGAATAAATCTCCCATTGTAAGTGAAACTGTAGGTCCAGCTCATAACGCAATTTATCAAACAAACCCACCAGTCGAGCTTATTGGTCCCCACCAGCTTATAACGTAACCTAACACCACTGTTATAATCAGGGAAATACTTAGAACCACCTTTAGAGGTCATTTTCCCCCGCAGAGCAGGGGTTGGCCTTTTTGGGGCACCGTGGTCCCCTTGTTGAAGCAATGTTTTATGGCCGGATGCCCTTCCTGTTGCCAACCCTGTTAGTTGCCTCTTGCTACACACAGAAAATTACCAGTGAGCTTGTACTCAATTTGCCGACCTCAGAAGGATGACATGCTGAGTCAACCCCCCTGGTGTTAATTCAGCGATTGGATCGACCAGGATTCAAACCCAGGATCCTCGGATCCCAAGCCGACACCCTAACCGCTCAGCCAACACCAGGCTTGTGAGGGAAATATTTAGCAACTGCCAAAATTGTTCCTTCGTTCCCATCACTACTACGCAGACGGTAAGGGCACGCGGGATGTTTCGTGACATGTTTTCTTTGTTCGGAAATTGGCATTCATCGTTTCTAATTGTATGCGTCGACCCATGCCCATAGCTGTATGGTTCCCCAGTGGAACAAGAGTGCTTCTGGCTGCTCCACAGTGATGCGGCCATAAGTGTTGAGCGAATTGCACGTGAGTGCATCTCAAAGCACCAGGTGCAATGCAATAAACAACACAATATTATAACTACTTGCCATGTCCAAAATTTCAACCCCCAGCCTCCTCCATCCCCCCTGCAGATTCAATGCCAGCTTCGGCCGAGCAAACGTTTCTGGCCATTTGTGATTCTGTCCCACTCAGGTTGTTCTAACCACGGACGGCTTTCTCGTTGTTAATTTGCAATTTCTCTGAGATTTCTCATTTGGAATTGCTCGTCATGAAACGCAACAGGAGGTTGATATCTCATCATATTACAACCGGTTAATGAACACTTTGCAATTCTCAGCAGATGTTCGTTGCGTTGTTTTTTGGGTAAAATCTTCAGTGTGATTTTCTGGCTGTTTGTGTGTCTTTGATATGTATTATTATTGGTGAACAACTTGTAGTGTAGCAGCATAGCAAACCTGTTGTGCATTTTGTGATACAAGCACCAAATTTGGCACAAATGTACATTAATATGTTGCGAACATTTTCAGACATTGGGCCACTTGAAATTCTGTAATTTTTTTTTTCAATTTTTTTCAAATTTCGTAATTTCAAATTTTTCGGGTGACACCGTCACAATTTCGGTCTTCGAGGCCGGCCGATATAGTGGGGCGGCTTAGCCCAAATATTCAAAAGAATTGTGCATTTTGTGATACAAGCACCAAATTTGGCACAAATGTACATTAATATGTTGCGAACATTGTGTGGCCAGCAATGAAGACGAGAGTCTGAATTACATGTATGCAAAAGACCTTGTGAACCAGTGAAGCAAATACACGGGTAAGCATGAATTAAATCTAGGGCATGATATAATTTCCATGATGTTTACCTCTACACTCAATGGTGGAAGGAGGTAATGTTTTGATCCCAGCTTGTCTGTATGTCTGTTTGTCTGTTAGTCCACAAAATTCCAGACAAAGCTTGTAGTAGTGGTAGTTGTAGTGGTAGTGGTAATAACAGAAATGGTTATATAGAACTGAACTTATATTATTATTATATGCAGAAAATAACTTCATTTCTATATGCCCTGCAGTGGACAGGTTAATTGGTTTATGCACTGAAGGGGTCACCCTGGTGTGCACTGCTGTGTTCTGCCTCACTGAGTTGTTCAGGTATGATGTACTCAGCACAAGCTTCCGGTCGGCCCGGAGGTGGGGATGCGGGGCCTGTCACGGAACGTCAAAACAAACGGCCTGCCGGGGCCGCCCAAAAGTCGGGCGTGAGGGGCGCGTCCACTAATGGAACGCCTCTCGATTCCCAGATCGAGGGCCACGTGGTCAGGAGAACCTCGTCCCTTCCGGTCACACTTTGCCTATCGGCCGGCCTCGAAGACCGAAACTGTGATGGTGTCACCCGAAAAATTTGAAATTACGAAATTTGAAAAAAAAAATTACGGAATTTCAAGTGGCCCAATATCTGAAAATGTTCGCAACATATTAATGTACATTTGTGCCAAATTTGGTGCTTGTATCACAAAATGCACAATTATTTTGAATATTTGGGCTAAGCCGCCCCACTATTGATGAAAGCTCGACCTGAGAATATTTTTTGTGCCATTTCCATGTTGAACCAACTCAACTGATGTTATTATGAAACGAGCGACAGGAAGGAGGAAGTGATGCGTCGGTGCCCGAATAGCGAAGGAATCCGTTAAAACGATGTCGATTCAAAACTAAAAGGAATTAAAGTTAACATAAGGTACAGGAGAAATTATTCAGCATATCCTGTATAATAAACTAATAATTGGGTTATTTAAATACTCATATTTTCCATGAGTCACTGTGTGAATAATTTATGGTAGGGCAGTACCAGCCTCTGAAGGCTCCGGTTCATGTGTTTTGTGTTCACTTCATCATCTGTTTCCGGTTAAAATTCAAGGACAAATTCTAATCAGTGGTTTGAAAGCACCTTACATGTCCACCAAGCCCATAAAATTCATTCTGTTTTTGTAAATGAACTACTTACCAATGATATACGACGACGGTTCAAGGTTGACGTGGACGCCTTTCTTGGAGAATCTTAAATAACGGTCCAAAGCTGAAACTTCGTCCGGAAGTGTCGTCGATGCTGCGCAAAGCATTTCCAAGATGGCGGCCAATATTGTCACGTGTGTGGGTAGGCGGACGCGTATCATCAGGTTCCATTTGTGAGGGAGAATATCAGACCAATCGAAATTCCAAGAAATGTTCGTCTTGGTGATGGACGGTAGGAACTCCGTCGACTTGGTGAGACCCCGGGCAACGAACAGATGACGGGGACCTGGTTCGCTGTCTCGAGACCTGAATTTACGACATGGTGATGCTTTTCTTCAAAGGGCAAATCAAATGTCGCCACTAATACTCTAGAGGAAATGGGATGGAGTTCTAAATAATTCCTCGTGACGTCATGTCGTCTTGTGGTTTTCATCTATTTGGAGAACTCGAAGAACATCTGGATGGCATTTAGTTTACGAACGATGAAGAGCTCGATGCACCTGTCTCGAAACGGCTGTGTAGCTGTCCCAAAAGACGTCCACGCGGTTGGCATCAAGGCACCAGTACATGATGGGACAGGTACATTAGTTTCACCAACATTCCTGTTCTTTTTTATTTTCTTGAATGAAGGTTCAATGTCGACCGTGAAACACCTTTGTGTAATGAAATGTAACACTTCAGTAGAAACGGGCAGCCACAGTTGCGCGCTTTAGGTGTTTTTTAGTCTTCTTCAATCGGGTCGCCCCTCCATCGCAGAGTGCTGCTAAAAGCAAACCCAAGGCAAGGACAGGCCTAAGTACTCGGCGCATAAATTTCCTGATCTCTTGGGGGGGGGGGGGGGGGGGGGAGATTCATCATGGGGGTCTTAACATCCATAAGCAATTGGTCCTTTCAAAAAGGATGCTCTGTGATGCAGCACGTTGCCTGTGACCATGCGAATCATCAAAGTAAGGGCAAATTATTCACAAGATGAATGATTAAAATCCCAGGTTTCCATTTTATTGTTCCCTGTGCTGTGCCGTATGTGTTTTTGTACTGTTGTCGTTTTACGACCTGTGTGAGTAATACAAAAGCGCACTTGATGTTTACCGACGTCTTAGGTTTTTGTGTGCGGTGTATGTACAGGCTCTTCGACGAGCGGTGTTCATAAAATTGAAAAATAGATGCAATGGTGTGAAAATGAAAGCAAATATTACGCAGGCATGGATTTGTCATCAACTATTCTTCAGCCTTCGTGTGACGAGGCTTGTTATTCCCTTAAAGCTTACAAACAAACCTTGAAATGTCAAGGCCTTGTTTTGTTTTTTTAAGATACCGGCATTCTTTATGTTTCCTCATATCTACTAGGGAGCGATGCAGGGCGAAGGCTAAAAATATCTGGATGCACCACGACGATAGGGGTGGACTGGTGGGATAGCCTCGCTCGGTATGCGTACTCCCCTCTGAGCTATCTAGCCTGGGTTCGAATCCCGACCCCGGTGCTTCGCATTCAAGGCATCGACGGGTGGCACCGTCCCTCCGACGTCAACCTTGATGACCTGTCTGCCAGCACTGGTCGTCGGTGGACGTTAAAGGTTCCACGGTGCCCGTATCCTTCATGAAGAGGAGGCAAGTTGTCACCCCGGCACCCTGAACGATTGGAAAATGTCTACCCAAATCACCTGAACTCGAATGACAGGCCTCGCCAGCCGGTTTGTGAAAGACATTAGCCAAAAAAGTTCCCTGATCAACTTCAACACAACCACCTTTGGAGGCCATTTTTCCCCGCAGGGCAGGGGTTGGCCTTTTTTAGGCACCGTGCTCCCTTTTTGAAGCAATGTTTTATGGCTGGATGTCCTTCCTGCCACCAACCCTGTTAGTCTCCTCTTGCGACACACAGGTAATTACCAGTGAACTGTTACTCAATTTGCCGACCTCAGAAGGATGACAGGCTGAGTCGTGAGTCAACCCTCCTGGCTGTAATTCAGCGATCGACCAGGATTCGAACCCAGGATCCTAGGATCCCAAGCCGACACCCTAACCGCTAAAGCCATGGTCCCATAGAGCCTGCGTTGGTATACGATGGTAGGATCGTGGAGCCCATCCTGCATCGACGTACGATTTTGTGGCCATCGTAGGTTGGAAAATCATCTTTTGAAATGTTCAAAAGGTGGTCTACGATGGTCCACGATCCTACAATCGCAGACCATCGTACGACCGTCGTACGACACGTACGACATCGTACGACAACGTACGGCAATCCTGCGAGGACGCAGGATGATCCTGCGTCCTCGTAGCTACTTTGGGTGTAGTTACTTTGGGGGTATATAAACCCCAGCCATCAGCCATCACTTCATCATCATCAGTTCATGCCGACTTGTTCAGAGTGGTCGTGGGCCATCGTAGATTTGGGCCATCGTAGATTTGGGCCATCGTAGGTTTGGGCCATCGTATACCAACGCAGGCTCTATGGGACCGTGGCTTGAGCCAACACCAGGCTTTTCCTGATCGACTTCAACAGAAGATGGGAATAATTGGGGCTGGTAAAGAAGTATAAGTGCTAGTAGTAGAGGTAGATGTGGTATAACGCAATGATTCCCAATATTCCCAGACGAATTGAACGTTTCAGTGCTCAAGAGCATCTTCCCTGTGAATAGGCTCGTGCTTGTTTCTACCGCCGCAAGGCCCAATGCCATTTACACCCATAACAGGAACAACACTTTGTCTTTCAAGGTACACTCGACTGTGTGGGAGTAACCTGCTGTGTCCTGCTTCCTTTGACTTGCAACGAGCACGGAATTTTGCTGGCTCAAGGTAGAAGCAGAGAAAATTTATGAACTCTCTTTTAAATAGCTTTTACTCAAAGGGTTGTAAAATTGCAATTGTTTTCTGGACATGTGGGAGAACTTTTCCTTTACTGTGTGTATCATCCATTTCATTGCTTGGAGAATTTCCAGCGCTAATTTAACTTTTCACAAACTCTTGGTGCTCTGAATCCTGTGGTGAGGCAGTTGCGTTAAAACAACTTGCATCCTCCTCCTGGAAGGCAAATGCAACCGAAGGCGACCTTAGATCATTCCACAAATCCCGCAACGAGTGCGTCTACTCTCCGGAGCGCCAGAAAACAACATCTGTCCAATCTCAAGAATGAGCTTTCAAACTTGCGTCCCTCCTCTAAAACCTGGTGGCGGCTCGTCGAGTTCTGTCTCTGGAGTATGTTCCCCCTCCATCCCTCCCCTCCCCTCACCTCAAATGGCACCACGGCTGACTCCGCTCATGGGAAGGCCGAATGCCTCAAGTGAATGAATGAATGAATGAAATGAAGATCGTTTTACGGCCATTTTTTCCCCGCTAGAGCGGGGGTTAGCCTTGCGGGCCCCATGACAATCATGGTTCCCTGTTTTGAGGCAATGTTTTTATGGCCGGATGCCTTTCCTGACGCCAACCCTTGGTCACGCTCTTACGATGCGCAGGGATACAGTGTACCTATTCTGAATCGGGGTACACACCGTGATCATTCATCCCAGCAAGCTGGTACTCAATTTGCCGACCTCGGAAGGATGACAGGCTGAGTCAACCCCCCTGGCGTTAATTTAGCGATCGACCGGGATTCGAACCCAGGATCCGAGGATCCCAAGCCGGCACCCTGACCGCTAAGCCAACGCCAGGGCCTGCAACGCCTCAAGTAATCTTGAAAAATCCGAAATTCCTCCATCAACCTACGGGAGGTATCACATCAGTAGCACAGCGTGCCCGCAGTGACGATTCAACCAGTGGGCTATGAACTATGTATTCGTTGGATCGAGAGACCAACGTTGCTGATAACCTCTTCAGCAACATTTGATGTCCTTTTCCTACTCGAGTTTTCATCCCTTTTACTTGGGATCTCCTGCTGACCCTGATAGAGCATGAGATCGTATTCACACCAATCCCTGATGTTAACGATTGAGGGGTTTAATTTCGATTCCTATCGGTAGTGTCCCTGCGTGCTTCTCCTCTCATTCCTCGGTTTCCATTTGGTTTATTTATTTTTACAAGTTCTTCAGATGCACAAACAAGAGGCAACGCACACAATCAAGGGGCGCAATGACCCAGGCCGTGATGACCCAAGCTTGACGCCTTTACACTGTCGACTGACACTTGCCATGCGTGCAACGCTGCAGTTTCTGCTATCCTGCTGGTCTGTTAGCTGATTCTATCTGGACAATAGGATGCGGATAGCTTTTGATTTGCTTTAACCAGTAAAAGGTCTTTTTCTGGTCTTTCTGTCTTCTACCGACTCCTCTCCGGCCTTGCTCCCCCAGCTCTATCTGTGCTCTGTCCCCCAAATATTCCTACAGGTTGCACAAGATCTGCCAGCAACCCTCTTATGGTTAAACTGCCAAAATCAAGACACTCTGCTCACCTTCACTCTTTCATTACTCTTTTCTCCCGCCTCTGGAACAAACTCCCCCACTCTCTTCAATCCCACTCCTCCCTCCAGGTCTTTAAAACAGCTGTTCACCACCATCTCTTATCTTCCCCCATCTAAAACCTTGATCTTTTCTACCCTCGCTAATTCACCCCAGATCCACTTTTTTGAAATACCAACTTCTTTCGTGGAAGTCTTAGCTGTGTACATGTTTTATACCTCTCCCACCCCCTTCCCTTGCCTCCTCCCCCCAAGCCCTCTCCTTCCCACAGATCTCCCGATGTCCCTGTTCTCTGCTGTTGTACTCGGGTGCTTCCCTCTCTCTCCCCATCTTGTCTTCCGCTCCCTTTATTGTATATTTTGTGTGTCCGTTGTTTTTTGTCCCCCGTTGCACCGCGGGGCGAAAGGGGGACTATGGTTTTCCTCTCCGTCCGTGTGTGCGTGTGTCCGTCCGTCCGTGTGGGCGTGCGTGCGTGTGTGCGTGTGTGCGTCCGTGCGTGCGTGCATAAGCGAAGGACCGAATTCTAATTTGGTGCGTGGGTGCAACCCACGTCAAAATCCAAGATGGCCACCACCATGTATGTCTGATGCCATGTATGTCTGAACCTTGTGAGCGGAATATCTTGAAAAATAAGCGAAGTACCAACTTCTAATCTGGTGTGTGGGTGTATCTAGGCATAAGGAAGAACGCTATTGAAAATTGGGTCGCCACGTCAAAATCCAAGATGGCCGCCTTGCGTCTTCCACTTTGTCAACTCACATCACTTCAACGACGGGGGACCTAGGCGTAACGCTTGTTTTGTGTGATTAATGTTGGCTCTTACACGAGCCTCGATCTTGTATACAAAAAAAAAGCAGAGCCAGATGAGTGTAGCCATCAGTAAACAGGAAAATGAACCGAAGTCGATAATTTGATTACTATTTATTCCATAACACGTAGGCTTAGAGCATATATTGTTTGCATTGTCGATTCTTCTCTTCATGAGTGTATGGACCGTGTAATATAGACGATATTACCAAAAATATTGGGACAGGATACTGTTACGTGGTCCCCTCGGTGAATACCTGGTCTCGGTGACCCCCGGACCGTGAGAGGAACTTCGCCAGAAAGCTGTATTAAATATGCGTTTTCGCCACGCAATCCATATGAATTTCACCCAAGAGACAACTGACGTTCAAGGATATATTTCCATAGGAATGACCATACAATTGCAATGACACAACCACGGAGATTTTCCCCGAGCAATCAACCATATACAACCATCAACAATTCCCAATTCACAAGCACTTTCCTATGAGTAAGATGGCCATCTTATATACGTGTGTCCCGGTGAGTACTCACGACACCCTTTTGGTCTCGGTCCCGCACAATGTCTCTGGGCCCCTCCTGACCAAGATGATGGTCGCCGTCACCGCACTCGGGCGGTAGAACGAACCCCGGGTGGACGTGTTTCCACCGGGCAGGTATCGTACCAGGCACCGTGGCTGCAGCCCCACGTGGCCACGCGAAGCGGATACGGTAAAGCAAGCCAAACCCCACGCCGCTTGCAAGGCGCGTTAGGCCCCAACGTGCGACCCGCACGCGTCTGTTTGGACGGTGCCGCGAACGAGGCCAGACGCAGGGTCGATGCACGGCCCCACGTCAACTTGCCGTCTCCACCGGGCCGGTACACGTCCCGGTAATTCCTCTCGCCAGACAGGCTTCGGATCGGAACGCCGCTTTTCCACGCAGCGCAAGGTCGATCCCACCTTTTGTCGGAGCGGGGCGAGGAAGAATAATCGTCCTTTCCCTCGTGTCTTTTCCTCTTCCGTTTCCGGTCACTTCCGTTTCCGGCCACTCCCTCAGAAGGGCTCCTGACCCTCCAACCACAACAACTACACAACAACTTAATATACTACACACGGATAAGCAAAGACCTGAATGGTAATTCACATACATTCACATAAATATGTAACACTCCCCCCCTTCAAGAAAGAAAGTTTGAACCCAGCGAAAACTTTCTTTGCCGGCCAATTTGGAGAAACAAACCAGATAACTCAACCCCCCCCCCCCCCCCCACATTATCCGTTCCCCCCGGGCACAGTTATCACTTAAAAATAAAGCAACCAAAATTTCACCACAACCCCTCCAGATTACTCCCTCTGGACTAAGTACCAACAACGACATTGTCCCTGCCAAATCAAACTCCATCTCATGACCCTCTGACTTTGACCGTCAGTTTCTTGGGAATGAAGGTTAAGGGGTTGATCCAAGATCCAAAGTTAAGCAACTCGATAGCACTTTTTCCGGGAGGCCAAGCCGAGTATTCACTACATGGATGCCTTTAGGAACGCAGAGTTCACGGTTAGTCCGTGCAGGAAAGTTCTCTACATGGGCGCCTTGAGGAACGTGGAGTTCACGGTTAGTCCGTGCATGAAAGTTCACTACATGGACGCCTTTAGGAACGGCGTTCACGGTTAATTCGTGTAGGAATCTTGGCTCGGCGGCTCCGCCGCCTTCAGTGCTTCAACTTCTCAGAACTTCCCTAATAATTAGGGTGGGACCACTGGTCCCTGTAGTCCCATGAATAGCGGTCTCCTTCTCGGCCACTACTTTGCCAATCCTTCCTTCGGGAGCGGCCGTAACTCAGGGAGCCTCCATAATAATATTGATTGCGACCACCACCAAAACTACCGCCCAGTTGTCCTCTCCTGTAGACCTCTCGACGCCTACGAAATGCCTTCCCTACTGTTATGGTCCGACCCTCCAAATCCTTGCCATTCCAATTCTTCTCTGCCTCTCTGGCGTCTTTTGTGCTGGCAAACGTGACAAAGCCGAACCCTCTTGACTGTTGCGTTTCCCAGTCTCTTACCAACCGCACTTCCACCAGCGGCCCATATCTGTTGAAGACAGAGGTCAGAACTTCTTCCTCTGTTTTGAAGTTCAGTCCCCCTACAAATAACTTGGCACTTTTGTCGCCATCCCGAGCTGGTGTGGTGTTATTTTCCCTGCTGGGCTCTTTACCAACCCTCAGGTTACCATAAACTTGACCCCCGGCCAAATCATTCCCGATAACCACAGATACACCCTCTACAGGAAGCGTGGCTTGTAAACCGACGGTGACCGGTCCTGACACCAAATCGGACTCCAACTGGATGACCTGAAGGGGAGCACTAACACCGCCCCCGATCCCCTGTAAACGAACACTATCCCCCGTTGCCGTCTCCTCGGACCATGGCAAAATGCCTTCAAGCATTAAAGATTGATGGGCCCCTGTGTCCCTCAATATCCTAACCGGTCTCCGGTTAGTCGAGGCTCCATCCAGTGACACAAACCCCTCTGAAATAAATGGTTGGTAACCCTTTTGATGGCGATTTCTTACGCTAGCCATCGCATTCGGAGTTGTAATAGTCGGACTCCGCTCTGGGTTGTCCCTTTTCATGAGGTAACAACTGGACATCAAGTGTCCAGGTTTCTTGCAAAACGCGCAAGTAGGCCCGGAGGAAAAACTCGGGGTCTGCCTCGGGCCCCCCGAACTATAAGTTTGTCTTGGGCCCGCATCCCTCTGATTTCGAACCGGTGGGGTATCATAGTTGTCCCCATAATCATCTCGAGGCCGCCGCCATGTATGGTCGTTCTCCGCACCTGCTGTTCCCCACCTCCCCTGCGGAGATCTAGGCGAGGAGTTAGGTTCGTGGACCCCTATTCGGTGGGTTAAGGCATAATCATCTGCCATGGTGGCTGCGTCCCACAACTTTGGTACCTTCTTTTCCTGCAGGTACACTTTGATGTCCTCGTGGACACACTGCTGGAATTCCTCCACCAGGATCAAGTCCCGCAATGTCTCGAAGTCTTTCCCGACTCCTTTTGACTCACACCACCGATCAAACATGTTTTCTTTCACTCTGGCAAACTCCACATGGGTCTCACTCTCCCTCTTCCTGGCATTCCTGAATTTTTGCCTGTAAGCTTCCGGAACCAACTCATAGGCCTTGAGGATGTGCTTCTTCAGTACCTCGTAATCTGCACATTGGTCCATTGGTAGCGCCGAATAAATTTCCTGAGCTTTCCCCACCAGCACACTTTGCACGAGTATGGTCCAGGCCTCCTCCGGCCAGTTTAATTGTCGAGCCACTTTCTCAAAGTGTGGGAAAAATTTCGCGACTTCCTTTTCACTGAACGGTGGAACCAGCCTCACATGTCTGCCCACATCCCAGGTTTTCTGGTTAGGTGTCGACCCCGTCAGCAAGGGTGGTGCCTCTCCCCGTTCTCTCATTAACTCCAGCTCCTTGAATTTGATTTCTTGCTGAAGCTCCATGTCACGTTCCTTTAATTCCCTTTCCGCTTTTCTCTCCTCTGCTTCGAGGTCCCTTGCAGCTCTCCTTTCCTCTGCTTGTTCCTTTTCTCTTCTTTCCTGGAGTTCTCTTTCCACTCTCCTTTCCTCGGTTCTTTCTTGTGCTGTTTTCTCTTCCAACCTTTCCTGGAGTTCTCGTTCCACTCTCCTTTCCTCTGCTTTTTTGTCTTCTAACCTTTCCTGGAGTTCTCGTTCCACTCTCCTTTCCTCTGCTTGTTTCTCTTCCCTCCTCTCTTCTGCTTTCCTTTCTTCTTCTGCTCTTTCCTTTTCTGCTTTCCTTTCTTCTTCTGCTCTTTCCTTTTCTGCTTTCCTTTCTTCTTCTGCTCTTTCCTTTTCTGCTTTCCTTTCTTCTTCTGCTCTTTCCTTTTCTGCTTTCCTTTCTTCTTCTGCTCTTTCCTTTTCTGCTTTCCTTTCTTCTTCTTTAATCCGTTCCTGGCTCCGTAATTGCAACTCCAGTTTCCGGAGCTCAACGTCTTCTGGTTCTTTGGGTAGCCACTCCCAGGCTAACTCGTCCCATGTTCCTAATCCCACCATAGATTGTATCACCGTGGCCTGCAACTCTGCCTTCCTCAAATTAGTTCGGACCTCCAAGTTAAAATGTTTGGCCAATTTCAAGAGGTCCGACTTTAGCAACGCTCGGAACTGTGCCTCACTCGGGGTTACCCCAAAGTTCTGTACCACAAACGCCATGGTGCCTATCGTTAACACCTGTTAACCTTCACCCAAGACTTTACCCCAATTTCTCAAAAAAAAAATTACCAATTAATAATTAATTAATAATTTTTAATTAATAAAAAATTATTATTTTATTATTTTATACAATTTTAAATCCCGGACGAGCCCCCAATTCTGTTACGTGGTCCCCTCGGTGAATACCTGGTCTCGGTTACCCCCGGACCGTGAGAGGAACTTCGCCAGAAAGCTGTATTAAATATGCGTTTTCGCCACGCAATCCATATGAATTTCACCCAAGAGACAACTGACGTTCAAGGATATATTTCCATAGGAATGACCATACAATTGCAATGACACAACCATGGAGATTTTCCCCGAGCAATCAACCATATACAACCATCAACAATTCCCAATTCACAAGCACTTTCCTATGAGTAAGATGGCCATCTTATATACGTGTGTCCCGGTGAGTACTCACGACACCCTTTTGGTCTCGGTCCCGCACAATGTCTCTGGGCCCCTCCTGACCAAGATGATGGTCGCCGTCACCGCACTCGGGCGGTAGAACGAACCCCGGGTGGACGTGTTTCCACCGGGCAGGTATCGTACCAGGCACCGTGGCTGCAGCCCCTCGTGGCCACGCTAAGCGGATACGGTAAAGCAAGCCAAACCCCACACCGCTTGCAAGGCGCGTTAGGCCCCAACGTGCGACCCGCACGCGTCTGTTTGGACGGTGCCGCGAACGAGGCCAGACGCGGGGTCGATGCACGGCCCCACGTCAACTTGCCGTCTCCACCGGGCCGGTACACGTCCCGGTAATTCCTCTCGCCAGACAGGCTTCGGATCGGAACGCCGCTTTTCCACGCAGCGCAAGGTCGATCCCACCTTTTGTCGGAGCTGGGCGAGGAAGAATAATCGTCCTTTCCCTCGTGTCTTTTCCTCTTCCGTTTCCGGTCACTTCCGTTTCCGGCCACTCCCTCAGAAGGGCTCCTGACCCTCCAACCACAACAACTACACAACAACTTAATATACTACACACGGATAAGCAAAGACCTGAATGGTAATTCACATACATTCACATAAATATGTAACAATACCAAAACGTCAATGGAAACCTCCCACCCGTGAGCATGTGCTTCCCTACAATGCAATGCAACAAGTGCTTTATAAAGGTATACAGCAGCTTTCAAGACTTGTGTTAATCAGACACCACGTGGTAAACCTGATGTTCAATGCCAAATGGTTATTTTGGTGCCAGAAGTTCATGGCATCTTCATGACAATTCGACCACACCAGGATCTACTGTGTTGGACAGCTTGGAGTCGTGAAATCCAAAAGGGGGTTGCGCTGTACACCACAAATCCCTTCAGCTCATTCTTAGAGGTGCTTATTCCTCCCCTACGAGTTTCAGACCCGAGGGAACTTTTGGGTTTTCTGTCCGTCCGTGCATCTGTCTGTCTGTCCCAGCTGCGTTTTTTTCAGACTTACTTCCCATACCCCTTAACATATTCAACTGAAAATTGGTACATGGCGTTATTGTGATAAGTTACAGAAGAAGTTTGCGTTTCATGGCGTTTCGTCAATTTTTCGGAGTTTTCCTTTTTTGACCTTTTTTGACCTATAAATGTATCACACGGGTGTCCTTTACATGTATGGCTTTCTCCCTCTTGTTGTCTATCCATCCTTTTGTTGGAATTTTTTAAAGGTTGAATCACATTTGTTTTCATCTCATTCACCCACCTGAAGGCTTGTCTGGAATTTGCATTCCATTTCTGAGCTTTATTCATTTGGAAGGGAGATAGAAAAAGGATAAGGCCTTGAGGGAGTTATGTGTTGATGTGTTAACTGCCAAAGCTAATCGTGAATCATTGCCAGGGCAGCAGATGGGTGGCCAGACTGTTGGATCTGGACTGTTGGGTCATCATTGGCCTAAGAATACGACTAACTTTGTTTAATTAATTTATATACATATATACGAGTAACTGGTGATTGATTAATCAAGAGACTGGGCAATAGATAAGAACTCAGCACGTGACTTGGTTCTCCTTGGCCAATCAATTAATATCTGTCACGTGACTGCCGACACGATACTCGGTCGTGGATGTTGCCACTCCGTGGTGGGCTGATCTTTAAAATTGCGAATTAATTATCTTCCCAGTATTGGCTGCAGTGCAATCCTACGGAGACGTAAGGTGCTGTAGCTCTGCTAATATGATGCCAAATAAGCGGAGCCTATGCGATCGTTTAGTCAAAGAGCCCACACCTTGATGAGACAGCACGGCACAGGTCGGGTCCCACAACAGTAAATCTGCACGACCTGGTGATAACGAGCGTCGACTGCCACAACAACGCATTGTTGCTGCCATGAGGAGGTGAGGTTGCAGTCAGGAGGGATAAATTAAACAAAAGGAGCAACACTAACCCGAAATGTGACATGATGCTTTCATCATGCGCATTAGTTATGCCAACACATCGCCTCCAAACAAGGATGGCATTCGCATGGCAGACGGAAGCCAAACAGTTCAATCTTGGTTTCATCAGACAACAGAATCTTGTTTCTCACAGTCTGAGAGTCCTTTAGGTGCTTTTTTGCAAACTCCAAGCAGGCTTTCATGTGTCTCAGTGAGGAGAGGCTTACGTCTGGCCACTCTGCCATAAAGCCCAGATCGGTTGTGTTGCAGTGATGGTTGTCCTTCTGGAAGTTTCTCCCATCTCCAACAGGATCTCTGGAGCTCAGCCAGAGTGACCATCGGGTTCTTGGTCACCTCTCTTACCAAGGCCCTTCTCCCCCGATTGCTCACTTTGGCCGGGCGGCCAGGACACCTTAATGGCGGTTCACCACTGATGGTATGAAGTCGCATAATGACTGGTTTATAACCGAAAGGTTTTCAGATTCACAAGTGTATGGAAGACTCACTGCGTTGCCCTGATGAAGCCCCAAAAAGGGTGAAACCAGGTCGGTAACTGTGAGTTTTGCATACACTTGTGACAGTATCTGAACTAAGATCTAAATTATGATGCACTGCTCGATGGCTTCTCTGGAGCTTGGCAGGCAAGGTGTACTTACGTAGCGACGGCGTGCGCTCATTAGTTTGGAGAACTGAAATTATAGATTCTGATTGGTTCCTCCCAACCGCATTCAGGCGACTTCATAATATAATGAGTGGATACCAGAGGTAATGTACCTTGTGGCAGGCGGTGCTTATCGCTCCCATTAAGGTGCAGCGAAAGCTGGATGGGACACCTTAATGGCGATTCACCACTGATGGTATGGAGTCGCATAATGACCGATATATATATATATATATATATATATATATATATATATATATATATATATATATATATATATATATATATGTTTTTTTCCTGTCAAGCCTCAGAGTATGAATCAACCTGTGTTGTTCGCGCATTTCCATGACGTCAGTTGCATACGGATATGTTTTCCCAATTTATTTGTATCGAAACTATGTGGATTAAAACAAAAATTTTAAATGACCCTTTGCAAGTTGTCACGTGTCACAGAACACCAAAAGCATCTACCTTTCTGGAAGTACTTTAAGCTGACTGTCCTGCGGGTTTGTGGTCATGCCAATATTATATACTCTTGCCTCATGTGCCCTTACCAAATCCCTCCTCCCTCTTATTGGCTGGGCCACATGTTTGACCACTTCGAGCCATTTTAACCCTTCCTGCTCTCTAACCATCATGGATCATCAGTTATGTGAGTTCCCATGATAGCGAGGCCGTCGATGCGAAATGAATGAATTAATGAATGAACGGCACTCCGTCTTATCTGTACAGGCAATTTGTGAGGCATGGGACACATTTCATTATACCATGAAATCTGCTGTGATTCATATGGAGGACATTATCATGGGACGGAAGCAAGGCGAAATCAACAAAAGATGCTTTTGCAACAGTCTTCGTGTCATTGCTATGATTTTGTGCTTGCTGCACTTGTCTAATAATTGCTTTTCCATCTCCAATACATTCGTCTAAAATAAGGCTCTGCTTTTGAATTGCAGGCTATTTACATTGTATGTGTGCAAAACAGTGCCTTTTTTTTCCCCATACATAATATGTAGACACCATATTCTTCTCACATTGGCTATCATTTTATTACCTGCACATAATAAGATTTTCGTTATATTTGAGGGTAACTCGCTATGCATCAGCACATTCATCATTTGGGAATGGTTGCCCTTCATAATTGAAGATAGCTGATCACGTTATACATGCGAACCACCTGGTTAATTGGTTTACGGAGCACAATCTGCCTCCCGAACAACAACCACACCGAGATAGCAAGCGGTGTAACCCAGTGTTGCTTATCCCTGCATGTGAAACACCAGGATGGCAGTTTGTAGCTGGGTCTGGATTTGAAACCAGGTTGTATAGCCCAAATACAAGGATGCATACCTCTAGGCTATCCTGCCAGCCCAAAATCAAAAATAAAATACAGGGAAAGGCAAGAGTGTGGTTTGATTTTCATCATTAATCGCAAAAGTTAATTATAATACATGACTTTTGAAATGACGTAATCTGCCCCAGAATTATTGGTGCGCATGTGCAGAAACGGTGATGTCCATGGCGCTACAAATTATATCCTGTATGCAAAATAAGGATTGTTATCTAACAAGGCTCACAACGCTTCTGAATGAAGCTGAAAATACTTGGAAAAGTACCTAAGAGAAAGGGCTGTGCCTTTGCACAACAAAAGACTGAGAAATTTCTCAGCTCGCCGAATGGACACCCTGCTTATACTCCAAACTCCCAACCATGCGTGCCGGTGCAAGTGGACGAACGTGTGCTATATATTTAAACCCCCCTCCCCAACTAATCGCTACCAGCGAATGGACTTTGAACCTTGTGGGAGTGTCTCCTGTGAACATTGCTTGTTTGATGATTTATTTAACGGACGTCTACAATTGGAAAGGCAATGCTGTGTGTTATTCTCAGTAACAATACTAACTCTTCTGCAAAGGACATCCTCACGACATGAAAATACACAAATTTTGTGTCTGCTGTATTTGTTGTAGCTGGATGTATCAGGTAGGCTTCTTTGTGGAAGATACCATATCTGGTTTGGGTGCTGCTGAACACCGAAGGAAGAGACATATCTTGGGCTTGTGAATGTATTGGGTAAGATTAAAATGATGATATTTACTATTCATCGTGTTGGGGGGCGGAGAGGCGAGCAATGGGAGCTGTTATAATTATGTATTTTGTTTGGTTTTGGGCCACAAGATAAATTCTACTAGATTTTTGCATTGATTGCTAAAAGGAGAAGCGTGTGTGTGTTTTTATTTTGTTTTATATACTGTGGGTCCCTGCTATTCGCGGGGGATATGTTCCTGGAAAATCCGCGAATAGCGAATCCCACGAATAGCGGGGCATTGTTTCAATGGAAAAAGGAGGGATAGGTTCCCGAGTCGTGAAAATCCGTGAATAGAGAGGACCAAATTGTGAACGGCGAGGCAAAATCCGCGAATGGTGAGGCAAATTCCGAGAATGTCAACGATAATCCACGAAGGTCGATGAAAGTCCCGAGACAAAACCCGCAAATGTCAACGAAAATCCGCGAATGTGGATGAAAATCTCGTGAATGTATGCCGCTGCATTGTTTCAATGGGGAAAGGGGGATACGTTATAGGTTCCCGGCGGTTCCTGATTCATAGAGGAAAATTTTTAAAGTTTAAAATGTTTTCGACTGCAAATGCACATGATTACAGTTTCATAAAAAATGCTTACAAAACAAACAAAAAAAACGACAATAGCAGGTACCATTTCCAATTTATTGAAGGAATGCGCTTACAGTTTATAAAAGTGCTTAACCATACCGTACCGTGAAAGCAAAAACAACACAACACCAGATACCATTTCCAATTTATTGAAAGAATGCACTTACAGTTTATTAAAAGTTCTTACCCATACTGTACCGTCAAAGTAAAAAAAAACACAACACCATCATGTACAGTTTGAAATATTTATTTTACAAACACATGCAACTTTCAAATTTTAATGATGATGATGATGGTGATTAATTAAAATCCCAAGAATTCCTCGAACTTTGAGGGTGACCCAAATGATGGTGCAGCAAAATCGTGCACTATGGGAGAGGAGAGGTAAGAGAAGGTGAGGACACTGGTGAGAATGCTGGCGAGGACGCTGATAGGAAGAAAGGAGAGGGTGCTCGTGATCTTGAGGTGGAGGGAGCAGGGCTGAAGAAATTGGTGATGGGGAGCTGCCTGACACATTGCCCAACATTTCAATGTAGCTCTTTGTATGGGAGCAGCGCATCATCCAAGACCCTCTTGAACTTGAGGTACCTCTCCACGACTGGGTCAGGGTCTTGCACCCTGTCAACAATCGCCCGCATGTCCTGCAGCAACTCGCCCAGGAACTGGTCTGTGAGGTTTTATTCCTCATTACTGCCCGCCTCCGCCTCCTCCTCCTCCTCCTCCTCCTCCTCCTCCTCGGAAACCTTTGGAATGGCGTCCAACTCGTCCTCTATGAGCGGGTTTAGGGAACGGTTCAGCATCATGGTTTTCAGCATGAAGTCCCTCATGACTTCCTCCCCTCCTTATGACTTCCCCCCCTTCCGGATGCATGTTTCCCAGCAACCATGGTTTTTTTGCCGTGTGTTGTCCTCGATCTATATTCTGAGAGTCTTCTCCATCCTTTCCATGTCGACATTCCGGACATTGGTGACCTCCTTCGTACTCGATACAGCATTCGCTGAAAGTTTCTCGTGAATTCCCTTCTCCTTCTTCCGTATGTGGCGAACGGTGGATTAGTTGACGCCGTAATTCCTGCCAACAGAGGCCGCACTCTCTCCTCTCGAAAGCCGGTCGAGCAGCTCCGCTTTCTGGCTCAGGCACATCACTTTCTTCTGCATCATGGGAGTCGACGCATCTCCGGAACTGGTCTTGCGCTTGGGAGCCATGATTGGACTATTAGCAGAGCGAGAGTCAAAAACACAGGTCAAAGCAACGGGACGAGAACAATGATTGAGATGTATATTGTCGTGGTTACACCGTAACGATGTATATGGTTACACTGTCTGTATATCGTCGTGTCGCTCGTGATTAAAATCACGGGCAGCAGATAGCCGAACAGTTTTCATTCCGAGGTGGTCAACCTGAAAATTGGGGGTCTGTCCGTCGTGTGCAGGCGAAGAAAACCAGGGTGCTTACCTGCACAGACAAAAGCCACGGGGTTTATTCCTCGAACCCACAAACACAGAAACGAGACAAGGAAAATCAACAATATGACAATGAAATGCAACAAATAATAGATTTATCATAAATAATTGTAAACCAATAAAAATGACGGTTGAGGGAAAAAAAACTGTAGCTCTACTCGAGGGACCCTCCACATGCTGACTCAAATATGGATACACTGGGGAAAGATAAAAGAAAAATAACTAGTTAGTTAGTCGGCCGACACTCAGCTTTGGCTTCAACGGGGACTTTTGGATGCGCAGTGGTTGTGGAACGGGTCCCGTAGGTCGGAAGAAAGGCGTGTCGAGTCGATCAAGATGGCGCCGAGTCGCTCCTCCACCGCACCATGAACATGAGGTAATTCGTACAGTCGGTCCTCTTGCGCTCTCCTCTCCTTCCAGAGCACCAGGAGCCCCACAACCCGCCTTCAACATCCCCTCCTCACAATCAAAATTGCCCTCACTGCTATTTCTCCGCACCAGGTCCACCAAGGCTCCGAAGCTTGCTCCACCCGCTCACAAGGCACGAAACGGAGCCGTTCGCTAGCACAACCAAGTCAGAATTGAGCGATTCTTCCTCTTTCCTCCTCCTTAATTAACTTGGGCTCCCTGCTCTGACATCACCCCCCATTACCCCCCCCCCCCCTCCCGAACTCTGCCGAATCATTCCATCTCTCCCCGACCAATGGTGAAGCTTGCGTGTTCTGTCAGTTATGATAGTCGAGGCGGAGTTTAGTCTCGTCGGGAATGTTCGGATTACATTGGCGGCGGTGGGGCGTGGTTTAGCCCGATGGTTAAAATGCGCTGTGTTTCCGTCGGCTTGTCGGTGTTGTTGGTTAAGGGGGGCCCGATTGCATGGCTGGCCAAGTGAATGTAAAAAACATAAGGGAAAATCCCAGGAGGCAATTACATACTGGGAATTATCCTTAAGCCATATTTAACTAACACAAAACCACCCTCCGTGTGGTGACACGTAAACACTCTTAAGCTCACAGTTTTCACTGCATATATACATCGAAATGTCTTCTACGCGTCCACGGTCCATGCTCATCTATACGATCCTATTTCCGCTATGGTATTTCATCCCCTACCCCCACAAACGTAACAATATGTAGGATTGTGGGTAATTGCGGGAGGTACTCTGCCCATTGGTTTGTGGGGGATGTTATCGGATGATGTCGTATTGAGCCTATCTGCTAATTTCAATAATAGATTTACTGAAGCATTTGCATTCTATAACTCGCAGGGTTGACATGTTTTCTTCGCTGATGGAACATCCACCGAAGCGTTTTCATTGTGCAAGATCTCTGATGATGCTTTACCGTAAATTGCAAACTGTAATCGATTTAATGAAGCATTTGCATTCGATAATTTGCGGGGTTGACTTGTTTACACATCTGGTGGGATATCCGGCGAAGCTCGCTTATAGTGTGGCTAAAATTTGCGCCCACGAAAGCCATGATAACGCAAATCACACAGCAGTGAATGTACGGTAATGTACTGTACTGTACTGTATAAGCAGGTCATGCTCGCGGCTTGTACAAGATGTTTTTTTGCATATGTATGTCCAGTTGCTTTGTGCATGTCTGGTAAAAGATGGGTTTTATAGATGTTTCAAGCTCGTTTTATAAATGTGTCAAGCTAGTTTTATAAATGTGCCAAGCTTTTTTTGTGCCCCTGAAAAACCGCGAATTCGCGGAACATGGGCGCGAGTAGAAAAAACACAGCAAATTTGCGGGACATTTTTCCGTGAGTAGAGAATCATGTCGCATTTTATCAACCGCGAATACGTGGATACCGTGAATAGTGGAACCACGAATAGCGGGGTCCGACGGTATATCCACTGTGGTCGCTCACTTGTACTAACAGGAGATGGTACGCCACCTCTCATCCACGGATATTTCTCCTATTTCCTATAATGTATTTTTGTGAGTCCAATTTGCATCCAGGAACACAACAATCATGGTTAACATTTTAAAAAATTGCCACTCTTTCTTTTAAATGCCGAAAATTATGTTAAAAAGACTTTCATTTATAGATTTCACGCCCGCAATATGGCAGGTACCCGGACGAGCACAAACACGTCACTGAAAATGCAGACACAGGGCATGCGTGAAATGCATCATGAGCATTCATACGTCAAGCCTAGTGTTGGCTTAACGGTTAAGGTGGCTGACTTAAGGTCCTAGGGTATTGAGTTCAAGCCCCTGTCGCGCGTTGAATTAACATCAGGTGGGTCAACTCAGCCTGTCATCCTTCCAAGATCAGCAAAAATGAGTACCAACTAGATGGTAAGGGGACATTGCATCAGTGGCACAGCCACACCCCCAGAAAATGATGCAGCCAAGCAGCAACGTGCTGCATTCAAATAAGAATAAATTAATACGTCATTCTGAAAGTTGCATATTATTGAGCCGGCGAGCAGCACAGCATCGAAAGGGTTGGTTCTCCCACATCCAGAATCGGCCTTAACAGGCCTTTCAGAAGCCATACTTTAATAACAATTTGCCTCTCAAAACTTCACCCCTTCCCTCTCCATCACCACCTTCTCCACCTTCCTGTCATGCAGGCAGCGGATGCAACAGTCGGCAATGTACGAGCTTTGTATGGGAATGCAGCAAATATCGAAGGAGTTCAGTCGGATGCAAGTTTCCCAGGACGAGTTTCTCTGCATGAAGGCCCTTTTGCTTCTCAGCATGTGTAAGTTGTACCAGCACGACAAGACTTTCAAAATAATCGAGCTTTTTGAGAAGGCTTTGTCTGTACAACACACAACCATTGATGTCCTATTTAGCCCTTTTTGCAATTTGGAAATTAGATTCCGCAATAATTTCCAATTTCCCTCAATACCATCTCAAAAAAGAAAATTCACAATGCAGATACATTTTTGTATTTGTATTCACTTGTGGGATGCAGGCAGCACTGCGTTCTAGGTAGCATTAACATTCATCCTACGTTGCTGCAAAAAACTTTTGTACAAGTGAACGGGGCTGGTGGAAAAGCTAGTGCAGAATGAAAGGGAACAAAATGGAGAGTGGGAAACACCACAGCAGAGTAGAAGTGAGAGTGAGATCAGGTTTATATATCGCGTTTATCGAAATATTGCGCTATATATAGTTTTTGGCCCCATCTCTCAATGGGGAAGAATCACTTTAAAATTCCAGATCCAGATCCGGGGATCTTCACAAAAATCAAATCATACCCAACCTCTCCACCAAATTTCGTCCAAATCCGTCCATAACTTTTTTGAGATATCCCGTTCACAGACAAACAAACAATAAGGCATCAGGTGGTAGCCTGGCAGGTATGACAAAAACGAGATAATTTTGACCTTTGAACATGGCCATTTTGACGATATCTTTCCCACTGGTGGCCCAGGAACGATTTCTATCAGTGAAATAGATTTATCCTCAAATGTGCAATGTTCTTTGCCAACCAACGCATCTCGCTACACCAAATGTTAAGCGTGATAGAACCCAAAATGTGTTTCATACAAATGACGTCACTATCACCGTGACCTTTGACATATATTGTCAAATCACATTGGCAACCTCACTTTTTTCCTTCAGAATCCTCTGGTAAAGTTTGATGAAGATAGCAGAAAGCGTTCACGAGTTATAGCACGAGCAGACAAACAAACAAACAAACTAGAACGACACTCAGTAGAGTGCATACTCCCGCCGTGGGTCAAGTGGGAATAGTACGATTTCACAAAAGTTTGAGGGAGTAGTTCAGTGACAACACAAGACAACACAACACAAGACAGACACTGCACAGATATATATATTTAGAATATATAGAAAATAATGTTTAAAAAAAAAACAAGGCAATTCCACTTACATTTTCGGATTCAGCGTTCAATTCTATATAAGTGAGTGTATTTTGAGGCATGTGTGACTTCAAATAAAATTGTAAGCCAGGAAAACGTTCGTTTCATTCCTTCGGGATACAACATGTAAAACTGGCCCAAACGTCAAAACAAAACTCGCTCATTTTAAGTCGTACAAGCTAATGCGGACACTCATTCTTCTGGGAAGAATCCCGTGCACATGCTTGTCACACTTATAACTCACCGAAGTCTTTATAAGTTCATCAAATACTGACACCGCGTTTAATATTCGCTGAGGTGAATGTTGATATCTCCTCTGAGGTTAAAAAAAAATAAAAAAAAATTTAAAGCATTATACATATCAAACAATACATTTTATGAAAAGGGGAAACCGAATACACACTTTGGTGGTTTTAAAATGACAGAATATGTCTTTATTAGAAAAAAAAAACGAACCTTGAAAACGACGCTGCTAACAAAATACACCGCTCTAACGCATAACCACGAGTTTAAACTACATTTACAACAAATATGAAAACTATTTTCATATCACAATGTGAAATATAGAATATATAGAAGATAATGTAAAAAAAATAAAAAATGAGCCCTGTCTTCCAATGGTAAACAATCCTTCAAAAAATTCCTGGATCCGGAATAATATCCTGAGCTTCACCAAAAACTAATCAATTCTTCCTTATCCCAAGGGCAATCATCCCACCAACTTTCATCCAAATCCGTTCAGAACTTTTCCAGATATCTTGTTCACAAACACACGAACACACACACACGGACACGATCGAATGCATTACTCCCTGGCGGGAGTAACAAACAAGAAAGACGTCATGCAGAGCATGATACTTGCAAATTCCCCCCACCCCACACCCCAAAAATGGGTTGCCATGGATACATCAAATTGTCCATTTCTTTAAGATTGAAATTTACGATCTTAATCAAAGCTCAGGTCAATCGTATGAAAATTGATGATTTTAGAAGTTTGACCTTGAGTGGACATTTGACCTTTTGACCTCAAATTGTTGCTTTCCCAATTCAGTGATGCACTATGCAATTGCTGTTCAATTTTTGTCATAACAATCAGACAGGGGTGAAACATAACCTTCATCCAACCTCAGTGGCAGAGGTAACAAATGAAAAGAGGTGGGGGGAGAGGGAATGACAATAACCTGGAAAAAAAGGAGTGTTTGGGAATGGGGTCATTTGAGGTCGAAGAGATCATGTGCATATAGATGGGAATGAACCGAGGTGGTGGTGAACAGCTGTCTTGAAGGAGGGAAGAATGGGAATGGGAACAAGAAGAGGTTTCATGGCAGAATTTCAGAGGGTGCTTTCGGAGTATGATCCGGATATCGTGCTCTAAAAGGCATGAGGTTAGTTATCGACAATTCCAGCAGTCACGCGGTGATTCCAATTGAAAATAGCTTGGCTTGCGGATTATAAGAATCCTTAATGGTGCTCCCTTCACTGGGAATTGAACCCACGAGGGTCCAGGACACCAATCCGACGGCCTCAGGACCACATCGCCATACCCCACATTCATTTGAGGGGTTCTTAAAAGAATATTCTCGATTCCGAATGGGTTATCTGTTCACGCAGCTGTTTACGACTATTGTGATGCTCAAAACGCCGTAAGAAGAAAGCTTTATGGATTACGTGTCGTGATCCCACAAATTGTGTCGATGTTGGGACGTGTCACACGTGACGCTTTTTGTACAAGACCAGTGTGGATGTTCAAGACACTTGGTTTCAGAGTTCGTTTATTTATTTATTTATTTATTTTTGGGGTTGTCATTAATAACTCCAGGATCAGTTATCCAATTAACTTGTGGCCTTGTCTCCTTTGTCCACATTTTAATGTGTCGCTAATTCGTGTAAATTATTGGGGATAAATTTGTACATTCATTGATTTTTCAGATCGACTCGAGAAGTCTTTCTGCATTTTATTACCCCACACGTCTGGCAGATGTCGCCCAATTGGTTCACTCTGTCCGTCTGTCTGACAGATGTCAGGCGATGATGGAGGAGCTCCTTCATTTCAATTGAATTTTATGTTGAGCACACTGTGGAACATCAATCGGAACACGAGCATGCAGTTTATCGGTACTTTAAACCTGGTGTTGGCTTAAAGGTTGACGTGGCTGGCTTAAGATGGAGTCTTGAGTTGGAGCTCCTGTCGTGCCGTCAAATAACACCAGGTGGGATGGCTCACCCTGTCATCCTTCCGACATCAGCAAAAGGAGTATTGTTCCGCTTAACTCATCAGCTTTGTATGGTTGCCATCGCACCTGTTATTCAAAGTTCCCAAACAAAGCTAATATAGATCGTGCTCAGAAATTCGAAGTAAGAGTTGAAAAGATGCTTCCCATGACCCTTTGTCTCAAGACCGTGTGGGGTAAGGTGTTCTTGTTGGTCTTTCTTTATCACTCATTATCTATGTCCTTTGTCTTTATCTGCATTTGCTTTTCTTTTTAATGCTCATATCTATTTATATAAAACACAATGTGCATTTTTGTGTTTGTGTGTTTGTGAGATGTCTGTCCCCCTTCATAAGGGTAGGTTTTAAAGGCTTTGAGTAGTGCTTTAGGAGGGATTTGAGTGGGGTTTTAATGGGCAATCTTTGAACTGTGTGTCCACCGGTTAAAAGACCTAAAAGACTCCAAGGTCCCAGAAGACCCCAAGGACCCAGAAGACCCCAAGGATCCAAGGACTTATAAGACCCAAGGACCCAGAGGACCCAAAATACCCCAAGTACCCAGAAGAGCCCAGGACTCTGAAGACCCAAAATACCCCAAAGACCCTGGAAGACCCCAAAGATCCAAGGACCCAGAAGACCCCAAGGACTCTCAAGACCCAGTGGACCCCAAACACCCAAAATACCCAAAAGATACCAAATACCCAGAAGACCCTTAAAGACCTCAAAGACCCAAAATATCCCAAAGTCCCTTAAAGACCCAGAAGACCGAAAAGATCAAAAAGACCAAAAAGACTCTGAAGAGCCAAAAGACCCTGAAGACCCTTAACGACCCTCCAGACCCAAGCAATCCAAAACACCAAAAAGATCCTGAGGACCCAGTAGACCCCAAATATCCAAATTACCCCTATGACTCAAAATACTCCAAAGACCCTTAAATACCCCAAAGACCCAGAGGACCAAAAAGATCCAAGGACCCAAAATACCCTGAGGAACCAGAAGACCAAAAAGACACAAAAGACTTGGCTTGTGGATGACCCCAGGACCCAAAAGATCCAAAGGATGCAAAGGACCCTGAGGACTCCGAAGACTCAAAAGAAGAGTAATTATGTCTCTTACATTGGAATTGTAGACGGTGGCTTGCAAACTGAGCCTCAAGGTCGGTGTACAGAAGCGTTTTTTAAAATCACAATAAATACAAGGCACAGGGAGATTAAATTAGCTGCACGTGATGTGCAACGTACACAGAGTAAACCGAGTGTTCATTTACGTCTGTAGGATATCTAATAAATGAAGAAGATATAAGCACACCTGACACTAGGCCCAGGCTTCAGACTTTGGCATGCTCACGCAGCTGCACCGTCAAATAAACTGTTACAACCCATCATTTCTGACGGGCTTTGTACTAGTTTATTTATATTTCTCTATTTCTTCTCAGAAGAAACATTTTAAGTGCCCTTAATGCTATGGTGCTTTCCAGTTATTACCCTCGCCAGAGGAGAGGATATTGCATTTGGGTCCATTTGTTACTTGCAAAATCAAAGATTTCCTGAATCTACTTTGACCCCCGGTAAACTTCCTTAGACCCTGCCCTTTTCATGATGTGAACAACCTTGAGTTGCAACATACCAAATCTAATTTATGCCAAGTTTGGTCACACTCCCATCAGCAGCTTCGGAGAATAAGTTTCAAGTGTTTATGGACGGGCGACACGCCATCCCATAAGCTCCCTGGAACTAGGTTCCAGGTGAGCTAAAAATCAAGGTAAAGGTCTAAGGGTCCTTTGAGCCCCCCAAAGTAGGTATTTGCTGTCTTCTTCGAAACTGCACACACAATTTCAATGAAACTTGACCACAACCTTCATCATCCATGATGCACCAAAGTTTGTCCACAGCATAAAAAAACAGGGTTTAATAGGGTTTGTGGGGGGTTTGACCCCCTAAAATAGGTATTTACTCTCTCCTCTGAAACTACACACACAATGTTGATGTAACTTTATCACAACCTTCATCACCCATGATGTACCAATGTTTGTTTCATGGCATTAGAAAAATTGGGGTGTGGGGGATATTTGGGGGGGGAGGGGGGGGAGGGTGGGGTTGCCCCCCAATATATGTATTTCTTTGTTTGCCTAAAGTCTTATGATTACCGACGATAGTATGATAATACATGCTGCCCTGTCTCCTAGCAACCATTGAAATTGGTTTAAAATACCTTTAGTCGGTGTAGTATACTGCTTTATTCTACCAGGTGAGTGCCCAGGGGTATTGCCCCTATTTTTTTTCTTAATTATAGCTCGAGTATGTTGTTTTTTGAGCCCAATGCAATTCACTCACACTGAGATGTCAAATAAATCTAAAGTCTTTACATTCCTATTATAATATTTATTTATTTTTATAGTATTAGCTTGAAGGAGCTGGGGCTCCCACGTCGATCGGAAGAATGGACGCGACAAAAAGCTGGAATTCATCCGAGTTGCTTTAATCAAACCAAACACTCAGGCACTCTCAAAAGCCCGTTTTTCGGGCAGCAATATATATACATATTATCCCGGAGCGTTTCCCCAGGAAAGGCGAGAGGGGGCGTGGCCCAGCGTCCTGGCTGCGGCCTGGCAAGTTGAGGGCGAGCCTGCCTGGGCGTCCTGGACGAGCCCGGCATGGTGATCGCTCCGCGTCCTTGATAGGTGCAAGGCGATTGTGAAAACCCAGCGGTAGCCGCTACACACGTCCCCCCAGAATCGACTTGCACCGGCAGGGTCAATTTGAGGGGGGTCCTGATGACCCGGCCGAAGCGACCCCTGGCGGGTCGTGGGAGGGGGTCCGGTGTGGTGGTGGGCGGTCGAGTGGGGGGCACCGTGGACGGGGGGCGGCCTCGCCGCGGCGGAAGGGCCACCCGTGGTGGGTGGTCGACGTCCACGTGCGCCGGCTTGAGGCGGTCCACCGCAATCCGGTCCGACCTGCCGCCGATGTCGATGACGAACGACTTGTCGTCCCGTCGCAGCACCCGGAAGGGCCCGTCGTACGGCGGCCGGAGTGGCCCCCGATGTGCGTCGTGACGCACAAAAACATACTCCGCTGTGCGAAGTGCTGGGGGGACGTAGGACTGGGGGTCACCGTGGTGGGATGTTGGCACAGGGGCAAACCGTCGGGCGGCCTCCTGGAGGTCCGAGCGCTGGTGAGCTGCGGACCAGGGACTGGTAGCGTCGGGCACGAATTCGCCCGGGACGCGTAGCGCCTGGCCATAGACAAGCTCGGCGGTGGATGCCTGGAGGTCCTCCTTGGGGGCCGTGCGGAGGCCCAAAAGGACCCACGGCAGCCGGTCGGCCCAACCGCCGTCTTGAAGGCCGGCCATGAGCGCGGCCTTCATGGAGCGGTGGAATCGCTCGCACAACCCGTTTGCTTGGGGGTGGTAGGCCGTAGTACGGTGGAGCTTGACCCCCAGGTTGCGGGCGACCGCGCCCCACAGCTCGGAGGTGAACTGTGGTCCACGGTCTGACGAGATGTCCGCCGGTGCGCCGAAGCGGGCGACCCAGGTGGCGATGAAAGCCTGCGCCACGTCGGCGGTGGTGGTGGAGACGAGGGGAACGGCCTCCGGCCACCTGGTGGTCCTGTCCACCATGGTGAGCAGGTGTGTGAACCCCCGTGATGGGGGGAGGGGGCCCACCAGATCCACGTTGACGTGGTCGAAACGTCGTTCGGGCACGGTGAAAGGTGCCAGCGGGGCCTGGGTGTGTCGGTGGACCTTGGCCCATTGGCAGGCCGTGCAGGTGCTGGTCCAATCGCGGACGTCCCGACGAAGGCCGTGCCAGACGAATCGCGCCGACACCAGCTTCTGGGAAGCTTTCCAGCCCGGGTGGGAAAGGCCGTGGAGGGAGGCGAAGATGCGGCGTTGCCAGGTGACGGGCACGATGGGGCGAGGCTGGCCTTGGGAGACGTCGCAGAGCAGGACAGTGTCCGCGAAGGGGATGTCGGCCAGGCGGAGGCCCGTGTCCGCCGCCCGGAGGGCTTGCACCGTGGTGTCGGTGGTTTGGTCCGCCGCCATAAGCGCAAAGTCCACGCCCAGGTGGACCGCGTTCGCGCTGGCCCAGGAAAGACAGTCGGCCACGGCGTTGTTTTTGCCGGCGACGTGCCGGATGTTCGTGGTAAACTCCGACACGGCGGAGAGGTGGCGCTGTTGGCGGGCCGACCACGGCTCCGTGACCTTGGCCATGGCGTAAACCAACGGCTTGTGGTCGACGAACGCCGTGAAAGGTCGGCCCTCCAGGAGGTGGCGGAAATGGCGGACGGCCAGGTGTAGACCGAGGAGCTCCCGGTCAAACGTGCTGTATTTGAGCTCGTTCGGCCGGAGCTGCCGGCTGAAAAAAGCGAGTGGCTGCCAAACCCCGTTCACCCATTGCTCATGTACGGCGCCCACCGCGTAGTCGGAGGCATCCGTGGTGAGGGCGATGGGAGCGTTGAGCACCGGGTGAGCGAGCAGTGTTGCGTCGGCGAGGGCCCGCTTTGAGCTTTGGAAGGCCGCATCCATTGCTGCGGACCAGGCGATGTCGTGCTTGGCCGGCTTGCCCCAGAGGGCTTCGTAGAGGGGCCGCATGAGTTGAGCAGCGCGGGGCACGAAGCGGTGATAAAAATTCACCATTCCCAGGAATTCCTGCAGGGCCTTTATGGTGCGGGGACGCGGGAACGTGGTGATGGCCTCGACCTTGGTTGGCAGCGGCACGGCCCCGTTCTTGGTGATGTGGTGGCCCAAAAAATCAACGGCCGTCGTGCCGAAGTGGCATTTGGCCGGGTTGACGATGAGGCCGTGCTCGCTGAGGCGCCCGAACAGTGTTCGGAGGTGGAGGAGGTGCTCGGCCCGGGACGTGCTGGCGACGAGGATGTCGTCCAGGTAAACGAAAAGGAACGGCAGGTCACACAGCACGCCGTCCATCAAGCGCTGGAACGCCTGAGCCGCGTTCTTGAGACCAAACGGCATCCGCAAGAATTCGAATAAGCCGAACGCGTGATGACTGCCGTTTTAGGGACGTCGGCCGCCCTGACAGGTACCTGGTGATATCCCCGTATGAGATCAATTTTCGAAAAAATGACCCGTCCCGCCAGACGGGCGGAGAAGTCTTGGATATGCGGGATCGGGTACCTGTCGGGGGTGGTAGCGTCATTGAGACGGCGGTAGTCGCCACACGGGCGCCATCCACCCCCCGGCTTTGGCACGATGTGCAGTGGCGAGGCCCACGCGCTATCGGAGCGCCGCACGATGCCGAGGTGCTCCAACGCGTCGAATTCGGCCTTCGCCACGGCGAGCTTGGCTGGGTCGAGGCGGCGGGCCCTGGCGTAGACCGGCGGGCCCATGGTTGGTATGTGGTGCTCGATCCCATGCCGTACTGCGACGGCCGAAAACGTCGGCTGCATGAGGGCCGGGAACTCCGTGAGCAGGCGAGCAAACTCATTCGCCGCCGGGATGGCGCATGCCAGCTCGGTCGGCGCGGAGCTGCTCAATGTGCATACCAGGGAGCTGAAGGTTTCGGCGTTGATTAAACGACGCCGTTGGACGTCCACCAGCAGTCCGTGTGCGCAGAGGAAGTCGGCGCCTAGCAGAGCCATGGGCACGTTTGCGGTTACAAACGTCCAAGCAAAGCGTTGGCCGCCGAAGCAGAGGGTGACGTTGCGCGGGCCGAAGGTGCGGATGGTCGATCCGTTGGCCGCAACCAAGGAGGGGCCGCAAACCGCGGATTGCCTGTCCTGGTCAGAGGCGGGTATGACGCTCAGTTGGGCGCCGGTGTCGCACAGGAAGCGCCGTCCGGACGCTTTATCCGTGATGAACAGTAAGTTGCCCGTGTGGCCGGCGGCGCTCATGGCTGGTAATGAACGCCGGCCCGGCCGTTTCCCGGCCTGCCGAAGGTGCACGGGGGTCGGCATGTCCGGGCCTTCTGTCCGAACCTGGCATGATAGTAACACCACGCTTGGTCAGGTGGAGGCCCCGGTCGTCATGCTGGAGGTGGTCGGCTCGGGGTAGCGGCCGCCAATTGCGTCGGCAGTTCGGTCGTCGACCGTGCCGGGTGCTCGGGCGCCATGGGTGTTGCGTCGGACGGCGGTGGGTCCCATGTCGCCGCTGCGATGCGCTGTCCTGCGGCGGAGATCTTGTCGGCTTCTCTGGCAAGGGCCCGGGGATCTGTGATCGTCGTGCTTGCCAGGGCGAGGCGTACCGGGTTAGGCAGCTGACGGAGGAACAGCTCCCGGAACAGGAATGCCGGAGAGTGCTCGCCGAGCAGTGAAAGCATGTAGTCCATTCGCTCGGAAGGGCGCGTGTCGCCGAGCTCGGGCAGGTCGAGCAGGCGCCGTGCGCGTTCCGCCGATGGGAGGGCGAAAGCGTCGAGGAGAAGCTTCTTAATCGCGCCGTATTTTTCAGCGGCTGGCGGGCTCTCGAGGAGGCTCAGGGCGCGGGCCGCGGTGGCCGAACCGAGCGCTGCTACCACATGGTGGAAGCGGGTGTCGTCGGCCGTGATGCCTCGCAGGGCGAACAGGGAATCCGCCTGTGCAAACCAAACCGCCGCGTGAGCCTCCCAGAAGGTAGGCAGTTTAAGGGCGACTGCCGTGTCCATGTCGGTAGGTCACCAATGAAGGAGCTGGGGCTCCCACGTCGATCGGAAGAATGGACGCGACAAAAAGCTGGAATTCATCCGAGTTGCTTTAATCAAACCAAACACTCAGGCACTCTCAAAAGCCCGTTTTTCGGGCAGCAATATATATACATATTATCCCGGAGCGTTTGCCCAGGAAAGGCGAGAGGGGCCGTGGCCCAGCGTCCCGACCGAGGCCTGCCAAGTTGAGCGCGGGCCTGCCCGGGCGTCCTGGACGAGCCCGGCATGGTGATCGCTCCGCGTCCTTGATAGGTGCAAGGCGATTGTGAAAACCCAGCGGTAGCCGCTACAAGCTCAACGTTTTCTGTATTGTTTTGGTGAATATTGGAGAATAGAGTAAAGTCAAAACACAAACTGATGCATTATTATTGAACGGACATTCATTGTGAAAATGTTGCGCTTTATTCTTGTTCAGAGAGGGTTGGGTGGGAATAATGTGGATGTGGGGGGTTGGAGGAGGCTCCATCCTTGACTTTAATCCAAGGCCCCTGGTAATTATTGTATACAGGTGTAGTGATGTGATGTCTGTGAGAGGGTCCTGTCAACAGGTGAATTTGTATTTGTTCATTATTCACCATAAAACCGTCTTCTTAACAATAAATTGAGACTTTGACCAGACTCAGTTAGAGAATACCAATAAGTCTGGGCGAGCAGGGAATCTATTCTGACCCCGGCCTGGTCATGCCAAAGAATATAAAAATGGCACGTGCTGCTTTCTTTTTTGATACGATAGAGCATGGATAACGTGTGGTGACATAACATGGGAAGGAAGAGATTTCTCCTCAATTGCTACACTAAATGCCAAGAGAAAGCGACATCATAAAGATGGTGGTTTGGGAGGAAGTTTGAAATGAAATCGAGGGAAAAGACAAGTCTAGGAAGTATCTGCATGACAAGGAATGCACAAGCCTTTGGCCAGAAAAAAACACATGATGTGGAGTAAATACTGTATGTCACTATAAAGACAAACGCAGCCTACTGGGAATACATAAAGATCAGGAATGAATGAACTTCGAAACACCACACGTCGCTTGAGTAGGGATTGCGAAAGAAAACCTGTTCATAATTTGAAGAGAAACCCAAAGGGCTTATGGCAGTATGCAAATAGCAAACTACAAAGGTTAGGAACCGAATCAAAGATAATGGCATTACCACTTCTGCTGATGGAGAAAAAGTAGAAGTTTTAAATAGGGCCTTTAGCATGTTTTTCATTGAGGACCTTAAGATAGCAAATGTCGAAAAAACCCCAGAGCTGTTGCAGAAGAAACTCTCTCTGCTGCTGAATGTTAATAAATCAGCTGTTTCAGATGGCAAATCAGCTCAAAGTTTTTTGCGTATTAAGTCAAGGTTCGTGGAAGAGCGAGAACACAGAGCTGATCAGAACGCAAGTAAACAAAAGGAACAGCAGTAGGAGTGGGTAGACACCAACTGCAGGGCCGAGGACCAAAAGAGATGGAGATGGACAAACGAGGGATGCGGGTAAGAATGATGAGTTGGGGCGGACGCAATGGGGTACACAAGATGGATACAGCAGCAAACTCTCAGGAAGGAAAAACTGGAAATTTGGAAGTAGGTGAGCTTTGGCATGGGAGGGGAGTTAACCAGGGTAGAAAACATCATGATTTTGGATTGGAGATGATCTGAGATGGTGGTGAACAGCTCTCTTGAAGACTTGGAGTGAAGAATGAAATTGAAGAGAATGTGGAAGATGGTTCCACAGGTGGGAAAAAGAGGAAGAATTGAGTGGAGGTGAGCAGTGATTCTGGATTCGGGGAGTTTCACCAGAAACAGGTTGATGGGAGACTGCGTGCTCCCTGCAGAAACCTGGGGAGGGGGAGAGGGGCGTCGCAACAAAGTTTTGACTGAAATAACAGAAACCATCACCCTTCCCATCCCTATAGTCTTCCAGAAGTATCTTAATGAGGCAATTCTACCACCCGTGGGGAACACATGCCATTCAATAAAAGGTCAGCAATACACCACTAGGGAACTACCGACCAATCAGCCCAACATCCATTGTGAGTAAGGTTCTTGAGTCAATCATGAGAGAAATCCTCATGGACCGCATTTTTTGTGGTCTGGACCCACGTCATGAAGTCTTCATGGATGCCCAACATGGCTTCACAAAGGGCCGCTCTTATGCCACCCAGCTTCTCGGGGAGCAGGAAGATTGGACAGCAATGTTGGATGAAGGCAAAGCAGTTGATGTCCTCTTTTTGGACTTATGCAAGGCCTGCGATTTGGTCCCCCACCAAAAGCTTGTTAAGAAATTATATGCCATAGGAATCAGAGACCCTTTCCTGAAGTGGATTGAAACTTTCTTGTTGGATAGCATGTAGAGTGTAGTTATAAACAACTGTCAGACTAGACAAAAGTATGAAGTGAACTCCCACAATAGAGCATGACCGGCCCTACTCTTTTCATGTTATATATCAGTGACTTACAGTGCATTCAGAAAGTATTCAGACCCCTTCACTTTTTTCACATTTTGTTTTGTTGAAGCCTAATGCTGAAATCGTTTAAATTCATTTTTTCCCTCATCAATCTACACTCAATACCCCATAATGACAGAGAAAACAGGATTTTAGAAAGTTTTGCAAATTTATTAAAAAGAAAAAACTGAAATATCACATTTACATAAGTATTCAGACCCTTTGCTATGACATTTGAAATTTAGCTCAAGTGCCTCCCATTTCTCTTGATCATCTTTGAGATGTTTCTACACCTTGATTGGAGTCCACCTGTGGTAAATTCAATTGATTGGACATGATTTGGAAAGGCACACACCTGTCTATATAAGGTCTCACAGCTGACAATGCATATCAGAGCAAAAACCAAGCCATGAGGTCGAAGGAACTGCCTGCAGAGCTCAGAGACAGGATTGTGTCGAGGCACAGATTTGGGGAAGCCTACAAAAAAAATTCTGCTGCATTGAAGGTTCCCAAGAGCACAGTGTCCTCCATAAGTCTTAAATGGAAGAAGTTTGGAACAACCAGGACTCTTCCTAGAGCTGGCCGCCCGGCCAAAATGAGCAATCGGGGGAGAAGGGCCTTGGTAAGAGAGGTGAACAAGAACCCGATGGTCACTCTGGCTGCGCTCCAGAGATCCTGTTTGGAGATGGGAGAAACTTCCAGAAGGACAACCATCACTGCAACACCCCACCAATCTGGGCTTTATGGCAGAGTGGCAAGACGGAAGCCTCTCCTCAGTGAAAGACACATGAAAGCCCACAGAATCTTGTTTCTCACAGTCTGCGAGTCCTTTAGGTGCTTTTTTGCAAACTCCAAGCAGGCTTTCATGTGTCTTTCTGCTGCCATGAGGTCTTTCTTTCTGCTTTCTGTTTCCCTCAACTCTAAGTTGAGGATGCAAGTGAGGTGTCAGAAAACATTTTTTTGTTCCATACCCAGTCAATGGCGAATCTGCATATGGCGATCCACGAATTCACGTTGAGAAAGTAGAAACCGTCACGGCATTTAGTCATTCACTTGAACTCGATATCTCTTTTTTTCATTCCAAACAGCATAACTCCAATCACAAATGAAATAACATTAATATAAAAAATAAACTTTTAACAACATTCGTGACATAAACAAATATTTAAATCCTGATGTGAAGTTCCGTACGGTTGGGTGAATACAATTACGAATTCAAAATCGTAATTGTAATCACTCACAATCATCAATTGATACTTTAACAAAACAATTAGCACGATTAACGTTTAACGATTTAACATTACGATTGAATGACGGTTGTATTGAGATATTATCAAACCCGCAAATTACCGTCATCTGTCCACTTCCGCATTCGCGGCAGGTTCATAATTGTCATCAAAATCTAAACAGTATTTGTAGAATTTCAATAAAAGCCACATCACTGTTCATATCAGTAAATATTATTCCATCATGTTTGGAAAAACCGGAAAATTGGAAAACTTGGAAAAACAATATAGCCTATTTTACTCCCAGGGGTCCCAGGAATACCCACCCAAAATATCGTTGCGATCGGTTGAGCCGTTTTTGCAGTACCTTCGAACGGACAGACGGACATTTGGTGAATTATAGTAAGATAAAATAATGAATTATCTTGTAATTAAACCTGAACTCAGGTTAAAACATAGAGTTTATAAATAAAAGCCTGTAAAAAATTAGTTGACTTGTTTTCCAAATATATAAATGAATTATTTTTTGCCTGTTTGGGCAAACAAGATAAAATAAAACAACCATAAAAATCTTCCAAATTCATTAAGATGTCTAATAAATAGATGGTTCAAGCAGATGTGGAAAAACCTGTTTGCTTTTAAAGATGCTCCTTACCCCCAACTTTTTAGATTATGATAATTTAATAATTTTCACAAAGTCAAGTTTTCAACCTGAGTATCAACTACTATCACAAGGTTTTAATGTGGGTCTTCAAAAAGAAGACATAATCGGTTTATTTAAACTTCAAAACAAACTAAATGATTATAACATTGAAGATATAATACAACTATTTTGTGATACAAAAAAGCAATCAAAACATAAACCCATAAATTGTATTCTCAGTGATAATACAGATGATATAGTTTCACCCCAAGATTTAGATACATCAAAAAAGAACCTCGTTATCTTTGATGATTGTGTTAATGAGAGAAACCAAACGGTTATGGATATCTACTACATGAGAGGGAGACATTCTTCTTGTAATTGTATTTATCTCAGTCAATCATACTTTCAACTCCCTCGTCGCTCAATAAGAAACAATGCCAATACTTTTATTTTATTCAAGTTAAATTCAATATATGTAAATCATTTTTGGAGAGACAATTGTTCTACATTATGTAGTAAAAACGAATTTGAGGCTCACATGAAACAAACGACTGGAAAATATAAATATATTGTTGTGAAACAAGATGAGATACAAAATGATATTTTTTTATTTTATAAATAATTACACACATAAATGACAACTATTATTATTAATCTTGTGGGTAAATCTGCTTAAGGAAAAAACTTTCATGAAACTAAGTTCTTGAATCGCAAAAATGAAAAGATTGTAAGTTTTATTTTTTAAACACCCTATGATTCGTATTGTATCTACAACAACCAGAGCAATGCGACCAGGATAAGTAGAAGGTGAAGATTATTATTACATTTCAATGGAGGAACATATGCGATTGAGGAACGAAGGTCAAATATTTGAGGAAGTCTGTCTTGGCACAACAAAATATTCACATTGTAAGAGGATATAGTTTCGTTTCAAAAACTTTTTACAATCTACGCAATTGACCTGAGTTCTCAAAAGGAAACTAAAGTCTAATAGAGTGGATACTTCCCTATACATTGAAAGAGGGGAGATTAAAGTAGTTGATCCATATTGTTTGCTTTTGGAAGAAACAGAATTGCAGATTAATACAGATAATGGTGTTATGATTAATATCACATAGGTTTTTTCTCATAAATAAATGGTAGGGGTATATGTTAATCAAATCAATCTTAATAAATTAACATCTTGTATTCAAAATCAAAAGCCTTGTATTATTAATGTTAATACAATTCAAAGAAAAGGAGCTGTAAGAATTGATGTGTTACTCACACACACACAAGTAAAAACACTAAATGATGCTGGTTCACTTAAAATTAAAATGACAAAACCTATGTTAAAGAAATATTCAACAAGCGAAACGAGTGGAGGATTTCTTCCATTTCTAATTCCTTTATTTGCTAGTTTAAGTGCGGTGGGAGCATTGATGTGTGGTATTTCAGCAGCGGTAAAAACTGCTAATGAATGGAAGGCTCAAATACAGGCTCAAAAAGAGTTGGAAAGACATAACAAGGAGTTGGAGAAAAAAATTATTGTTAGTGGTGTAATTGTAGATTTTGCTGAAAAGCTTGAAAGCCTACCTGATAAAGCGAGATTGTTAGTTGGAGATATGCTTTCTTCTATCGCACAGGCAGGTGTAAAACTAACTAAAAGGGGTAATGGATTATATCTTTCTCATAAATAAATGGATAAATGGTTTAAACAATTTGGAAAGAATACAATGTCAAATATAGAACTTGCTAGATATTGTAAAAAATAAAAAATAGATAAAGTGGTTATTTGTATGAGAGATGAATTAACAATGTTATCTAAAAATACAAAGAATATTGTTATGAATTTGAAGATAATAATGGGAATGGTTCTCATTGG
Organism: Myxine glutinosa; assembly: GCF_964187855.1. Classification (NCBI taxonomy): domain Eukaryota; kingdom Metazoa; phylum Chordata; class Myxini; order Myxiniformes; family Myxinidae; genus Myxine; species Myxine glutinosa. The sequence goes on from NC_136272.1 coordinate 99,859,158, forward strand.
GTTTGTATTTATAATAGCCAGGGAAAAAAATATTTTGATAGTTATGCTCTTCCACCACCTCTTGAAGTAATAAAATTCTTACAGAATGTTGTTTATCAAACATTTCAAGTCCAAGATATTGACTCTAAATGTTGTGGTCATTTATGTTTATATGTATTATTTCAACTCAACAATAATGAAAATTTTTATGATGTCATTTTCAATCTAATATAAATGACTTATGTTGGAAAAGATGGTTCAACCTTTGGGGTATCCCGAGAGTTGGATATTGATTTATCAAATTATTATACAAATAATAATTTGTATGGCTGAACAGGCTGAACGACAAAAATATAGTATAAGTAAAAATATTAATATACACAACAGCACAACAACATGCATTTTAGGCCATTTTCCCTGCTAGAGCGGGGGTTAGCCTTGCGGTCCCCATGACAATCTTCTCCATATTGCCCTATTTTCTGCATCTCTCCTTGTTAACCCCCTTGCCCGCATTTCTTCATCCACCATCTTTAGCCAAGTCTTTCTCGGTCTTCCCCGTCCTCTACTTCCTTTTACATTCATTTCCATCACTCTTCTCAACCAGTCACTTTCATCCTTCCTCAACACATGACCAAACCATCTCAACCTGTTCCTCTTCACAGCATCAATCACAGGCTCTATTCCCATCATCTTTCGCAATTCATCATTTGTCTTCCTCTCTCTCAACGATACTCCGCACATCCACCGAACCATTCGCATTTCCACCCTTTCCAGCCTCCGTTGCTGCTCTACATTCATGACCCATGTCTCGCTCCCTTAAATCATAACACTTCTCACACATGCAGCATACACCTTTCCCTTCAGCTTCAATGACACTCCCCTCCTCATCAGCACGCCACTCAGTTCCCGAAACTTCTTCCATGCACATCTCACTCGAGCAACCGTTGCCATGTCTAATCCACCTTCTCCATTCAGTATGTCTCCGAGGTAGCAAAATGTTTTCACACCTTCCAGCTTCACGCCGTCTCAAATATCCAACTCAACATTTCCTCCATCTGCAGCTCCCTCTGTGCACACCTTACATTTGAATGTAGCTGCCACACTGGTTAATGACCCTCTCAGACCACTACATTTTTTATGAACCCACTCAGCGCACATTGTACATTGAATGGAGTTCACTCCGACACCCTTCCTGCACACAGCACATGGCCACTTCCCAGTTCTTTCCACCTCACCACATGCTTTACCACTTGCCATCACCTTCGTCTTTCCTATATTCACCTTCAGACCTTTTGTCTCCATACATTCCTTCCACTTGTTCATCTTTTCCTTCAGTCCATCCATACTTTCCACAATCAACACCAGATCATCTGCATGCAACAACTCCCAAAGTAAAATCTGCATACAAGTAAAAATATTAATATGAAGAATAATTTAAAATTAATCAATTATCCAAGCCCCACAGATGACAATGACTTTGTTAGATTAAATGATTTATCACAATATATATCTTTAAATAAAATGTCTCTATATTCAAAAGATGTAGAAATGTTAAATACATCCCCAGGTCATATACAAATCACAGTTCCAATTAAAATTAACTTTTATAAAGAAGGACATATCGTTTTTATGAGAATAGAACATTGGGCGTATGATATGTCTGATTTAGGGTATAACTGGTCTTTTTCAATAAACCTACAAGACCTAGAGTAATTAAATAAAGCACTTAAAGAAGAATATTATCCACTTGGTGAGGATAATGAGAACCACTGTTAGTTATCAACAAATAAAGGAATTTAATAAAGCTAAAATCAACAACAGTTTTGCCATAGTTTATTTAATGAGAACACAAAGAACAGGATTTTATATAGTAAGCCAGGGATTACAAACTGATTTAACAACAGGAAGATGGGGAGGTATATTACCTGTCATCATATTAATCTCTCATATATTTCTGATACATAAATGACAGCAAGAAGACTTCAAGAAAATTCTCATTTCTGTATCTAAGCATACCTACAAGAAAAGGGTATTCGGTATTTTAATAAATATGTCCTACAACATAAGAATGGGAGTTTTTCAACATAAGATTGGTTTTATACTGATGTTAATAAACCTACAAATGTAGATTTAATGAAAATGTTAAATAATGAAAAGGTTTCAAAGTTGATAAAATACAAAGCTCTTTTAGAAATTCAGAAGAAATTTTATTGGTTTCCTGTTGTAAAATAAATTATTTTGGATTTTTTTTTTTTTTTTTTTTTTTTTTTGTATACAAGATCGAGGCTCGTGAAAGAGCTAACATTAATCACACAAAAAGACAAACCGACACACAAAACACAAAAAACAAGGGGAGCGGTAGACAAGATGGGGAGAGAGGGGGAAGGACACAAAAGAGAGGGGGAAGGACACAAACACAACATTTGAGAGCAGGGACATCGGGAGGACTTGGGGGGAGGTGGGAGAGGATTAAAACATATGAACACTGCAAGGACTCTGGGGTGAATTACCGGGGGTAGAAAAGATCAAGGTTTTCGATGGGGGAAGATAAGAGATGGTGGTGAACAGCTGTTTTAAAGACCTGGAGGGAGGAGTGGGATTGAAGGGAGTGGGGGAGTTTGTTCCAGAGGCGGGAGAAAAGGGGAATGAAAGAGTGAAGGTGAGCAGAGAGCCTAGACTTTGGCAGTTTAACCAGAAGAGGGTTGCAGGCAGATCTTGTGCGACCTGAAGGAATATTGGGGGGACAGAGCACAGAGAGAGCTGGGGGAGCAAGGCCGGAGAGGAGTCGGTAGAAGACAGAAAGACCACCAACCTGCCTGCGGTGAGTGAGTGAAAGGCCCTCGGCGTTGACTACATCGCAGGAGATTCCAATGATTCTGAAAGCTTTGGCCTCAACAGCGTGAAGCCGAGCAAGGTGTGAGGCAGGAGCACCAGCCCAGAGGGGGGAACAGTATTCCATTGAGCTGCGGATGAAAGCCTTGTATGTGGTGAGGAGCTCAGGTGTGCCAAGGAAGGACTTCGCACGACGGAGGATGCCCAGTCGGCGACTGGCTTTGGAGGCCAGCTTGGAAATGTGGTTTTCCCAAGAAAGATCATGGCAGATAGTGAGACCCAAAAGCTTGAGCGACAGAACTTCTTGGAGAGGATTGTTGAGAAAGTAGATGGGAGGGTTGTCCAGTCGGCCCTTTCGGAGAGACATTGTAAGAGTGTGAGATTTGTCAGGATTGAAAGACATGTTCCACTTGTTTGACCAGTCTGTGATTTTGTCCAGGTCTGCAGAGAGTGAGGAGGCTGCAGACTGCCGATCTGAGGGATGAGGAATGGAGCGACAGAGAGTAGAGTCGTCAGCAAAGAGATAGAGAGGATTTTCAAGAGAGTCAGAGAGATCATTGATGAAGACCAGAAAAAGCACAGGGCCCAGAACACTACCTTGGGGAACTCCAGCCTGAACAGGAAGAGGAGATGAGAGAAACCCATTCAGGGCCACAAGTTGACTACGACCAGAGAGGAAGTCCGCCAGCCATGCGTGGAGATTTCCATGGATACCAAAGGAGGAGAGTTTGGAGAGCAGAGCAGGGTGCCAGACCGTATCGAAGGCACGTGAAATGTCAAGGGAGACAGCTCTAATTTCCTGTTTGGCGTTGAGGACCTCCATCCATTGTTGAGAAAGCAGAAGCAGCATGTCCAGAGTAGAGTGACCAGGTCTGAAACCAAATTGATGATCAGAGATCAAGCCATTGGAGAAGAGGAAAGATTTAATATCTGAAGCAATGATGGATTCTATGACTTTGCTGATAATTGGGAGAAGGCTGATTGGTCTGTAGTTGCTGGGATCTGTTTTTGCACCTTTTTTGTGCAAAGCGGTGATGTTGGCTGATTTCCAAGCAGATGGCAGATGACCTTGAGCAAAAGAGAGGGTGAAGAGAACAGAAAGAGGGAGTGAAAGTGCAGAAGCACATGATTTTAGGACCCGTGGGCTGATGCCGTCAGGACCAGTTGCAGAATCAGAGTCGAGGGATACAGGAATATCAAGAAATCCAGATGAATATATGTTTGATATTCTATGGGGAGATGGTTCAAGGGTAGTAAGGGATGAGGAAGGAGTTGAAGAAGAGAGGGAGGAAAGGGAGAAAAAAGAGAGGGAGGAAAGGGAAAAAAAGATAGGGAGGAAAGAGAGAAAAAAAGAAGAAAAAACCACCTTTAGAGGCCATGTTTCCCCGCAAAGCGGAGGTTGGCCTTTTTCGGGCACCGTGGTTGTTGTTGTTTTTGTTGGACCCCTTTTTGAAGCACGGGAGGAAAGAGAGAGGGAGTAAAAATATTAAAATATGGAAACCAGTGAGATTAATAAAATATAAGAAGTATAACAGAAAATAAATCAAACTCAATGCACTGAGGAGGAAAATAAATAAATGAAAGGTGTAATGAAATTATTAATTTTAAGAGTGCTTGACATAACTTCAATTTCAGGGGAGGAGATTTAAATGAGAAAATGGGGATAAGGAAGAAGGAAAAGATTATGTAGTTGATGATGTTGGTGTTATTGACTTTAGTTAAAGTTTAACATATATATTTTCCCCCCTAAATAAATGGAGGAGAGAGTGAAGGCATTCTTAAGGATTCTCTATGTTTTCAAAATCAAGATAGAAATGTATATGTTGGAAACCCAAAAGGTTTTCACACTCTGTATGATTTTTTTTTTCATAAATAAATGAGTTATTGTGTTAAGTGTAAAAAGAAAACTAATACGAAAAATATATCGTATGTTAAAAGTAAAAAAATAAGAGGGTTTATCAAAAGGGAACATGTTTACTGTGTGGCTCTAAAAAGTGTCAATTCATTTCTAAGCATAAAAGTGGGGGAGATTGCTACGTGCTCCTCCCCAACCCCGGGTCACGGTGTACCTCCGAGCCCCGAGAGGAGTCACGGCAGAAAAATGTATTATTCTGTATGTCAAAGATCAATGGTGAAGCCACACCAATTGTTACCAACAAACAAATATTGTATTAAGATCACACAAGAATAACAGTACAACAATAATAGTAATCAAAAGTACAATCAATATATATCCTATGATGGTACCATCAGGTTCGTACAATAGAACTCACTGTGCTCCAAGTGAGCGAAAAGAAGAAGATTCCCAATGTCTCTAATCCCGGCTTCAAGCCAAAGTTGTTTCCGGCTTCAAGCCAAAGTCGATCCGCTCCAGCGATCGTCAGATCAATGTCCAATCGAGACCAGAATCCCGTTGGGTTGGCAGTTACAGTCCTGCTGCCAAAGCTGCGCAAAGGCGCCCTCCAGGTGACTGGGAAATCCAAAGGCGCCCTCCAGGCGACTGGGAAATCTCACCCTCGGGTATGGACGTTCCACGGCTCACAGTCAGCGAACCGCAAATTAACCTTCAAAAGCCACGAAGCATGGATAACGTTGCACACACACACACCAGATACGTCTGAATGCCGTGAAAACGGCTGAAGCGAAGCAAAGACCTTGCGCGATGCGCAAAGCGCGTGAGTCAAAATGGCCGACGGCCCGTTCTCGAGACGTAATGGCAGTTCAACGATTCTCTTCGGAATCGACCGCAAAACCTGACACGCAGGTTGATCTGTCACAGCGATAACAACTCTGTCGCAGGAATCCCTTTCCCGGGAAACCCAAAAGTTCGCTAGTGACCTCCGTTCGCTAGCGTTGGCTCAAACCCTCAACGCCGCTCGGCTTCTTCCCCGACTCACTCGCTCCGCCTTCTTTTTCTCCTCTTCTTCGTCGTCCGGTTCCCGATCCGGTTTCCTGTTTCTTTTAACTCTAACTTTTTCACCTTTTCAAAACAGTTCATAAACAATAAACCTTTTGAAAACAATAATAGTACATGGAATCAAAAATGTTTACAGTGGATGAAAACCACCACAACGGAAGTGACGAATCCGTAACAGGGATATACAAAAGTTTTTGTCAGGGAGTAAATTTACAACAACTGGAATTCCAAGGGAATTACACCGACCGGGATATTCTTTCTGTGGTCCAGGAACAAACTTGGATAAAAGATTATATGAGGCTGACAATCCTAAACCTTGGTCTAAACCTCTAAATAGGGTTGATGAAGTGTGTATGAAGCATGATATTGATTATGGGAATAACACTACGTAGGATGAAAAACATGAAGCCGACAGAGAAATGTTGTATAATTTGTCTTTTTTTTCTTCTTTTTTTTTGTATACTGAATCGAGGCTCGTGAATTGGTACGAAATCCAATGTTGAGAGATAAAGATGAAGGTTGTGGTCAAGTTTCATCCAAATTGTATGTAGTTTCAGAGGAAAAAGCAAATTCCTATTTTGGGGGGGGGGGGGGGGGGGGGGGGTCAAACCTGGATGCACTTTGACCCCCGGTAGACCCCCTTAGACCCCAATTTTTTTTTAATGCCGTGAACAAACTTTAGTCACAACACAACAAATATCATTTGTGCCAACTTTGGTCGCAATCACATCAGCGGTTTTGGAGAAGAAGTTTCAAGTTTCAAGTGTTTATGGACTGACTGACGACGCACTATCGCATAAGCTCCCCTGAACTTCGTTCCAGGTGAGCTAAAAATTAGATTTTTCATTTATCCCAACCAGCCTTGACCTTCATGTTAAGCTAAAATATGGTCACGACCTAATATTTTTACAATACAATGAACGCCATATTTTGGCCAATGCCCTTCTATGCATTTTTTATGGGATATTTGCCAGCACAAAGCTGACAGGGCCACTCGAGGTGGGTGCCACACAAAGAAAACAAAAGCAGAATAACCAGCCCCTTGGATTGAAACAAGACAAATATAGAAAAGTCTCTTCACAGAACAAAAAAGGCTAGGAGGGGTGAACTCGTCTGCTTCGAGACAACAGTACCTCTACCCCCCATTCTATGACGACGTATTGGCCTTTTGTCGAAGTATACATTTAGCAGGCTTGATACGATGTACTTATACATTTGTTTTGATGGTACATTGGCTAAAATTGGCTTTTTACATTGGGGTACATTGGCTATTTGTACTAAAAATGTTTTGTCCAGGAGAGTTATTTAATTGCCTTTTTTAGCTTGGGTATGAGACTAAGCAATTTTCATATATGTGATATGTATCCAAAACATTTGGTCAGATGCACATGCACATTTAGACAATGATATACAGTATATATGTATATTTCACAGACATCACAATTATTGTAGAGCCTTCACTAAGCCAATTAAGGCTAGTGTTGACCTTTGAACCCTCCTTCCCACCCACTCATCCCTCCCCTCCCACCCCATATTGCCCAGACAATGGCCGATTGAACCTCTGGTTTCTTTTCACTGCATACCAATCTCTCCTCATCCACTGGAACTCTGATGTGCTCCACCTCATCAAGCACAGCATTCCATATTCTCTTAAATTTTGGACCATTTTCCATGTCTCCTCTTCTTTTTCGAGTTAAGAGCAAACCCCATTAGAAGCTCCTTTCATCTGCAAGACCTTTAAAAGTGTCTTATGCTCTGTAAAACGATATATCCTACCACGCATTAAATCATGGTTGGAAGTTTTAATTAGAGACTTTGATTGGAAACAGGTGCTATTCACAGGTCACATGACGTCGTTTACTTAACTTACGGCCACTGTGTCTGTTGCAATGGCCACGGGTCAGGGTGTCCGCCGTTTGTAATAACAGCTAGAGACAGAAACAAGAACACTTGGCAGCTTCACCTTTTCAATCTTTTGAATTACACTTTGCTTAGAGGCAAAAACTACCAAACCGGCCTCGCGGAAATGCTCGTTTTAACATAGAGCAATTTGGGGTTATAACCTGGCATCATTCTCAGGGAATAACGTGGCTAATCTACAAGCACACGATTAGCCAAGTTTATTTTCACATATTTTACAACACGAGACATACTTTACAGCACAATACACAGTTCACAACACAAGACATATTTTTGACATTTCATTTCTTTATTTGACATGTTGTACCTGATACATATGAAAACCCACATTTCTCCCCCAGTGCCACAAGAGGGCTTAAAAATGCAAAACTTCTTCAACGAAATGCGAATGAATTACATCCGGGAGCTCAACAAAGTGGTGGTGGAAGGAAACCGGGCAGAGGGATGGCAACGGTTTTATCAGCTCACCAAAATGCTCGACTCCATGCATGACGTATGACGAACACAACCATTGACACCCATCTGCTTACGCACCACCTCAAAAATCTTACGCGCCACCTCAAAACTGAGATGTAGAACATTTGCTTCACGCTTTCTTCGGCCTTTCTCTTTCTGGGTTTCCCGACATCCTTTGACTCTTGCTCTTTCTGCTGCACCCTCATTCCCGTGTCCATTCCACAGCTCGTCGGAAACCTTCTCCAGTTCTGCTTCCACACATTTGTCCAGTCGCAGGCACTGGCTGTTGACTTTCCAGAGATGATGACCGAAATGATCAGCGCTCAGCTACCGCGCATCCTCTCGGGAAAGGCCAAGCCACTGCTCTTCCACAGCAAGGGACGTTGAACTCTCTTTGCTCTTGCCATTTCCCTTTCCTCGTCGGCTCATATTTCCACTCCTTTTTTCTATGGCTTTAGCCTCTGGTCAAGGCCCCTCCTTCGCTCGCTGTGCTGCCCGACCATCGTTTCATTTTGTCGATCTACCGATCGAATTTTTTTCCAAAGACGTGGCGCTTTGCATGATTTTTCAGGGCATGTGTCTATGATGTGCCATAGGAAATCTGCGGAAACGTTACTTAAGTTGCCAAACCTCGGACTAGCATCAAACAACCACTTTACTCCTGGAATCACGGGTGCATAGATCCTGTGAGCTTTAGAGTTTATACCTTTTTATTTTCTTTTCTTTTTTCAACAGTTTTGTATTTTGACACGACGAGTTCATGATATTAATAAGGAGGAAAAACAAATATAGATCCTAAATAATTCAAACAATTAAGTGAAATGCGAAATGATTTTAGGCAATTTCTTGATGATCATGATAGGCTTTCCAGGTTGCCGGTGTTGCCGAAGCAGTCTCTTGGAGGTTTTCCAGCAGGCAGGTATGGGATTTGAACTTTTTGGCCAGGGTGCTGGCACACATTAGTCTACTCTTCACAAAAGACACAGTGGGATTATCAATGCGTCTGCCAGTAGCAGGCGACAGGACACCTGCCTTAATGTCCCAACCGATGGATGACACAGTGACACACCCAGTGATGGTTTGGGAAGCACCAGGGTTAGAGTTTACATTGGGGTCGGCACTCAAACCCAGACGCGGCAACTCAGAAGTGAGATGGTTACTTCTGAGCTATCGCGTCCTCCCAGAGCATTTAATAGGATCAACCAAAGCTGTTTGTTTTTCAAATATTTGAATGCTGTTTGGGTTGTTCCTTTACCGTAATTGTGATGATTCTGATGTGCCATACTCTGTTACAGAGTGTCGGTGCTGCTGAAGCAGTTTCATGGCAAGGGCTGAGTGGTTTGCTATTGAGCATCTCACTGGGTGGTTTGCTATTGAGCATCTCACTGGGTGGTTTGCTGTGGAGCATCTCACTGGGTGGTTTGCTATGGAGCATCTCACTGGGTGGTTTGCTATTGAGCATCTCACTGGGTGGTTTGCTATTGAGCATCTCACTGGGTGGTTTGCTATTGAGCATCTCACTGGGTGGTTTGCTATTGAGCATCTCACTGGGTGGTTTGCTATGGAGCATCTCACTGGGTGGTTTGCTATTGCCTTCTCAGCAGTAATTTACAACTTGGGCCAGGGTGCCAGCACATTTTGTGAAGGACACTGTGGGATCTTTTAGACCCACCAACTAATGTCGGCATACGCGATGCCCGATTAACGTCCATCTGAGGGACAGCACACACATTTATTAATCACCCAGCCTGTGAAACACCAGGATGACAGTTTATACCCGGGTCGAGATTCAAACCCAGGCTAGATAGTAGAGGTGAGTGTGCATACCTCAAAGCCATCCCGCCAGCTCTCCTTTACCTTAGTGGCCCTCATAAAAAATAAAAATAAAATTTTATTATTCCATAAATCTCAAGGCTCATAGTAAAGCTAATACTTGCTATAATAGATGAAATAAATAAACAATAAAGGGAAACAAAAATGATATGACCATGATGAGTGTCAAGCAATTATAAGACTTCCTGTGTCACTGGAACTTTAATCCCAATGGATCATCCTCTGTAAAGGGAAAGCATGTGGCCTAACTGCCAAAGGCAGTCTCATGGCATCCTCGGTTGTGGTTTGGGTTTGGGTTAGAGCCTGCAATCCCAATCTCCAGGTCCATTAAACTAATCGAGAACACATAGCCATACAAATTCGGATCAAAACACAAGTTAGGTAAAGAGTTTACTTAGAGCAGAGAAGGAAATAAGAGAAGGGAGATAAGATGACGCAACGGCCTATATGGTTATGGACTGAGGGTAAACATCTGGCTCAGAACAGTTGGTGAGGGAAGGCCAACCTGGGATGTCAGGGCCTGGGGATCGGGGGTTCCAAAAATATATACTACAGGTATTATTTTTCTGTATACTTAGTCGAGGCTCATATAAGCGCTAACACATAGAACATATAATAAAGGGAGCAGGAGAAAAGAGGGTGAGAGAGAGAGAGGGAAACACAACAGTAGAAAACAGGGACATCAGGAGATCTCTGGAAGGGAGAGGGTGGGGGGTACACGGGATAAACAAGATGGATACTACAGGGACTTTCAGGAAAGAAAACGGAATTTAAATGAGGTGGGTTTGGGGTGCATTAATGGGTGGAGAAAAGATCAAGGTTCTGGATGGGGAAGATGGTGGTGAACATCTGTTTTGAAGACCTGGAGGGTGGAGTGGGGTTGAAGAGGGTGGGGGAGTTTGTTCCAAAGGCGGGGAAAAAAGAGGAATGAAAGAGTGAAGGTGAGCAGAGAGTCTTGTTTTTGGCAGTTTAACCATAAGAGGGTTGCTGGCAGATCTTGTGCGACCTGAAGGAATATTTGGGGGACAGAGCCCAGAGAGAGCTGGGGGAGCAAGGCCGGAGAGGAGTCGCTAGCGGATAGAAAGACCTCCAACCTGCCTGTAGTGAGAGGGTGAAAGACCCTCAGAATCAGCTTCATCGCGAGAGATACCACCAATATTTGGGTGCAATTGGGTTGCGCAAACTATCAAAATTGAATATCAAAGCAAATAAAGGTATTTCACACAATCAGTCTTAATGTCGTCAGTTAACTAGCATACGCTAATATGAATAGAATAAACGCTTTGCATTTCATAAAGCATGGGAAAATTAAACTGTGGATTGTTTTTTTAAATCCAAATAAAAACAGTTGATGTTAAATTCCTACAAAGCCATAAACCCAAACAGCACTACAGCAAACGTTTGGCTTTTAAGGTTGCACATAGGAAACTAGGGTCGCTAACTGTTAAGGGATTTGCCTCTAGGAATGCCACTTGGATGAAAAGAATGAGGCTGAACATGTTTGAATTCTTGTTTATGTGTTGAAGTTGAAACCATGTGTGTATATATGTATGTGTATGTACTAGGGACAGTCAATAAGTAACCTTAAAATATTTTTCACAACTTGTTCATTGCATGTACGTGTGTAACAACTGTGTTATTTTTCAACATAATCTCCATTGCGTTTAATGCATTTTTCCAGCGCTTTACTGATGCCTGGATTCCTGTAGAAAAAATATTTGGCTGCTTGTGTAGCCATTCGTGCATCGCCTCTTGAACCTCTTTGTCGGATCGGAAAGTGGTTCCACCAAGCGCCTCTTTAAGTAGCCCAAAGATGTGGTAATCCGAAGGGGCGAGGTCTGGTGAGTAGGGTGGATGAAGAAGACACTCAAAATGCAGGTCCTCGATTGTTGCAGCTGTAGTGCGGGCAGTATGGGGCCGAGCATTGTCATGCTGCAGCAAAACACCAGTAGTGAGTAGTCCACGACGTTTTGATCTGATTGCTGGTTTCAGATGATTTTTAAGGAGCTCACAGTATGATGCACTGGTGACTGTGGTCCCTCTGGGCATGTAATGCTCCACAAGTGGGCCTCGGCTATCCCAGAAGAGCGTCGGCATCACTTTTCCAGCGGACGGCAGTGTGCGGAATTGTTTGAGCTTCGGTGAAGTTGAATGGCGCCACTCTTTGCTTGCCCTCTTCATTTCCGGCTGAAAGTATGGACCCAGCTTTCATCCCCAGTCACTAGACGTTGTAAGAAAGCGTCGCCTTCTGTTTCGTAACGTCACAGAAGTTCTTCACATGCGTCCACTCGCCGTTCTTTCAGTTTGGGTGTGAGTTGTCTAGGCACCCACCTTGCAGACACTTTGTGGAGCCCCAGCACGTTCTCAATGATATGGTGTGCTGAACTATGGCTAATGTTCAATTCGGAGACCACTTCATCCAGCATAATGCGACGGTTTTCCCTCAGCACGCGCTCAACTCCTGCAACCATTTCTGGTGTGTCGGCTGTGTGAGGCCGGCCCGACCGAGCAGCGTCTACCACACTGGACACTCCACTTTTAAACTTCTTGTCCCAGTCGTACACCTGCTGCAGCGATAAACATGCGTCACCATATTGCATCTTCATTTTGCGATGGATTTCACTGGGATTCACACCCTCACTTCCCAAGAAACGGATGATAAAACGTTACTCCTCTCTGGTGCATGCTTCTAAGGGAGCCGCCATCTTGGAACTGCTCTACTGACATCATACGCTCAATGTTGCCAGATCTAAAACAGGCAAAACATGACTTACCCAAAGATATAACATAAGTCGTCTACAACTACACACATTACATTCTTGAATTTATATCGTCATTTTAAGGTTACTTATTGACTGGCCCTCGTATACACACCACATATATATATATATATATATATATATATATATATATATATATATATATATATATATATATATATATATATACACATACACACACACACACAACACATACACATATACTGCATTACATAATCAGGAGAGATACCAGTTTCACAAAACATAATACATTTTCAAAGTATTTTTCACTTCCGAATACGCATTCAGATTTAATTCTTGGCTTCCAACAAATGGCTGTTGTTTGTCCGATGGAAACAATCCTTTTTTCTGATTAACTACATAACCTACAACAGTGCAAAAATGTTTTTACAAATATTAATACAGAGAAAACCTTGCGATGAAAAGTTTCAAAAACAACTCGAGAATCTAGGTTTTGCTCAGATTAGGTGGGGCTGCATCAGCAAAGGAAGGTTATAACTGAACTGGAAAAAAGCTTAAAACGAGGGTTTTCCACTTTATTCCTGTTGAAAGGCCGTAGAGATGCTCTGCACGAAGGTGAAGATATTGTCAGTTTGTCAACTCATGCCGATTCAAAAACCTTTCACAGTAGTGTCCAGCGATCCAAAAAGGGGTCTCATGCTCAATCGACCTGAATCTGACCATTGTGCATATGTACCCCTTACCATACACTGGACCGCTGGGAGGCTCCAATAACTCGTGCCGATGTTGGGCGTGCAACACAGAATCGAATGCAATAAAATGAGAAATTGATTCCATTACCTGCTAAACCCATGCCGATGCCTCAATGGATATCGAGATCGAGCCATGAAAGAAGGGTGACGATGGATAGACATCTCCACGAGACGTGTCCACTACGGAGCAGTGTGCAAGACTTACTTTCTGTCCATTGGCTCAGGTTTATTTGAAAACCTTCGGTGCTTTCAGCACATCTCGTTGGTGTACACTAAAGATGTGTCGAATATGCTCAAACTATTAAGGCATAAGTCTTGGTTTTTACAAAGTTTTGAGCGGTTTCCATATGATGGAATGCCAGTATTGTTGTATGGCCAGAAGAGTTTTTTTGGAAGGTAGTTGTGTGTGACATCTCATGTGTTTGCACATTTTGAACAGCAAATAAAATGTACTCTGATTTATGATCGAGCTTTATCCAAATTAATTCCATGTATGGTGAAGCAACTACTGTCCTTCTGTCAAACCACATACTCATTTCCTCTTTCCTGTAAGTGATTGTTTTAATTTGATCATTTCAACCGCTCTCCCACTTGATATTTTCCCCTAATACACATGTAACTAGAATGGCACTCAGTAGAGAGCATACCTCCACCTGGTTGGCCATATCACTCAATGGTGAAGAATCACTTAAAAAATTCTACTAGCTGGTTCCGAATCCGGATCTTCGCCAAAATCTAATCATTTCGTCCTTGTCACATACGCTACATCTCTGCAAAATTTCGTACGAATCCGTTCACAACTGTTTGAGATATTTTGTTCACAAACGCACAAACGGACAGACACCTTTGGTGGCGGAGGTAATAAAGTGACCCCTTACCTTTTACCCTACTTAAGCTTTATTTGATTGCATTTGAACTTCATACATTTCTGGGAACACTTTACGTACACTTGTTCATTACAAATATCTACATATTATGTTACTTTGGGCATTTACTTCCAAATCTCTCATTTTGGTTTTCCGCACGTTGCACTTCCTTGTACTTCCGCCGGATGTCTCTTCCATCGTCATTTCCAATATTTATGTGGGCGATGGTATCTTTCATTTTCCCTGTTAATTTAACGTCTGCCATTTTATCCCTTTCAGTATCAGCCCATTAAGTAAGAATGTAGCTGTGTGGAATCTGCTCAAAGAAACGAGGCAAATCTGGGTCAATGGACAGGAAGTTTTACGGACCTCGCGCTCTACAGTGCACTTCATGACATTAAGTTCCAGGAAGGGAAAGATAGCTGCACAAACTGCCATCACAATGCGTTACAGCTCACAAGCGATTGCGCTCGCAGAGTTACCCTTTTGTCAATGCTTGTGGTCTTGTACTGGATACAAAGTGCATGTGTCACTCGTTATACAGTGACTCAATACGAGGAATTTTGTTATAACGTAAGGTAAAAATTCGGGAACCAAATCGTTATAGATTACATTGAATTCGATTTTACAGAATTTATAATCTCCAAATACACAACTTTCTAAATGACGTATGAATGATAGACGAGGCCTTTTGCGCGTACAAAGGTCACTATAGGTGACTCGGTTTTGCTTGCCGGGCACTTTTAACCCACCATTCTTGGCGTAAAATCGGTAATTCAAATCGTCTTTAAAACATAATTTTCACCATCTTACTATAATTCACCAAATGTCCGTCCGTCTGTCCGTCCGTCCGTCCGTCCGTTCCCAGGTACCGCAAAAACGGCTGAACCGATCGCAACGAAATTTTGGGTGGGTAATCCTGGGACCCCCTGGAGTAAAATAGGCTATATTGTTTTTCCAATTTCAGCTTTGGTCTCCAGCATTTTCAGGTTTGGCCCCCCGCCTAATGTTATTGTCCCGGGTACTGCAAAAACGGCTGCACCGATCGCAACGATGCACCTCCATGCCCGTGGGATTCCCACGGGTGACCCCACTAGTTTATACAATTTGGTGAGCTGAGAAAGTTCTCCAAGTCTTTCGTTGTGGAGGGGCACAGCCCTTTCTCTCAGGTACTTTATCAAGTATTTTCGACTTATTCTCAGGCCTTCTGAGCCATTTTAGGTAACAATTATTATCCCGGACAAATAATATACTTTCTTTCACCCCGAAGATGCAACTTTTCTGAGGTTTCTAGGGCAGATTACGTCATTTTGAAAGTTGTGTTTCATAAAAGATTTTTTGGGGGTGCAGGAGAGGGGAACTTAAGCAATGCATTGTTTGTTGTTTGTCCTGGTGCGCATGCATTTCATACTGTACAGGTTGCCCATGCTTTTTGCGCCGCTCAAGCTGGGCTCGTTTTGGTTCCGTCCATTGTGTTGATCATGCTTGGTACTGTACGGTACAGGAGTTCACCCTCTTTCCTTTCAATGCTCTGATATACTTCAGTTAATGTATGTCAGGATGTCTGTATAAAGGCCATTAATTAAGTGCAAGTAATAGAAGTGCAAAAATATATCGTAAAGCAATTACCTTGGATGTAAAATTTGATGTGTTAAGGTGGATTGAAGCAATGAAAAACTTGTGAAAGCAATAGGGCTTGATTTGTCTACAATGGGAACAATATGTGATATTAAAGACAAAATAAAAGCAAGTTCTCTATAGTAATTAAAAAACAGTCATTAAAAAAATCAAATTACAATAAAATATATAAAATATGAAAATTTTGTTTACAATATAACTGGAAACACCAACACATCAGCATGTCATAAATCAGCCAAGAACTACGAAGGTGTGCCTCACCACAGAAGAGATGTGATGGAAAACACATTTATTAGGTCTTGGGGCCGACGTTGTTTTCTGTAGAACGCATCTCCATTTATATAATGGAAGTCAAAGGGAGAATAGGGTTCGATATAAGGAATTTCACTTTATGTACAACTATTAAAGAACGTGTATATGCACTCTGTTAATTGACGGATGTTATTTTATTTGAAACGGGCATTTTCCTAATTCCCATGTAGATTTCCGAGCACCTTGCGAATGTTTAGCATGGGGAATCTACTGGATAAGAAGAAGAAGAAGAAGACCACTCATTTTTGCATCTTCAGATACATAGGGCTGCCGAAGCAGTTTCTTAGGCCATTGAGCCCAATCCTGGACAGGTCACCACTCCGACACAGGACACTCGAATGGCTCATTCTTCCCAATAAGCTGGTACTCGTTTTGCCGACCTCAGAAGGATGACAGACTGAATCAACCCACCTAGTGTTCATTCAATGGTTGACACGGGCTTGAACTTAGGACCCTGAGTGTTCACCTTAACCGTTAAAATTTGTCAACATTTTGAGCAACCTCTAAATATCTAAATATTTGAGCTGGATTATGCAAAAAAATAATTTTAAAACATCATTCTCACCAATTTGTAGAATCTCCTTGACCGTACTGTATATAACTATTAGTATTAGAGTCAGGGAAGAGTGCACCGTAAAAATAAATAAATAACAAATTTAAAATACTAAATTAATTAAGCAGCCCAGATTAGATGCATACATTTTAAATATTTTGTAAAGCTCCAGCACTTCTTGTTGAACCAAATTAAATGGCAACTGTACAATGCACAAATGACTCCCGCATGATTACGAAGGTTAAGGCGCACGAGATAGATGAACATCGAAAACTTTTTGTCGCTCATTTTAAACTTTTATCAAGGTGTTGTTAATAATATACCCCGCAAATAATGAGATTTGTGGAAAAGAAATCTTTCGACTGTGAAATGTTACACAAAGTGGTCCGTTTTGCCCCGCATGGGGCCAGATCCGGGGAATGGGGTGTCGGGACCGGGGACCTTCTCGGGGACTCCGGGAGCAAGTGTGATCTGGTCCGCCGGGTCCCCGGGGTGTCCTCACTGCGATATATATATATATATATATATATATATATATATATATATATATATATATATATATATATATATATATATATATATATATATATATATATATGTGTGTGTGTGTGTGTGTGTGTGTGTGTGTATGTATGTGTATGTATGTGTATATATATATATATGTATATATATATATATATATATATATATATATATATATATATATATATATATATATATATATGTACACACATATACATATACACACACACATGTATATATTTATATATATATATTTATATATATATATATATATATTTATTTTTTCCCAGCGAACAAATAACGTGTTTGGGGCAAAACGGAGCACCTCGTGCGACTTTCTCGTGGGGCTTCAGCGACGCGACATGCCGGGTAGTGCAATATGATTACTACTCATGTCCAACAATAAACTGCTTTGCACATCCTCCTTCCTTTACCACGTGCTTTTGCACTTCTAAGGGTTCATGACAAAACCGTCTATGACGTCATTCGGACGTCATTGTCATTGTTTAAAGAAGAGGAGAAACTTTAGAATTTTTTTTGTTGGGCTGTAAACAATTTTGTGGATTGTTGTCTAACAAGAAGGTTTATTTTTGCTTCCTCTTTGCTGTGTATGGCATTTCCCCATGTGGAGTGAACCATGTAATCTCGGTTGGCTCCGTCGCAACCTTTTATTTACCGTTAATTTCTGTGCAGTGCCAACTCTTGCTCTGGTTGGCAAGAGCCATGGCAATAGAACCACTTTTATTGTTTTAATTTTCTTTTTATTCTTAAGCTCACTTTAAGTGCTTTTATTGTGAACATTCATTTCTCGAAAATAAACGTATTTGTCAACTTGCATTTTCAAAAAGGCAAATGTTGTTTGATCACCTGCACCCCATGAACCTCTTAATGTCTACAAAATCTGATGAATTGATGGTTATTGTTGTTGTTGTTTTATTACAAACAAGTTCCATGGCAGCGGTGTGGAAACATTGTGGTATGTTATATGGACACGTATGTTTAAAACAGTAGGGGTTTGACATTGAACATGTTAAATGTGTCTGTGAAAACGTGAGGGTTTTCACAGGAGAACGAGACGACATTAGTCATTACTGGTAGAGAGAGGGAGAGAGCGAGAGAGACAGACAGAGAGAGACAGAGGGAGAGAGAGGGACACACAGAGAGACAGAGAGAGACAGACAGAGAGAGACAGAGGGAGAGAGAGGGACACACAGAGAGACAGAGAGCGAGAGAGACAGACAGAGAGAGAGAAAGTCTTTGAGGATGGTGCGATGGTGTCTTGAAGGTGGTTTCTCACCAACAAATGTTCTAACAGTGCCTTCACATGATGGGACAGATACATACACAAAGGAAGAGGATTTTTTTTTTTTTTTTTTGTATACTGAATCGAGGCTCGTGAAAGAGCTGACATTTACTTCACAAACAAATCAACCAGACAAACAAAATATATAAAAAGAGGGAGCGGAAGACAAGAGAAGGGGAACCACACAAACACTTGAGAGCACACAACATTTAAGAGCAGGGAGATGTGTGGGAGGGAGAGGGCTTGGGGGGAGGAGGCGTGGGAAGGGGGGGGGGGGTGGGAGAAGTATAAAACACAAGGACACCAAGGACTTCCAGGACAGAGGTTGGTATTTCAAAAAAGTGGAATTGGGGTGAAATTAGCGGGGATAGAAAAGATCAAGGTTTTGGATGGGGGAAGATAAGAGATGGTGGTGAACAGCTGTTTTAAAGACCTGGAGGGTGGAGTGGGATTGAAGAGAGTGAGGGAGTTTGTTCCAGAGGCGGGAGAAAAGAGGAATGAAGGAGTGAAGGTGAGCAGAGAGTCTTGATTTTGGCAGTTTAACCATAAGAGGGTTGCAGGCAGATCTTGTGCGACCTGTAGGAATATTTGTGGGACAGAGCCCAGAGAGAGCTGGGGGGGCAAGGCCAGAGAAGAGTCGGTAGAAGATGGAAAGACCACCAACCTGCCTGTGGTGAGTGAGTGAGAGGCCCTTGGAGTTAGCTTCATCGCGGGAGATTCCAATGATTCTGAATGCTTTGGTTTCAACAGCGTGAAGACGAGCTAGGTGTGAGGCAGGAGCACCAGCCCAGAGGGGAGAGCAGTATTCCATTGAGCTGCGGATGAAAGCCTTGTATGTGGTGAGGAGCTCAGGTGTGCCAAGGAAGGACTTCGCACGACGGAGGATGCCCAGTCGGCGACTGGCTTTGGAGGCCAGATTTGAGATGTGGTTTTCCCAGGAAAGATCATGGCAGATAGTGAGACCCAAAAGCTTGAGTGGCAGAACTTCTTGGAGAGGATTATTCAGAAAGTGGATGGGAGGGTTGTCCAGTCGGTCTTTTCGGAGAGACATCGTAAGAGTGTGAGATTTGTCAGGATTGAAAGACATGTTCCACTTGTTTGCCCAGTCTGTGATTTTGTCCAGGTCTGCAGAGAGTGAGGAGGCTGCAGACTGCCGATCTGAGGGATGAAGAATGGAGCGACAGAGATGGAGAGGATTTTCAAGAGAGTCAGAGAGATCATTGATGAAGACCAGAAAAAGCACAGGGCCCAGAACACTGCCTTGGGGGAACTCCAGCCTGAACAGGAAGAGGAGATGAGAGAAACCCATTCAGGGCCACACGTTGACTACGACTAGAGAGGAAGTCCGCCAGCCATGCGTGGAGATTTCCATGGATACCAACAGAGGAGAGTTTGGTGAGCAGAGCGGGGTGCCAGACCGTATCGAAGGCACGTGATATGTCAAGGGAGACAGCTCTAATTTCCTGTTTGGCATTGAGGACCTCCATCCATTGTTGAGAAAGCAGCATGTCCAGAGTAGAGTGACCAGGTCTGAAACCTGGTCTGAAACCAAATTGATGATCAGAGCTCAAGCCATTGGAGAAGAGGAAAGGGCAAGTTAAGATAAAAAATAAAGTCGAGTCAAGAAAAATGGGACAAAAGGAACAATTTGTAGAGGAAAATAAGAGAAGGATGGAAGGAGAAAGGAGTAAGAACAGGGATGGGTGATTCTGCCATTTTTATGGATGGAACATAGAGGGAGTGGCCAAAAAATAAATAAAACCACCAACATAATTTCATTTAGTATGGTGTTGGGCCACCACATGCATCCAGGACTCGAAGGATAAGACATGGCATAGAATCAACAAGGGTCTGAATTGTTCTGCAGGAATGTGGCACCATTTATACATGAGCAAGTCCTCCAATTCACATCAGTTTGATGGTAATGTGGTGTTGTGCGTAAACTCCACCAGCTAATTGAATAAGGGGACCCAGGCCATACCAGGAAAACATGCCTTACGGCTTACATTCCTTATGGAACAACAACCCATTCCTTATGGAACCAAAAACCCAACCCAAAACAACCCATTCCTTATGGAACCGCCAGAACCTTTTATTGTTGGAAGCAGTTACTCGAGACTGGAGAGCTCCCTGGGCTGTCACCACACGTGCACACATCCATTCGTAAATAACATGGTGAACGATGACCCATCAGAGCATATCACATTCCTCCACTGCTCGGCAGTCCATTGCCTGTGCTCTTTGCATTACTGGACCCGCAAATTGGCGTTAAGAGGTTTTTTGAGCGGTTTATGCATCTCAACCCGGCTATGATATCCTGCCTTTTGAAGTTCCCTTCTGACCTTTTCAGACAATACAGGATGCTCAGGGACCACGTTGAACTCTGCACACACTTTGTCTGCCATTGCTCTCCTGTTTCGCCTCGCCGTCCAGACCGATAGCACATTCATCTTTTGACGAGACCTCACACAGACATCACAATCACTATACAGTTGTGCAATCACCATTCCTGCCACATCCACGTACGACTCCATCACCGGTGCTTCGACATAGCTTTCAAACTTAACGACTGTTCCTGCTGCTACTGCCTTTCCAGGAGACCATTCCATCCATTAACTACTCTCTGAGTGTGAGACCCTCCATACCTTGCTATCATCCTCATTCTCCGCTTCTGTACTCCCAGGATGTGGCTCCTCGTCCTGTCACTATGCATTCTCCTTAAAAACTCTTCCACATTTTCATATTATGCGGCACATGTGTCAATGCAATAACATCTGGGCATGAAGCAAGTCAAATTGTTTTAGGTTAGAGGGAAAAGTCGTGGGACACAGGATTTTACTTTCGAATTTTTGTAATTAAAAAAAAGATTTATGGGAGAGAATAATACTACAGGTTGTATTTGCTTTCATGGATCATTATTTGGCCTAGGCCAAGCAAAGCAAGGTCTGTTTATTCCTCATACGTGAAACACCCTGTAACCCATGCCTACAGAAAACAGACTTTTTGGAACGCCGGGCACATTTTCCATCCAATCATCATATAACTTTGTTTTAAAAAAATATCCATGGGTCGGCACTGCTATGTTTAAAGTTTTGTGTCAATCGCTCAAGCGGTTGTGAAGAAAACGGATTTTAAAGTGAATAAAGTGAGACGGAAGAAAAAAAAACGAGGGCCTCGGCTGACCTTCATGACCATCACACAACTTTTAATTTTTTAATGATCCATATACACTTTATCATCTCCACAACAAACACAATGTTTATTTATTTATTTACCAGTGCAGCATGTTTGCAGACTGCAAGCAGATATTGGGGTGCAGACTGCAAGCAGATATTGGGGTGCAGACTGCAAGCAGATATTTGGGTGCAGACTGCAAGCAGATATTGGGGTGCAGACTGCAAGCAGATATTTGGGTGCAGACTGCAAGCAGATATTGGGGTGCAGACTGCAAGCAGATATTGGGGTGCAGACTGCAAGCAGATATTGGGGTGCAGACTGCAAGTAGATATTGGGGTGCAGACTGCAAGCAGATATTGGGGTGCAGACTGCAAGCAGATATTGGGGTGCAGACTGCAAGCAGATATTGGGGTGCAGACTGCAAGCAGATATTGGGGTGCAGACTGCAAGCAGATATTGGGGTGCAGACTGCAAGCAGATATTTGGGTGCAGACTGCAAGCAGATATTTGGGTGCAGACTGCAAGCAGATATTGGGGTGCAGACTGCAAGCAGATATTGGGGTGCAGACTGCAAGCAGATATTGGGGTGCAGACTGCAAGCAGATATTATCCCACATGCATCGAATAATAATAAAAGGTAGTGTGTGTGCCTTCCCAAAACTCCAAAACCATGAGAACTGGGTATTGATAAAAACAACGCTAACACGCCCCTCTTCCTCAGCAGTGCAGATACATTTGTACGGAGCGGTGTATTTCAGCAACAGAGCGACGCAAGAATTCAGGGAAGAATAAAATTACGTACATAGATAGTTTATTTTGATGTTTTGGATAATTTATTTCGGCAATCTCGTCTATTTCATGGATATTCCAATGTGTGGATTTTCGGGGATAAAGCAATCTTTCCTTATTTCCAGGTTAATTTTCAGCCCCATGGATCGTGAATCCAGGGAAACCCAGGGCATCTTGTAAAGATGCTCAGGATGCTTGTTATAGCCAGGATGCCTTATACAGAGGAACAACTGTAAATGTATACACTGTAATACCTGTACACCATCTGTAAATGAACAACGACCCCCTTACCACTCCCCGTACACCGTCCGCAAACGACACAAACCCACAGGCACTTCTCGAATCAAACCACCATCCAAATGAGGAACACCAGGTCCCTCAGAGAGCGGTCATGCCTGTGCAAGCTCATGTGACGTCCCATTGTCTTAGATCATGTAACCCACTGTGAGCAGAGAGAGTCTGCACCGGCCGATTTTTATTTGTGGATATTTTCGTTCGCATTCTCCGACAGTTGTGGGATTTTTTTCCCTGACATATTGGCTTCGAGTTGCAGCAGTCAATAAAGTTTCAGGTTTATCACACACCGAGAAAGTGCTAAAACATTTATATCAGTACGGTAGTTAGGAAGTGGATTGTGAAAAAGCTTTATATATTAGATGCATTCTGCAATCGGCGAAATACGTGAAGTAAATCAAGTATGAGTGATCAGAGAATCATCTCTTTGTTTAACAGTTTAGAAGTGCAGTAATTACTCCACATATATTTTGTATACTATTGTATACTAGGTCTGAGTCGTCTCACCATATTTCCTCGGCCTAGTAGACTGGAAGACTCGGCGTATTCGCTTATCCAGGATACAACACAGACCATGTTGAAGGTTGTTTCACAACGAGCGTCATCAGCAAGTGTAATTTGGAAAACAAGGCCAGAAGATCAAAGATCACGAATTGTCCCTGGAATCTTTCATCAGACTGAGTTGGTGCCATTAATGATCCAGATGCTCTGAGGAAGCTGCACACTGGAAGTCGCAAAGCTGTGATGATATGCGATCCAAGGATTCTTCCTTAAAATCAGGAGGAATTCTGCTCCACTGAATGACATCATTGTGGGCAACCAATGAGAAGCATCCTATGTTTCATGGGTAAATAATGCTTGTAAATGGGACAGCATTTGTCATTTGCTGCTGCGTACTGTAGGGATGTGAAGACACCATCATGGATTGCAAAGCAGCGCTGGTCTGCGGATACATTAGTGCTATGTACTAATGTATCCGCAGACCAGCAGACCATCATTTCCTGAGTCCTGGAACTTGAAATCACTCCCCTCCTACTCACTACTCACCTCTCCTTCTGGTGTATGTATGTATGTATGCGTGTGTGTGTGTGAGTATGGATGTGTGTGTGTGTGTGTGTGTATGTGTATGTATGTGTGTATGTCCGTTCCGCCAGCATTTTGTGGGTTTATTCCCTTTAAAATTCGTTTTCTCTGCAACCGTTGGTCCAATTGACATGAAATTTTCACCAATGGAGCACCTCCTCCTGTATAATTTTTTAATAATTATGACATCATAGGTTGTGTGGTATGTGCCCCATCTTGGAAAAAACGAAAAACTTTGCACCTCTATATCTCCGAAACCGCTCCATGGGAAAAAAATGAAAGGTGGCTCATTGTAAGGTACTCCCAATGGGGAATAACATATGTTAATGATGATATCATGGGTGCCTTCATTATGACATCATACATCGACAAGTAGAACGCTTAATCCGATCAGTATGAAATTTCTTGAGCATGATCTGGGGATATATTGGTAGAGAAGAAAAATGATGACGTCATAGGTCACGTGGTTTGGCATCCATATTTTAGGGCAATGGCGTCATCGGTCGCCCGCCGGGCAATACCGTCTGAAACAGCGTTTGGCTGGCTGTCCGGTGTATTTTAATCTCTTAACTTCCCCCCATCCAAAACCTTGATCTTTTCTATCCCCTTCTATCCCTTTCTATCTTTTTCCTCCCCCCCCCCCCCCCTTCCCATGCCTCCTCCCTCCAGGCCCTCTCCCTCCCGTGCTTCTCCCTGCTCTCAGGTGTTGTGTTTGTGTGCTTCCCCTCCTCTCCCCATCTTGTCTTCCGCTCCCTCTTTTTGTATGTTTTGTTTGTCTGGTTGATTTGTTTGTGGAATAAATGTTAGCTCTTTCACGAGCCTCGATTCAGTATACAAAAATCACAAATCTGAGGATCTGGTCACAAGACAGTGGGACAGCAGGTCGTCCATTCAGCAGATCTAAGCCTGGCTACGCCATTGTTAGACTATCATCTTGTTTTTAGCTTGAATGTGCATTGTATCTAAGTTATAGGCGATTAATGTTTTGTATTTGTGACCTCTTCAACTTGTCTGTGCATTTGCCTGTTATTAGCCCCCGTTGGACTTACCCTGAAAAAGGGGCTTATGGATTGGGTCTCGTCCGTGTGTCCGCAACCATATCTCGGAGATGTATGGACCCATTTTATTGATACTTGGCACAAATACAATACATGGTGGTATACATATTCACATCATTTTGTTTCACGATCTGATCAAATATGTCCGACTGGTACCCTGGCGGCCATTTTAGTTTAAAAAAACCCAATATTGAACACATCCTCAACCATTTCTCGGACATGCATTTACCGATCTTGTTCAAACTTGGCACACGGAAAATGAATGAGGGGTTACATATGCATATCATTTATCTTTTGAGATAAGATCCAAGATGGCCAACTGGCGGCCATTTTGTTACATAAACGTGTTCCCGACCATTTCTCGAGATGCTTGGACCGATTTTGTTCAAACTTGGCACAAAGACAATACAGGAGATTATACATATTCAGAAGCCTGGTGTTGGCTTCTGCAGGGAAAAATGCTTCTTCCACTCTGTGGGGGGAAATGGCCTCGAAAGGCGGTTCCATACATATGCAGAAAATTTTGTTTTGTAATCCAAACAAAGATGGCTGAATGATGGACTTTAACTCCGTACAGCAAACTTACTAAAATCATGGGGACTATAACATTTTGTCTTTTTCTTCTTGTTCAAAATCATTTGTCTTCGTTGTTGTTGTTGTTGTTGTTGTTGTTGTTGTTGTTGTTGTTGTTGTTGTTGTTGTTGGTGGTGGTGTTGGTGGTGTTTTGTGCCACTCCCATCCGAGTATATGACAGAGGCACAGGGACATACCTTTATCACATCTCTTCCTTGTGTTGGCTTAGCGGTTAGGGTGCCAGCTTGGGATCCTAGGATCCTGGGTTCGAATCCCGGTCGATCGCTGAATTAACGCCAGGGGGGTTGACTCAGCCTATCATCCTTCCGAGGTCGGCAAATTGAGTACCAGCTTGCTGGGATGAATGATCCCGGTGTGTACCCCTGTTAGAATAGGTACACCGTATCCCTGCACATCGTAAGACCGTGACCAAGGGTTGGCGTCAGGAAGGGCATCCGGCCATAAAAACATTGCCTCAAACAGGGAACCATGATTGTCATGGGGCCCGCAAGGCTAACCCCTGCTCTAGCAGGGAAAATGGCCTTAAAACGATCATTCATTCATTCATACATATTTCCTTGTAAAAGTTTGTTTGTGTGTGACGGGTATCCTGATGGTAAGAGCAACAACTCGTTCGTCACTCCATTTCCTTGACAAACCACTAATGAGTTTGACTCATCACAAGAGGGTCTAAAACGCGCACTTGTTTTGCGATAACACTTTGCAACATTAAAACAAGTCATGACTTTGGTTCGTTTCAGTTTTACTATCTGCCAAGACACTTGGTGTCCGCTGCCCTCACAGACATGTGGTGGATGATCCGTTTGCTAAGGGGTTATCTCCATGTCACATTTGTAGGGAGAAGATGTGGGAGGACATTGGGAAAATGAGGGATGAGTATGTAGTCCACGGAAAAACGAAGAGTCGTTCGAGGAAGAGAACAGAGACAGGAGGGAGGGCAGACAAAAAAATGGTGACGGTGGGAGGGGAGGTCGGTAGAGCGCACACCTCCGCCAGGCTGAACAGTTGACGTTTTGTATCCACCGATAGGCCGGATCTGGATCCAGACATGAAGCAAAATTGAATCATTTTGTCCTCGTCCCCGATCCAACCACCACCATCAAATCCACCAAATTTCGTCAGAATCTGCCCACAACCTTTTCAGATATCCTGTTCACAGACAAACAACGGTGAAAACAGAACCTGCATCCACTTTTGGTAGCGGAGGTAATAAAAAACCAAATACCAAATTCTCTAAGAAGTAGATAGAGCAGAGAAAATACACTTTATATGAGGTAATCTATACACTCTACCTGGCTCGAAGGTAATCATTGTCTACCCCCTACAAACGTAACACGCCCCCCCCCCCCCCCCCCCCCCTGGAACCGTAGCCTCTGCTAGGTTCACTGCAGGCGCTGCCATTCCAGTTTTACCATTTACCGACTCACAGTCAATTAACATATGAAATAAATCAGGAGGGTTGTGGGAAGCGAGCCGAAGCTACTTACCTATTCTCCTTAACATTCTACCCCCTGAAGCAACAATTCACATTTCAAATATTAACAAAAAGTTTTTTATACACAGGAACGGGTGCCACTTTCATGGTGATAAGTGACCTTTTTTGTTGGCAGCAAGAGGAGCCCTTATCACAGGGAAGGGGCACCACTTTTTGTCATGAGAAATGCTCTCTTCATATTTTTTTTTTGCCCACATCCAATCCTGAAATGCTTCCGATGCACCTGTTACTGTTAGGCATGCCTACCTGTCACTTCGTCGATAGGTTTAATCAAAAGACAGCATGTTGTACTCCACATATTACATGTCTATCTGTGAATCTCAATGAGGTTCTAAAATGAGACTAAACACTGAAAAAGGGATGTTTATATAACACGTAAATGTTGTTGCTGTCGTTGTAGATCTGTTTTTTTGGAAGCTCCTTCAATGTGCTTTGGTATATTTAGCCCATACCTTGCACAGCAGGAGATGGAGTTTAGCAAACACTTGGGCGTGGCGTGTCTGTCTTTGTCCGGGCCGTATTTAACTATTTGAGATTTTGTCATCAAATTTTCAACAAAGCTTTATTATGAGAATATGCAGAAGACAATTCAATAATTTGCTCAAAAGGTCAAAGGTCAAGGTTGCATAAAATAGTCTATTTCAATTTGATCGAGTTGAAATTTGAACTGAGTTTGCATATGGGGTCACTGAATTGGTTCACCAATCAAAAGCTAGAAGCCAATTGTTGTTTTTAGATCAAGATGTCAAGGTTGCATAAAACCGTCATTTTTCGTTCAATTGACCTGAAATTTAAAGAATTTGCATATTTGGTCATTGAATTGGTTCACTAATAAAATGCTGGAAGTGGATTGTTTCGAGGTCAAAATGGCCATGGTTACCTACAATTGTCAATTTTTTGTATTCTTTTTAGCTGTTTTAATCATGTTTAGCATACAGAAGAGGAGGAAGTACGAATACAAAGCAGACGTGGATGGGCTTTAAATTTTCGGGTTGCTTTCTAGTTTGGTATATTTTCAGATGCTTTCTTTCCTGCTCCCCTCTTATCCCTCCTCCTGATCCCGCTCAACCTTCATCCTGCTCACCTCTTGCCCTGCCTCCTGCTCCAAGCTCACTCCTCCTCCTGCTCCCCATTTGCACCTCCTTCTGCTCTCCGCTTAACCCTCCTTCTAATCCATGCTCACCCCTCCTTCGGCTCTCCACTCACCCCCTCGCTCTACCCCCATGCCTGCCCTGTCCTCCCCATCCACTTCCCCTTCCCATTACACATCCCCCTTCCCCCTCCACTCCTGCCTCCCCCCCCCTTTCCCCTCTAATCCCCTTCCCTCTCTCACCCTCCCCTCCTCTCTTACCCCCCACACTCCCCTCCTCCTCTTCCCCTCCCCTCTACCCCCTCCACCCTGTTTCCCCTTATTCCCCTCCTCTCCTCCCCCACCTCTACTCCCCCGCCTCTCTCCATCCTTCCCTCCTCTCTCCATCCTTCCCTCCTCTCTCTCCACACGTAATTAAGAGGGTGTTTTGGTCGCATAATAACATACATACATACAAACAAACAAACAAACAAACATACATACCCATATACGTTTGCTCTATTATAATAAGATTTCTATGCAAGTAGAAAGTAGGTTCAACCATTCAATTCAAGCAGTAGATTCACCCCGCTCTGCTCACCAAACTCTCCTCCGACGGTATCCATGGAAATCTCCACGCATGGCTTGCGGACATCCTCTCTGGTCGGAGTCAACGTGTGGCCCTGAATGGATTTCTCTCATCTCCCCTTCCTGTTCAGGCTGGAGTTCCCCAAGGCAGTGTTCTGGGCCCTGTGCTTTTTCTGGTCTTCATCAATGATCTCTCTGACTCTTTTGAAAATCCTCTATCTTTTTGCTGACGACTCCACTCGCTGCTGCTCCATATCTCATCCCTCAGATCGGCAGTCTGCAGCCTCCTCACTCTCTGCAGACCTGGACAAAATCACAGACTGGTCAAACAAGTGGAACATGTCTTTCAATCCTGACAAATCTCACACTCTCACTATGTCTCTCCGAAAAGACCGACTGGACAACCCTGCCATCTACTTTCTGAACAATCCTCTCCAAGAAGTTCTGTCGCTCAAGCTTTTGGACCTCACTATCTGCCATGATCTTTCTTGGGAAAACCATATTTCCAAGCTGGCCTCCAAAGCCAGTCGCCGACTGGGCATCCTCGTCGTGAGAAGTCCTTCCTTGGCACACCTGAGCTCCTCACCACATACAAGGCTGTCATCTGCAGCTCAATGGAATACTGTTCCCCCCTCTGGGCCGGTGCTCCTGCCTCACACCAGCTCGTCTTCACGCTGTTGAAACCAAAGCTTTCAGAATCATTGGAATCTCCTGCGATGAAGCTATCTCTGAGGGCCTTCCACTCACTCATTGCAGGCAGGTTGGTGGTCTTTCTGTATTTTACCGACTCCTCTCCGGCCTTGCTCCCCCAGCTCTCTCTGTGCTCTGTCCCCCAAATATTCCGACAGGTCGCACAAGATCTGCCAGCAACCCTCTTATGGTTAAACTGCCAAAATCTAGGCTCTCTGTTCACTTTCACTCTTTCATTCCCCTTTTTTCCCGTCTCTGGAACAAACTCCCTCACTCTCTTCAATCCCATTCCTCCCTCCAGGTCTTTAAAACAGCTGTTCACCACCATCTCTTATCTTCCCCCATCCAAAACCTTGAACTTTTCTACCCCCGCTAATTCACCCCAGATACACTTTTTTGAAATTCCAACTTCTTTCCTGGAAGTCCTTGCAGTGTCCATATGTTTTATACCTCTCCCACCTCCCCCCAAGCCCTCTCCCTCCCACAGTTCTCTTGATGTCCTTGCTCTCAAATGTTGTGCTTGTGTCCGTCCTTCCCCCTCTCTCCCCATCTTGTGTACTGCTCCCCTTATTTTGTGTTTTATGTGTCGGTTTGATTTTTTGTGTGATTAATGTTAGCTCTTTCACGATCCTCGATCTTGTATACAAAAAAAAAGAAAAAAGTAGGTTTCACCATTGTGGAGCAATAGTACTTTTTATGTTCAATTCCCCCATTTTAGGTAAACATAATGGAATGAGTGACCTTTTCATGGTGATAACTGACCAATTTTTTCATGAGGGGGAGGCACCACTTATCATAGGGAAAAGGCACCTTTTGAAATGAATAAATAGCCCCGAGTGGGCTAATGGTCTCTTGAGGTTGCAGTTCAGTTCAGGCTTATTTGGGAGGAACTCACTTGGGAACCCAGTGATCCCTTGGGAGGTCCCCTGATCCGAAATCGAAAAATGTAAGCCCGGGTGATTGTGCAGGGTACTGCCTGGTATTCATGTGTCAAGTTTCAGGACAATCAAACGGATGGACATCACACGACTCATTTTATAAGTTCATCTCTGAGAATCGAGATGAGATGAACGAAAAATGCTCTTTACACGTGATGAAAAATTCCCTCCCAGAACACCTCATCCTGATAATGCTTCCGGTGCACCTGAATTCACTACAAATGATTCATTCGGCGTCCCAATTAAACATGCTATTTGTTATTTATTAAAGATTTAAATGTGTGCGCTGTGTTATCTTGACCAAAGATCGTAGAGCGCCGCGTTGGGCTCTACCTCTATAGGGTACCTCACACCAAAAAATGGTTTTTACGGATGTCCACGGACGTTCTTTCTACGGCAGCGTTGCGATTTTTTGAGCAAAATCGTGAACACCCGGGAGAGGATTTTGCTTGACCGTGACCGATTCACAGCGGTTTATTACGGTTTAGTACGGACTGCTACGGCTTCGTTGCGGATATACACGGTGGAGATACGGTGCCTCTACGTTTGCTTGCGGTTCCTTACGGTTCCCGGCCCAGAATATAAAAACGGGGGCCCCCCCGCTCTCCCCTCATTCTGCTGCTGACTTCCAAGGGGGCAAGACCTATCCAGGAGAGCCATGGACGGAGCACCCGCTGCCCAGAGAGTCCAAGGAGAGGGAGAATCCTTGCGGATGGTTAAGATGGCCTTACGGAGTCTTACGGTGGTGTTACGGCAGTTGCGGAAGCGTTGAGGAAGCGTTGCGGTCTAGATTTCTGTAGCACTGCCGTAATTTTCTTACGAGAGTTTTGGTCTGGACCAAAACTCTCGTAAGAAATTACGACCCCTCCCGGACGCTTAAGGATCCATACGAATGCTCCAGGAAGCGTTGAGGATGTCCCAGGTGCCACAAGGAATGCTCCCGGTTGTGCACGTTTTTTTCGCCGCAACGCCGCCATAAACGTCATAACGACCCCGTAAGGCCGGTGTGAGGGGGGTTTATAATCGGGTCCTCTAGTTTAACGACATCATCGATACCTCGACCTGCCTGTAAAATACGAGGACGGCAGTTTATAGCTCGGTGGGGATTTGGTCCCAGGCTTTACACAGCTGCAGGGATGAGTGCGCAAACATCTATGCCATCCTATCAGCATAAGGAGTTAATACAATAAAGTATTGCACACAAAAATGGTTTGGAAAAGTTTAATCAATAAAACATTGACTGCTTCTCCCACCGAACCCGATGTATCATGGGAAATAAGCGAGCAGGTTTGAGCAGCTTGTGCCATTTATACTTGGGATGCTGTCATAACAAAGGGAACAAATATGCACATGGTCACGTTCGAATTCATGAACTTTAAAAGTTGTGGAGGATAAAATTAAGAGTATTCTCCACTATATTTATATATGTATGCATGTTTGTATATATATATATATATATATATAATGACCTGCAGATCACTGGTGGAGGCCCCTGTGAAGAGATTGGGAAGATGGTATACAGTGGAATTGAATGATGTGGGAAGAGTGGAATGGGTCAGAAACAAGCTTTTGAGAAGTTTGAAGAGGATTGATGGATGTGGTTTGCCAGGTAAGTTGAAGGTATGGTGTTTGAAGTTTGGATTGATGCCACGAGTATTGCGGCCATTGATGATGTATGATATTGCAATTGGGCATGTAGACAGGATGGAGGTTGTGGTGAGCGGGTTTGTGAGGAGGTGGTTGGGAGTGCCACGCTGTTTGACGAACATTGCCTTTTATGGTCAGGGTGGAAAACTCCAGTTTCCCTTGACATCATTAACCGAGGACTTTAAGGTGGTGGGGTTGTGGGAGTTCATGATGTTGCGGGATTCAAGTGATGCAGTGGTAAAGAATGCTCTCCCAGAGAAGAAGGGAAGTCGGAAGTGGAATGCAGGAGCAAATGTGGATGAGATGGAGGAGCAGTTGCAACAGGATGAGGTCGTGGAGGAGGAGGTGTGGGAAGGGGGGTGGGGTGGGACAGGTAAAAAAAACACATGGACACAGCTATGACTTCCAGGAAAGAAGTTGGTATTTCAGAAAAGTGGATCTGGGGTGAATTAACAGGGGTAGAAAAGATCAAGGGTTTGGATGGGGTAACATAAGAGATGGTGGTGAACAGCTGTTTTAAAGACCTGGAGGGAGGAGTGAGATTGAAGGGAGTGAAGAAGTTTGTTTCAGAGGCGGGGAAAAGAGGAATGAAAGAGTGAATGTGAGCCGAGAGTCTTGTTTTGGGCACTTTCACCAGAAGAGGGTTGCAGGCAGATCTTGTGCGACCTGTAGGAGTATTTGGGGGACAGAGCACAGACAGGGCTGGGGGGGGGGGTGGGGGGGGAGGCTAGGCCAGAGAGGAATCGGTAGAACACAGAAAGACCACCAACCTGCCTGCGGTGAGTGAGTGAAAGGCCCTCAGAGTTAGCTTCATCACGAGAGATTCCAATGATTCTGAAAGCTTTGGTTTCAACAGCGTGAAGCCGAGCTAGGTGTAAGGCAGGAGCACCAGCACAGAAGGGAGAGCAGTATTCCATTGAGCTGCGGATGAAAGCCTTGCATGTGGTGAGGAGCTCAGGTGTGCCAAGGAAGGACTTCGCACGTTGGTGAATGCCCAATCGGCGACTGGCTTTGGAGGCCAGCTTGGAAATGTGTTTTCCCAGGAAAGATCATGGCAGGTTGTGAGACCCAAGAGATTTAGTGACAGAACTTCTTCAAGAGGAATGTTCAGAAAGGAGATGGGAGGGTTTTCCAGTCGGTCTTTTCGAAGCGACATAGTAAGAGTGTGAGATTTGTCAGGATTGAAAGACATGTTCCACTTGTTTGCCCAGTCTGATTTTGTCCAGGACTGCAGAGAGTGAGGAGGCTACAGACTGCCGATCTGAGAGATGAGGTATGGAGCAGCAGAGAGTGGAGTCATCAGCAGAGAGATGGAGAGGATTTCCAGAGAGTCGGAGAGATAATTGAAGAAGACCAGAAAAAGCACAGGGCCCAGAACACTACCTTGGGGGAACTCCAGCCAGAACAGGAAGGGGAGATGAGTGAAATCCATTCACGGCCACACGTTGACTATGACCTGAGAGGAAGTCTGCAAGCCATGCATGGAGATTTCCCTGGATACCATAGGGGGAGAGTTTGGTGAGCAGAGCGGGGTGCCAAAGCGTATCGAAGTCACGTGATATGTCAAGGGAGACAGCTCTAATTTCCTGTTTGACATTGAGGACCTCCATCCATTGTTGAGACTGCAGAAGCAGCATGTCCAGAGTAGAGTGACCTGGTCTGAAACCAAATTGATGATCAGAGATCAAGCCATTGGAGAAGAGGAAGGATTTGATATCTAAAGCAATGATGGATTCCATGTTTTTGCTGATGATTGGGAGCAGGCTGATTGGTCTGTAATTGGAACGATCTGTTTTTGCACCTTTTGTGTACAGCGGTAATGTTGGCTGATTTCCAAGCTGAAGGCAGATGACCTTAAGCAAAAGAGAGGGTGAAGAGAACAGAGAGAGTGTTTGAAAGAGTGGCAGAGCAGGATTTTAGGACCCGTGGGCTGATGCCGTCTGGTCCAGTTGCAGAATCAGAGTCGAGGATTGACAGAAACTTCTCCACCTTGTCAGGAGAGAAGGACACAGAGTCCAGGAGCAGCTGGGTTCGACTGGGTAAGGTGGGTACAGAAAGCGATGGGTTTGGGACACAATAATTGGAGGCAAACACAGAGTTTAGACATTCAGCTTTTTCACATGCTGTGTCAGCTGTGTAGCCATTTGAGGTAAGGGAACAATGGAGAGGCAATGATGGAGGGGGAACAAACACCAGAAACAGATTTGTCAAGACACCACCAGGATTTAGAAGAGGGAGACAGGTTTGAGGTTTGAGTTCACTCTCGAGAGTAGAGAGATATTGTTTCCTGGCTCTCCTGAGGGTAGACACACACTTGATGCGGGCTTTGTGAAAGGAAATGAGATTGCCTTCCATTGGATTTGCCTTCCAGGAGGCGAAGGCAAGTTGTTTCAGGGCAACTGCCTCACCACAAGATTCTGTGTACCATGGATGGGAGGAAGGATATGGAAACTTAAGACGGGATGGGATAAATCTGTGCACGAGAGAGAGCAGTTTACTTTGGAAGAATTCCCAGGATGAGTTGATGTCAGAGGCAGTAGAGATGGGAGACCAGTCCAGATGATTTAGGCTGCTTGAAGACCTTGCCAGTTGGCCTGAGTGAAATGGCAGACTCGTCGATGTTGAGGAGGCTCTCTGAGAATGGCCAGAGAGATGTATACTTTACCAAGCATATGGTCAGATGAACCGATTGGAGCAGAAGAAGAGCAGCAGACATTTGAAATGTATCATTTCAGACATTTGAAATTTTTGAAAAGCAGCAGACATTTGAAAGGTCATCATGGACAAAATGATCAAACTGGAGAAATTTCATGTGGGACCAAATAAAAGTACTGCGGGAGAAGAGTGGCGACATTGGTTTCGGACCTTCACGCCTTTCGGACCTACGGGCACACGAGGATGTCAGTGATGCGGACAAGCTGGAAGTACTCATCAGCAATGTATCTACCTCAGTTTACAAGCATTTCGCTCACCGTGGGACTTACGGCAAGGCCCGCGCTGCGCTCGAGGCACTGTACGTCAAGCCATGGAGTGCAGTGTATGCATGACATTTACTTGCTACCCTCAGACAAGAGCCAGGAGAGACTTTGAAACAATTCGTACAAGCTCTGAGGAAACTATGTATGAACTGCGATTTACGAGAGAGCACTCTACAGCAAATACGAGATGATCTGATGTGGGACGCATTCATATCCGGATTGCAATCAACGCACATTCAGCAGCGGCTGCTGGAAAATGACAACGTGAGTCTACAGGTGGCATACAAGCAAGCGCGTACTCTACAGCTTGCACAGATGCGTTCTGAATCATACGGACGATCATATTTACCCGTGAGCGCCTAGACCTCCGAAGTGCAGCGAGAGGCATCACAGACATACTCAGAATCTCACCACCGACCGAATATACTTATCAGTGCCTCGACAACACAAAGCTTGCCTCAAGAAATGTGTGGATTAGATGGAAACGAGTATCCATCTGAGGAGTCAAACACTATGACCATGATGACTACATCTGCAACGATGGCAAAATGTTATTTCTGCGGGTATCGTAGACTTCCATGCAGCCTATGTCCGGCCAGGAACGCTATCTGTAATAACTGTGGAAAACGTGACATTACTCGAAGGTATGCAAACCAATCAAAGCTGCCAGATCGACAATGGCAGTAGCAGGAACGGGAGCCGCTACGATCTCCGCCACTTCACCCTATGGTTTATCGAAAGTTGTTGTGAAGGTAACGGTAAACGGACAGTTTGCGGATGCCTTGGTAGATACTGGTAGTACCAGTATCTGCTACTGCCATTAATCCATCATTGCTTCGGATATGAAATCTTTCCTCTTCTCCAATGGCTTGATCTCTGATCATCAATTTGGTTTCAGACCAGGTCACTCTACTCTGGACATGCTGCTTCTGCTGTCTCAACAATGGATGGAGGTCCTCAATGCCAAACAGGAAATCAGAGCTGTCTCCCTTGACATATCACGTGCCTTCGATACGGTCTGGGACCCAGCTCTGCTCACCAAACTCTCCTCCTATGGTATCCATGGAAATCTCCATGCATGGCTTGCGGACTTCCTCTCTGGTCGTAGTCAACGTGTGGCCCTGAATGGATTTCTCTCATCTCCCCTTCCCGTTCAGGCTGGAGTTCCCCAAGGCAGTGTGCTGGGCCCTGTGCTTTTTCTGGTCTTTATCAATGATCTCTCCGACTCTCTGAAAAATCCTCTGTATCTCTTTGCTGATGACTCCACTCTCTGCCGCTCCATTCCTCTTCCCTCAGATCGGCAGTCTGCAGCCTCCTCACTCTCTGAAGACCTGGACAAAATCACAGACTGGTCAAACATGTGGAACATGTCTTTCAATCCTGACAAATCTCACACTCTTACTATGTCTCTCCGAAAAGATCGACTGGACAACCCTCCCATCTACTTTCACAACAATCCTCTCCAAGAAGTTCTGTCACTCAAGCTTTTGGGTCTCACCATCTGCCATGATCTTTCTTGGGAAAACCACATTTCCAAGCTGGCCTCCAAAGCCAGTCGCCGACTGGGCATCCTCCGTCGTGCGAAGTCCTTCCTAGGCACACCTGAGCTCCTCACCACATACAAGGCTTTCATCCGCAGCTCAATGGAATACTGTTCTCCCCTATGGGCTGGTGCTCCTGCCTCACACCTGGCTCGGCTTCACGCTGTTGAATCCAAAGCTTTCAGAATCATTGGAATCTCCCGCGATGAAGCTATCTCTGAGGGCCTTTCACTCACTCACCGCAGGCAGGTAGGTGGTCTTTCTGTCTTCTATCGACTCCTCTCCGGCCTTGCTCCCCCAGCTCTCTCTGTGCTCTGTCCCCCAAATATTCCTACAGGTCGCACAAGATCTGCCAGCCACCCTCTGATGGTTAAACTGCCGAAATCTCGGCTCTCTGCTCACCTTCACTCTTTCATTCCTCTTTTCTCCCGCCTCTGGAACAAACTCCCACACTCACTTCAATCACACTCCTCCCTCCAGGTCTTCAAAACAGCTGTTCACCACCATCTCTTATCTTCCCCCATCCAAAACCTTGATCTTTTCTACCCCCACTAATTCACCCCAGATCCACCTTGTTTGAAATTCCAACTTCTTTCCTGGAAGTCTTGGCAGTGTCCATATGTTTTATACCTCTCCCACCCCCCCCCCCCCTTCCCATGCCTCCCCCCCAAAGCCCTCCCTCCCACAGTTCTCTCGATGTCTCCATGTCTCTCGGTCCCTGCTCTCAAATGTTGTGTTTGTGTCCTTCCCCCTCTCTCCCCATCTTGTCTACCGCTCCCGATGTTATTTGTTTTGTGTGTCTGTTTGTCTTTCTGTGTGATTAATGTTCGCTCTTTCACGAGCCTCGATCTTGTATACAAAAAACAAAAAACAAAAAAACCGAAAGCTACGTGAGTGGTGCCTTGGTAAAGAAAAAGAAAAAAAAAACATGCCTGGAAAATCTATCCGATGGATATGAAGGTATATATGGCTTCTTCTTCTTTATACCTGGATACATGTGGGTACTGTACTGTGGAACTCACTGCGAACAGGTCTAAGTATAGGAATGTAAAATTGTTGGTGCTCCAGGACTTATGCTCCGATCTCCTTCTCGGTCACGATTTTTTAAAACAACATGCCAAATCGGAGATGCTATTTGACAGGGACAAACCATCCTTTTCAGTTTGTGGACTAGCCGAGGTGGCGATAGCACCACCGTCTTTGTTTGCGAATCTGACCCCTGACTGCAAACCGATAACTGTAAAATCTAGACGGTTTACACGCGAGGATGCGAAATATATCGCCTCAGAGACTGGGAGACTTCTTAGCAAAGGGATAATTGAGCTCGCGATTCTCCTTGGCAGGCCCAAGTGCTCGTGACAACAAGCCCAAATCACATGAAGTGGATGGTAATTGACTATTCCCAGACAGTAAATCGATTCACACGGCTGGATGCATATCCACTGCCTCGAATGGACGAAATGGTAGGGGATGTGGCAAAATATCAGGTGTTTAGCACCTTGGATTTACGCAGTGCTTATCATCAAATCCCAATTCGAGAATCTGACAAGCAGTATACAGCGTTCGAATCAGGCCAAAGATTATATCAGTTTTGTAGAATACCCTTCGGGGTAACCAATGGTGTTCTTGCTTTCAACGCGTAATTGACAGCATAGTCACTCAGGAAAATCTAAAATACACTTTTGTGTATGTGGACAACGTCACTGTGTGCAGACGAACTCAAGCAGAGCATGATGAAAATTTAAAATGCTTCATGGATATAGCCAGAAAATATAATTTTACTCTTGGTGACAGCAAATGTACTTTTTTGGCGAAAACAATTAATCTTCTGGGATACACTATCTCGGAGGGGTCAATAAGACCCGACATGTCTCATCTGCAGCCCCTAATAGAGATGATGCCCTCCCCCACCCCCCACGATCTGTCAGCTTTGCGACGTACCTTAGGGTTGTTTGCACATTATTCAAAGTGGATTCCAAAATACTCGGAGAAAATTCGCCCGCTTGTCGAATGCAAAAACTTCCCATTGACATCAGCTGCCGAAGCTGCTTTTAAAAATTTGAAAAATGACATTGCGAAAGTGGTAGTCATGTCGATCGAAGACAATGTTCCTTTTGTGGTAGAGATGGATGCTTCTGAGCAGGCCATCGCGGCAACTTTGAATCAGTCGGGGTGACCTGCAGCATTTTTTTCCAGAACATTATCTCACAGTGAACGGCACCATTCGTCTGTCGAGGAGGAGGCCTACGCCATTGTCGAGGCCTTGCATAAGTGGAAACATTTTTTGCTTGGCAGACATATTCGGCTTGTCACAGATCAAAGATTGGTCGCATTCATGTTTGATGGGCATCATACCCAGAAAATTAAGAATGAGAATATTACGGGGTGGCATATTGAGCTAGCCGATTATAGTTATGACATAATCTGTCGACCTGGGAGGGCCAATGTGGCTGAGGATGCATTCTCTCGTACTTTCTGCTCCACTGTAAGCTCAGATGAGTTGCGAATACTACATGACTCACTTTGTCACCCCGGAATAACTCGGCTGGCACACTTTGTACGATGTCGAAATCTTCCGTATTCTGTCAAGGATGTGAAGCGTGTTTGTGTTTCGTGTCCTGTTTGTGCCCAGCTAAAATCACAATTTCACAAACCACCACAGGGCACTTTGATCAAGGCGACACAACCATGGGAGAGATTGAATATCGACTTCAAAGGACCGTTGGCAACTGTGACATCCAAACGCGAAATTTGCTTACAATAGTAGATGAGTGATCATGATTCCCGTTCGCCTTCCCATGTTAGGACTTGTCATCAACAACCGTGATCAAATGTCTTACGAAGTTGTTTATGATTTTTGGTACGCCCTCGTACATTCACTCAGATCGTGGGACTGCATTTATGTCTCAAGACATTAAACAGTTTTTCCAAGAACGAGGCATTGCTTCCAGTAGGACAACCAGCTATAATCCCCAGGGAAATGGTTTGGTGGAGCGATACAACGGAATCATATGGTGTGCAGTAATTATGTGTCTCAAATCTCGAGATCTGTCTGTCAGAGAGTGGGCGATTGTGTTGCCGGACGCACTACATTCAATTCGATCATTACTGTGTACGACCACTAATATGATGCCGCATGAAAGATTGTTTGCATACCATCGCCGGAGTCCTAGTGGACATTCGTTACCATTGCGGTTAACGAAACCTGGACCTGTGTTGTTGTGTCGGTCAGTGCGACAAAGCAAGTACTAACCGTTAGTAGATGAAGTGGAACTCCTTGAGGATAACTCGGAATATGCACATGTTTGAATGGTGGATGGGAGGGAGACCACAGTGTCCATTCTTAATCTCGCACCATGCGGTAAGATCACAGGGAAGGACTGCCAACAAGTCAGCCCGAAAATTTTATCAAGTGAAATTCAGTTGGGAATAGATAGACAAACGGAGAGATTGACCGAGAATCAGACAGGCATTAGGAATATTTTTTTGCCGATCTTGTCAGATGTATCACCATCTCCTGCATCTTCGTCCCCTAGCCATCTCTCAACATTTGAGGGAGGACAACTGCCCGAGGTAGAAGGTTCACCCGAACCAAAAGCATACCAAACATGGAGTGGTCGTATGAGCAGACCGCCTAATCGATTGAACTTGTGAGGAGACTCATTACAAATGATGCGAGTGGCATTACTCCTGATTAATATGTAAGGATGATTTGCTATGATGTTGCTATACTGTATAGTCATGTTATTCATGTTATATGGCATTTATTGGAATATTAGTATTGATTTGTAGTTTAAAGATTGTGTTCAACTTTTCGAGTGTGGAAGAATGTGATGATTATGAAGAAGATGTCGTATATGTGACGCCATCGGCGCTTTACCCAGAAGCGTATTTAACACATGATCGCACGTGCGGTCGTGGCTCTATACACCACGAGGAGGCGGGTTAGACAGCGTATTCTGAATGGGTAAGGAATGCTTTGTATAAAATACTATCCTATACTTATGATCCCACTTTGGAAATGTAATCCTGCTTCATTGAAGTATATTCATGATTGTATTTTTGCGTGTATGTGTGTGTTGGATAGGTAGACTCAATTGAGTGAAATGAAGCCGACCTTGATCGAACGAAAAGAGGCTACCATTTCATTACAACCCAAATGATAGTCCTGCAATGTCGTGCACTGAGGGAGAGCCAGGACAGGCAGGAGAGGCATCAGTTGAGGGTGTTGGTGAGGACACAGAGGGCGGCAAGAGAGGAAGGTGCTGGTGGTGTTAAGGTGGAGGAAGCACCGCTGAAGAAATGCGTAATTGGGAGCTGCCTGGCAGATGCCACAGGTTTCAATGCAGCTCTTTGTAGTGGAGAAGCAAATCATCCAAACCCCTCTTGAACTTGAGGTACGTCTCCATGACTGGGTCAGCATCTTCCAACTTGTCGACAAGCGCTCGCATGCCATGCAGCAACTTGCCCAGGAACTGGACTGTGAGGTTAGACCTCGGCACCTCTTCTTCATCGCTGCCCACCTCCTCCTACTCGGAAACCGTTATAATGGCCTCCAACTCCTCCTCGATGAGGCTGTCACCATGTGAGGCAATGTGATCTCCAACTCCTCAGGATACATGTCATCAAATCATTCCCCTCCCACTTGCCATGCCACCCCGACAATTACATGCCTCTCCTCAGTGTTATCGGGAAAGCCAGTAAAGTTTTTGACTGCCTGTGGCCACAGGTTGTGCCAGCACGCATTGATGGTGGAGGCTCTCACCTCATCCAGCGATGCCTTGATGTCGCCGATGCAGTGGGCAATGTTGAAATCCTTTCCCTGGAACGAACCAAACCCTGGCTCACTGAATGGTGAGCCTCCATTGCATCAAAAATGCGGCGAAAGGTGCGACGGGTGTAATATGTTTTAAACGTTGAAATCACACCTTGGTCGAGTGGCTGGATAAGGGAGGTGGTGTTGGGTGGCAGGAATATCACCTCGATATTCGGTTGAGCCACGGCCAGGTTCACGGGGTGGCCCGGAGCATTGTCCAGGAGCAAGAGAACCTTGAACGCAAGGTTTTTTCCCTACCATGTACCTCTCCACCTGAGGGGACGAAACAATTATGGAACCAGTCCAGGAAGGTTGCTGCCGTCACCCAGGCTTTCCAGTTGGCCCTCCGAAACACGGGTAGAGTTTGCTTGTTCTTGCCCTTGAGAGTATGCAGGTTCAGGGAAGGATACAACATCATGGGTTTCAGCATGAGGTTCTCTTTTGCATTTGCACAGAGAAGAGGTATCCGGTCCTTGGCAGCCTTGAATCCCGATGCTGTCTCCTCACGCTTCAAGATGAAAGTTCTCGTGGGCATAT
Organism: Myxine glutinosa; assembly: GCF_964187855.1. Classification (NCBI taxonomy): domain Eukaryota; kingdom Metazoa; phylum Chordata; class Myxini; order Myxiniformes; family Myxinidae; genus Myxine; species Myxine glutinosa. The sequence continues at coordinate 99,901,076 of NC_136272.1, forward strand.
TTTTCCAGAAGAGGCCAGTCTCGTCAGCATTGAACACCTGCTCTGGGAGGTATCACTTCTCTTCGATCGGCCTCGCGAGTTAAGCAGGGAACGCTTTTGCCGCCTCGTGGTCCGCTGAGGCACGTTCCCCTGAGAGCTTCACATTTTTGAGACAGTACCATTCCTTAAACGATGGAACCATTCCCTGCTTGCAGTAAATTAAGTCGCACTGCTTGTACCATCGTCACTCAGTCCATCACTCGTGCTGGCACCACCTGCGCAAGACAGATGATCGTAAACTCGTTTGGCCTTTTCGCGAATGAGAGGTCCATTCAAAGGCATACTTTTCTGCACATTGTCCTCGATCCACATGCTAAGAGCCTTCTCCATCTTTTCTATGTGGACATCCCGGACATGGGTGACCACCTTTGTACTCGATACAACGCTTGCTATAATACTGTCACAAATTGCCTTCTCGTTCTTCCGTATGTAGCGAATGATGCATTCGTTGACACCGTAATGCCTGCCCACAGAGGCCGTACTCTCTCCTGTTCCTGTCGAAAGCCAGTCGAGCAGCTCCACTTTCTGGCTAAGGCTCATGACATTATTCTGCCTCTTGGTAGTCGACGCATCACCGGCACTGCTCTTGCGCTTGGGAGCCATGATTGAACGATGAGCATAGCAAGTCAAAAACACAGGTCAAATCAATGGGACGAGAACAATGATCAAAATCAAGGACAGTCTGTATATGAAGGATTGAGAGCATTGTGGGTATTGAGTCTACCTGCTAATTTCAATAGTAGATTAAATGAAGCATTTGCATTCTATAATTAGTGGGGTTGACATGTTTTCATAGTTGTTGGAACATCCCCCTAAGCGTTTTCATTGTGTAACATCTCTCATGATGCTTTACCGTAAATTGCAAACTATAATCTTTACTATAATTCACCAAATGTCCGTCCGTCTGTCTGTTCCAAGGTAGCGTAAAAACTGCTGAACCGATCTCAACGATATTTTGGGTGGATAATCCTGGGATCTCCAGGAGTAAAATAGGCCATTTAGTTTTCCCAATTTCAGCTTTAGTCTCCAGCATTCTCAGCTTTGGACTCACGCATAACATTCGCGTTCGCATAACGTTAATTGTTCTCGTTGTGACGATGTTGTTTTCCTGGGTGCTGCACAAACGGCTGCACCGATCGCTGCACAGACTCGATCGAACTCCGTGACCTCGGACAAAGACCTTTTATAAGGACACGGGTTGAATCCCTGCTTGGGAGAATTCTAACCCATTTCAACTGAAGGAAACACATATCGGGAGTACATACGACATAGCAATTGTGAACACGATTAGTTAAATCCCCACATGAGAGAATTCCACATAGCTATTTGGGTGGTGAATACGTTAACAGATCGCTGTCTCCATCGATCTTGCCAAGGCCGTAACAGCTATCGGCTCAAAATCATTTTAACTGTTGATTTGGAAGTTTTTACAATGAAGGAAACACGTATCGGGAGTACATACGACATCGGGAGGACTAACTGCACGCGTCTTCAGTGAATATGAAATGAATGAATGATCGTTTTAAGGCCATTTTCCCCGCGAGAGCGGGGGTTAGCCTTGCGGGCCCCATGATAATCATGGTTCCCTGTTTGAGGCAATGTTTTTATGGCCGGATGCCCTTCCTGACGCCAACCCTTGGTCGGCTCTTACGATGCGCAGGGATACGGTCTCAAAATACGGTCTCACAGATCTCAAAATTGCACCTATTCTAAACCGGGGTACACACCGGAATCATTCATCCCAGCAAGCTGGTACTCAATTTGCCGACCTCGGAAGGATGATAGGCTGTCAACCCCCCTGGCGTTAATTCAGCGATCGACCGGGATTCTAACCCAGGATCCTAGGATCCCAAGCCGGCACCCTAACCGCTAAGCCAACACCAGACTAGCTTCAGTTTCAAGCTTAAATCTGTCATGGCGAATCTGAAGAGCGGAATGCATGGAGAAGTGGTGGGGTACTTCGGCATGAAGGAGGATCAGAAACATGGACTCCCACACTGCCACATCCTGCTGATACTTGCTCCTGCATGACGTTATTTTCCCGGGTGCCGCACAAACGGCTGAACCGATCGAGATTTAACTGATGTTTATATAAATCGTTTAAAAGAAAAAAAAGACTTCAATTTCTGATATTTAGCCTTTTCATTTGGGCCTCCCAATTGAAGCCCTGCCCGTAGGGCGGGTACCGTTGCTTGTTGATTTAATGAAGCGTTTGCATTCTATAATTCACTGAGTTGATTTGTTTACACATCTGGTGGGATATTCACAGAATCTTGTTTCTCACAGTCTGAGAGTCCTTTAGATGCTTTTTTGCAAACTCCAAGCGGGCTTTCATGTGTCTTTCACTGAGGAGAGGCTTCCGTCTGGCCACTCTGCCATAAAGCCCCGATCGGTGGAGTGTTGCAGTGATGGTTGTCCTTCTGGAAGTTTCTCCCATCTCCACACAGGATCTCTGGAGCTCAGCCAGAGTGACCATCGGGTTCTTGGTCACCTCTATTACCAAGGCCCTTTTCCTCCGATTGCTCAGTTTGGCCGGATGGCCAGCTCGAGGAAGAGTCCTGGTTGTTCCAAACTTCTTCCATTTAAGAATTATGAAGGCCACTGTGCTCGTGGGAACCTTCAACGAATGAATGAATGATCGTTTTAAGGCCATTTTCCCCGCTAGAGCGGGGGTTAGCCTGGCGGGCCCCATGACAATCATGGTTCCCTGTTTGAGGCAATGTTTTTATGGCCGGATGCCCTTCCTGACGCCAACCCTTGGTCGCCTCTTACGATGCGCAGGGATACGGTGCACCTATTCTAAACCGGGGTACACACCGGGATCATTCATCCCAGCAAGCTGGTACTCAATTTGCCGACCTCGGAAGGATGATAGGCTGAGTCAACCACCCTGGCGTTAATTCAGCGATCGACCGGGATTCGAACCCAGGATCCTAGGATCCCAAGCCGGCACCCCAACCGCTATGCCAACACCAGGCTTCAATGCAGCAGAATTTTCTTTGTAGGGTTCCCCAGATCTGTGCCTCGACACAATCCTGTCTCTGAGCTCTACAGGCATTTCCTTGACCTCATGGCTTGGTTTTTGCTCTGATATGCATGGTCAGCTGTGAGACCTTATACAGACAGGTGTGTGCCTTTCCAAATCATGTCCAATCAATTGAATTTACCACAGGTAGACTCCAATCAAGGTGTAGAAACATCTCAAAGATGATCAAGAGAAATGGGAGGCACCTGAGCTAAATTTCAAGTGTTATAGCAAAGGGTATGAATACTTATGTCAATGTGATATTTCAGGTTTTTCTTTTTAATGAATTTGCAAAACTTTCTAAAATCCTGTTTCTCTTTGTCATTTTGGGGTATTGAGTGTAGATTGATGAGGGAAAAAAATGAATTTAAACGATTTCAGCAGAAGGCTTCAACATAACAAAATGTGAAAAATGTGAAGCGGTCTGAATACTTTCTGAATGCAGTGTGTGTGTGTGTGTGTATATATATATATATATATATATATATATATATATATATATATATATATATATATATATATATATATATATATATATATATATCACATTAACAAAATCTGGAATAATTTCAACATAATTCCAATGAACTTTTGGTTCTAAGACATCTTGAAAAGTAAGTTCACCCCCACCAAAAATATATTCCATATTAAATGCCAAATCTTTATATATGATATATATGATATATATGATTATATATATATATATATATATATATATATATATATATATATATACACATACATATACATATAATGGAATGTACAAAGACCCTTAGTGCAATTCTTTCCACATGTGCTCCAAGAGGACAGGTGCATCCCTGAACAATTTTTAATTCAAAGGCAAAAATAAAATTGTTTTCCAAAAGCAGTCACAAGTCAACCATGAAGTAGTGGATCCAAATATCAAGATGGACCCATGAAGGTTGAAATGTACCCAAGAACAATACATGAAGTAGTGGATGAAACTATCCAGTATGAACCCTTCCCAATTATTCAACCAATTATTCATTAATAATTCAAATAAACGGTCTTGTCACCTGTGCATGGAACTTCAGGCTCAATGAGCACCTAAAAAGACCTATTGGGTTGGAGTGAATCACAACAACAGCTTGTGCAGACCATCCAAGAATAGGTGACAAGAGTAGTGGGCATTCCATCCTCGTCTGGCTTGGGTCCACCATCTGGCCTCGAGAAAGTTGCAAAGGCAATGTCTCACAGATCCACGGTCACGCTGCACCATAAACATTCTATCTCGAGTGCAGGTCACGCTGATCCACATTGAAGGGTTGCAGGAAATATTTCTTACCTTCTGTTTTAGATTGTGCATGAAAAATGGCCATCATCATTCCTTCCATAAATCCCATCAGGAATGCTTGAATATAAAGAAACTTGTTTCAATCTGCATTAACACAGCACTCGATAAGATTTACACTTTTTCTATTTCATCAGCAGCTAAAAGAGGTTTTCTTTTTGATGATTTTGGCAGTCTAATCATGACATGTATTTCTATATATATGTAAACAATGTATGACCAGTTTACTGCTTCCCTTTGTACCATTTCAGGTTATTCACTGGACATTAAACTGCGTAAATTTCTATAAATACTGGAAAAATTGAGGTGTTCTAAAACTTTTGACCAGTAGTGTATATAATTAGGGTGGCCCTTAAACGGGGTGAAAATTCTAAAATGTTAATTTGAATGTTCTCATGGCGTAAATGTGATCCATTTGGGATAGAAACACTGCAGTCAAAATTTCATACAAGTGTGTTTATATTTAGAGATAGTCCAGGCACCTTCAAGAATCAAGATTTTATATATTTTTTATTTTTATTTTATTTTATATTTCTAGTCCAGATGTGATAATTATTCATAAGCATGTTTTATCAAACGGTGTTTATTTATTTCTGTGATACATACTGTATTATCTGTGATATCCGTTTTTAGTGTTACGTGACCTCAATCACATGGCCGATAGGGGGAAATGTTCAAGGGTGCTGGACTACCTCTACATATTTATGAATTTAGCTGATATTTGGCCTGCTTTGTTTGTCGGGCAAATGGACCAGTTGTAGAGCGTGAGAGCTTAACATTTCAAACCTTCAAAAATAAGGGCCACCCTAGTATATATATATATATACACACACATACACATACACGCTCTACATATACATATATATATATATATATATACATATATATATATATACATATATATATATATACATATATATATATATATACATATATATATATACACAAAGAATTAAGTTAAGCACCCCCCCGTTTTTTTACAACCTCGCACATTACAAGTTTGTTGTCGTCAAAACAGTGTAATATACCCATGATATTGCTATATTTTCTGGAGAAGTGATATTATGGTCACATAAAAACATAACAATCATGCCGTTTTCAATATTTTATTCTGAATAATTTAAGGTGAAATTTTTTGGGAATTTTAGGCATATTTTCACCTCAATTTAAGTATGGAGCTATAGGTCCATCACGGACAGTGTGGATGACGTTTATGTTTTCTAACGTACAGTCATTGTTCTGAGAAGACCTCTAGCGATCTTTGCGTCAATAACGTGTGTAGGACCCACGTGATCGGATGGAGCAAGGTGCTGTGACAACCATCCCCTGGCCTGCGTACAGTCCTGACCTGAACCCCCTCGAGCACGTTTGGGACATGTTGGGACGACAAATTGCGAAGATGGTCCCTCCAATAGCCAATCTGGATGAATTGGAACGTGCATTACATCGGGAATGGAACAACCTGCCACAGCAACGCATACGACGGCTTACAGGGTCTATGAGACGTAGGGTTGAGTCAGTGATCCGATCACGTGGGTCCTACACACGTTATTGACGCAAAGATCGCTAGAGGTCTTCTCAGAACAATGACTGTACGTTAGAAAACATAAACGTCATCCACACTGTCCGTGATGGACCTATAGCTCCATACTTAAATTGAGGTGAAAATATGCCTAAAATTCCCAAAAAATTTCACCTTAAATTATTCAGAATAAAATATTGAAAACGGCATGATTGTTATGTTTTTATGTGACCATAATATCACTTCTCCAGAAAATATAGCAATATCATGGGTATATTACACTGTTTTGACGACAACAAACTTGTAATGTGCGAGGTTGTAAAAAAAACGGGGGGGTGCTTAACTTAATTCTTTGTGTATATATACATATATATATATATATATATATATATATATACATATATATATATATATATATATATATATATATATACATATATATACATATATATACATATATATACATATATATATATATATATATATATATATATATATATATATATATAAATATATATATATATATATATATATATAGTATATATATATATAAAATATATATACTGAAACGCAAAAGAAATTTACCACCTTTGAAACCTTTAAATATCAACAATAACTGCGTGTAGTAAATGTGTGAACTTATTTGTGGACAATAGTGTCCTCACTGTCACATAAAACGGTCACGGATGGTCACTTGAACCTTCAATGGTCACTTCATAGCACAGCTGTTGAACAGCCGTTTTGACTGTCAGTGATTAGCCAAGGGGTACGGGACGATTTTAATGAGCTGCACGTGATGTCTTGATATTGGCTTTAAAAAGGCCAGTGCAAAATGGGCATTTCAATCAACATGCCACGATTGTCAAGGGATCAACGGCAGCGTGCCCTGGGCATGCTGCAAGGCGGACTGAGCTACCGTGAGGTGGCACGTCGCCTTGGCTGTTCACACCAGACGATATCGGCCCTGGTGGACAGAGACACCCTCCACAACTCTGCAGATGACAGACCTCGATCAGGGAGGCCAAGAGTCACCACTGCAAGGCAGGACAGGCAGATGGTCCGAAGTCACCTGCGGGATCGATTCCGTCCAGCATCCCGCACTGCGGCAGAAACTCCGGGGCATGCAAACCCACGGATCTCCAATGATACTGCACGAAGACGACTGCATGACTATTGCAGTCATGCAAGAAACTTACCACTTGTTTGAAATGTAATAAAATTGTAACAGTTCAAAATAAAACAAACCAACAATTGCTAATTGAAACATTGGCATTTTATTGATGACATGTCAAGTTTTTGACCAAGATACACCATCTCATCAGTTTGTTCTACAGTACAGAACAGCACAGGGTGCAATGTCAGTCCCCTTTCAATAGTGTGTGTGGCCACCATTGTTTTGGATACAGGCAGTGTATCGTCGGCGTATACTGCCTACCAGTCTTTGGATGGATTGCTGCTGGATTCTGTCCCACTCAGTCCTCAATGTCTGAAGCAGCTCTGCCCGTGTCCTGGCCCTGCCAACTACGCGTCTCCCAAGCTCATCCCACAGGTGCTCTATGGGATTCAGGTCAGGGGAGAGCGCAGGCCACTGCATGGTGTTGATGTTCTCACCTTGGAGAAATGCAGTGGTAAAGCGAGCAGCATGGGGACGAGCATCGTCATGCTGAAAGGTTCTCAGTTCTGGGTGGTCTAGCAGGAATGGCAGCAGATGAGGTCGCAGGATATTATCCACATACCGCTGGGCGTTAAGATTCCCATCCACAACCACCAGTGGCGTCCTGTACCGGCCTGATATGGCGGCCCACACCATCACACTTGGGCCACCCCACCTGTTGGCTTGACGCACGCAACAATCGGCATATCGCTCGCCAGTTCTTCTCCAGACACGCTCACGCCCATCAGGACTGTCCACACAGAACCTTGACTCATCGCTGAAAGCGACCTCGTTCCACTGCGCCAAGGTCCACCGCTGATGCTGCTGGCACCATCTCTGTCGATTGCGGCGATGGGCAGCCGTCATCACGGGGCCTCTGTATGGTCTTCTGGCAGTCAGACCACAGTCATGCAGTCGTCTTCGTGCAGTATCATTGGAGATCCGTGGGTTTGCACGCCCCGGAGTTTCTGCTGCAGTGCGGGATGCTGGACGGAATCGATCCCGCAGGTGACTTCGGACCATCTGCCTGTCCTGCCTTGCAGTGGTGACTCTTGGCCTCCTTGATTGAGGTCTGTCATCTGCAGAGTTGTGGAGGGTGTCTCTGTCCACCAGGGCCGATATCGTCTGGTGTGAAAAGCCAAGGCGACGTGCCACCTCACGGTAGCTCAGTCCGCCTTGCAGTATGCCCAGGGCACGCTGCCGTTGATCCCTTGACAATCGTGGCATGTTGATTGAAATGCCCATTTTGCACTGGCCTTTTTAAAGCCAATATCAAGACATCACGTGCAGCTCATTAAAATCATCCCGTACCCCTTGGCTAATCACTGACAGTCAAAACGGCTGTTCAACACCTGTGCTATGAAGTGACCATTGAAGGTTCAAGTGACCATCCGTGACCGTTTTGTCTGACAGTGAGGACACTATTGTCCACAAATAAGTTCACACATTTACTACACGCAGTGTTATTGTTGATATTTAAAGGTTTCAAAGGTGATAAGTTTCTTTTGCGTTTCAGTATATATACAGGGTGTCAGAAGTAGCGCCCGATTTCTGTGTATATATATATATATATATATATATATATATATATATATATATATATATATATATATATATATATATATATATATATATATTTCTGTCAGTTGATTGCTTGTTTGCCATTTGTATTACAGTGTACAAGAAGGTAGAAATAATTGAATGACATGTTTATCTAACCATTTATTCGGGGGAAAATTATTACGGAAGTGTACCAAGCTGTTTTACTTGCAATTTTCAAAGTGCACTCCCTCGTGATCGATGCACAATTGCAGCCGAGCAGGCACAGAGTGGCACACACGCTTGCAGAGTTCGATATCAATTTCCTCAAACTTTGCAGTGATTTGAGCCTTCAATTCCTGAATGGTACGAGGCTTTTCACGATAAACAAGGTCTTTCATGAGCCCCCAAAGAAAGAAATCTGGAGGTCTAAGGTCTGGGGAGCGTGCCGGCCACTCGATCGGATCGAGGCGGCCGATCCACTTTCCGGGATCCACGTACACTTCCGTAATAATTTTCCCCCGAATAAATGGTTAGATAAACATGTCATTCATTTATCTCTACCTTCTTGTACACTAATACAAATGGCAAACAAACAATCAACTGACAGAAATATATATATATATATATATATATATATATATATATATATATAGCGGCTACCGCTGGGTTTTCACAATCGCCTTGCACCTATCAAGGACGCGGAGTGATCACCATGCCGGGCTCGTCCAGGACGCCCGGGCAGGCCCGCGCTCAACTTGCCAGGCCTCGGTCGGGACGCCTGGGCATGCCCGGGCAGGCTCGCCCTCAACTTGCCAGGCCGCAGCCAGGACGCTCGGCCACGCCCCCTCTCGCCTTTCCTGGGCAAACGCTCCGGGATAATGTGTGTATATATATTGCTGCCCGATAAGCGGGCTTTGGAGAGTACCTGAGTGTTTTGTTTGAATAAAGCAACTTGGACGAATTCCAGCTTTTTGTCGCGTCCATTCTTCCGATCGACGTGGGAGCCCGAGCTCCTTCATTGGTGACCTACCGACATGGACACGGCAGTGGCCCTTAAACTGCCTACCTTCTGGGAGGCTCACGCGGCGGTTTGGTTCGCACAGGCGGACTCCCTGTTCGACCTGCGAGGCATCACGGCCGACGACACACGCTTCCACCATGTGGTAGCAGCGCTCGGTTCAGCCACCGTGGCCCGCGCCCTGAGCCTCCTCGAGAGCCCGCCAGCCGCTGACAAATACGGCGCGATTAAAAAGCTTCTCCTCGACGCTTTCACCCTCCCATCGGCGGAACGCGCACGGCGCCTGCTCGACCTGCCCGAGCTCAGCGACACGCGCCCTTCCGAGCGAATGGACTACATGCTTTCGCTGCTCGGCGAGCACTCTCCGGCATTCCTGTTCCGGGAGCTGTTCCTCCGTCAGCTGCCTCGCCCGGTACGCCTCGCCCTGGCAAGCACGACGATCACGGATCCCCATGCCCTTGCCAGGGAAGCCGACAAGATCTCCGCCGCAGGCCAGCGCATCGCAGCAGCGACCTGGGGCCCACCGCCGTCCGACGCAACACCCATGGCGCCCGAGCACCCGGCACGGTCGACGACCGAACTGCCGACGCAATTGGCGGCCGCTACACCGAGCCGACCACCTCCAGCACGACGACCGGGGCCTCCACCTGACCAAGCGTGGTGTTACTATCATGCCAGGTTCGGACAGAAGGCCCGGACATGCCGACCCCCGTGCACCTTCGGCAGGCCGGGAAATGGCCGGGCCGGCGTTCATTACCAGCCATGAGCGCCGGCCACACGGGCAACTTACTGTTCATCACGGATAAAGCGTCCGGACGGCGCTTCCTGTGCGACACCGGCGCCCAACTGAGCGTCATACCCGCCTCTGACCAGGACAGGCAGTCTGCGGTTTGCGGCCCCTCCTTGGTTGCGGCCAACGGATCGGCCATCCGCACCTTCGGCCCGCGCAACGTCACCCTCTGCTTCGGCGGCCAACGCTTTGCTTGGACGTTTGTAACCGCAAACGTGCCCATGGCTCTGCTAGGCGCCGACTTCCTCTGCGCACACGGACTGCTGGTGGACGTCCAACGGCGTCGTTTAATCAACGCCGAAACCTTCAGCTCCCTGGTATGCACATTGAGCAGCTCCGCGCCGACCGAGCTGGCATGCGCCCTCCCGGCGGCGAACGAGTTTGCTCGCCTGCTCACGGAGTTCCCGGCCCTCACGCGGCCGACGTTTTCGGCCGTCGCAGTACGGCATGGGATCGAGCACCACATACCAACCACGGTCCTGCCGATCTACGCCAGAGCCTGCCGCCACGACCCAGCCAAGCTCGCCGTGGCCAAAGCCGAGTTCGACGCTTTAGAACACCTCGGCATCGTGCGGCGCTCCGATAGCGCGTGGGCTTCGCCACTACACATCGTCCCAAAGCCAGGGGGCGGCTGGCGTCCATGTGGCGACTACCGCCGCCTTGACGCTACCACCCCCGACAGGTATCCGATCCCGCACATCCAAGACTTCTCCGCCCGTCTGGCGGGACGGGTCATTTTTTCGAAAATTGATCTCATACGGGGATATCACCAGGTACCTGTCAGGGCGGCCGACGTCCCTAAAACGGCAGTCATCACGCCGTTCGGCTTATTCGAATTCTTACGGATGCCGTTTGGTCTCAAGAACGCGGCTCAGGCATTCCAGCGCTTGATGGACGGCGTGCTGCGTGACCTGCCGTTCCTTTTCGTTTACCTGGACAACATCCTCGTCGCCAGCACGTCCCGGGCCGAGCACCTCCTCCACCTCCGAAGATTGTTCGGGCGCCTCAGTGAGCACGGCCTCATCGTCAACCCGGCCAAATGCCACTTCGGCACGACGGCCGTTGATTGTTTGGGCCACCACATCACCAAGAACGGGGCCGTGCCGCTGCCAACCAAGGTCGAGGCCATCACCACGTTCCCGCGTCCCCGCACCATAAAGGCCCTGCAGGAATTCCTGGGAATGGTGAATTTTTATCACCGCTTCGTGCCCCGTGCTGCTCAACTCATGCGGCCCCTCTACGAAGCCCTCCGGGGCAAGCCGGCCAAGCACGACATCGCCTGGTCCGCAGCAATGGACGCGGCCTTCCAAAGCTCAAAGCGGGCCCTCGCCGACGCAACACTGCTCGCTCACCCGGTGCTCAACGCTCCCATCGCCCTCACCACGGATGCCTCCGACTACGCGGTGGGCGCCGTACATGAGCAATGGGTGAACGGGGTTTGGCAGCCACTCGCTTTTTTCAGCCGGCAGCTCCGGCCGAACGAGCTCAAATACAGCACGTTTGACCGTGAGCTCCTCGGTCTACACCTGGCCGTCCGCCATTTCCGCCACCTCCTGGAGGGCCGACCTTTCACGGCGTTCGTCGACCACAAGCCGTTGGTTTACGCAATGGCCAAGGTCACGGAGCCATGGTCGGCCCGCCAACAGCGCCACCTCTCCGCCGTGTCGGAGTTTACCACGGACATCCGGCACGTCGCCGGCAAAAACAACGCCGTGGCCGACTGTCTTTCCTGGGCCAGCGCGAACGCGGTCCACCTGGGCGTGGACTTCGCGCTTATGGCGGCGAACCAAACCACCGACACCACGGTGCAAGCCCTCCGGGCGGCGGACACGGGCCTCCGCCTGGCCGACATCCCCTTCGCGGACACTGTCCTGCTCTGCGACGTCTCCCAAGGCCAGCCTCGCCCCATCGTGCCCGTCACCTGGCAACGCCGCATCTTCGCCTCCCTCCACGGCCTTTCCCACCCGGGCCGGAAAGCTTCCCAGAAGCTGGTGTCGGCGCGATTCGTCTGGCACGGCCTTCGTCGGGACGTCCGCGATTGGACCAGCACCTGCACAGCCTGCCAACGGGCCAAGGTCCACCGACACACCCAGGCCCCGCTGGCACCTTTCACCGTGCCCGAACGACGTTTCGACCACGTCAACGTGGATCTGGTGGGCCCCCTCCCCCCATCACGGGGGTTCACACACCTGCTCACCATGGTGGACAGGACCACCAGGTGGCCGGAGGCCGTTCCCCTCGTCTCCACCACCACCGCCGACATGGCGCAGGCTTTCATCGCCACCTGGGTCGCCCGCTTCGGCGCACCGGCGGACATCTCGTCAGACCGCGGACCACAGTTCACCTCCGAGCTGTGGGGCATGGTCGCCCGCAACCTGGGGGTCAAGCTCCACCGTACTACGGCCTACCACCCCCAAGCAAACGGGTTGTGCGAGCGATTCCACCGCTCCATGAAGGCCGCGCTCATGGCCGGCCTTCAAGACGGCGGTTGGGCCGACCGGCTGCCGTGGGTCCTTTTGGGCCTCCGCACGGCCCCCAAGGAGGACCTCCAGGCATCCACCGCCGAGCTTGTCTACGGCCAGGCGCTACGCGTCCCGGGCGAATTCGTGCCCGACGCTACCAGTCCCTGGTCCGCAGCTCACCAGCGCTCAGACCTCCAGGAGGCCGCCCGACGGTTTGCCCCCGTGCCAACATCCCACCACGGTGACCCCCAGTCCTACGTCCCCCCAGCACTTCGCACAGCGGAGTATGTTTTTGTGCGTCACGACGCACATCGGGGGCCACTCCGGCCGCCGTACGACGGGCCCTTCCGGGTCCTGCGACGGGACGACAAGTTGTTCGTCATCGACATCGGCGGCAGGTTGGACCGGATTGCGGTGGACCGCCTCAAGCCGGCGCACGTGGACGTTGACCAACCACCACGGGTGGCCCTTCCGCCGCGGCGAGGCCGCCCCCCGTCCACGGTGCCCCCCACTCGACCACCCACCACCACACCGGACCCCCCCCCCCCCATGACCCGCCAGGGGTCGCTTCGGCTGGGTCATCAGGACCCCCCTCAAATTGACCCTGCCGGTGCAAGTCGATTCTGGGGGGACGTGTGTCGCGGCTACCGCTGGGTTTTCACAATCGCCTTGCACCTATCAAGGACGCGGAGCGATCACCATGCCGGGCTCGTCCAGGATGCCCGGGCAGGCTCGCCCTCAACTTGCCAGGACGCTCGGCCACGCCCCCTCTCGCCTTTCCTGTGCAAACGCTCCGGGATAATGTGTGTATATATATTGCTGCCCGATAAACAGGCTTTTGGAGAGTACCTGAGTGTTTTGTTTGAATAAAGCAACTCGGACGAATTCCAGCTTTTTGTCGCGTCCATTCTTCCGATCGACGTGGGAGCCCGAGCTCCTTCATATGTATATATATATATATATATATATATATATATATATATATATATATATATATACACACTGAAACGCAAAAGAAACTTACCACCTTTGAAACCTTTAAATATCAACAATAACACTGCGTGTAGTAAATGTGTGAACTTATTTGTGGACAATAGTGTCCTCACTGTCAGACAAAACGGTCACGGATGGTCACTTGAACCTTCAATGGTCACTTCATAGCACAGCTGTTGGACAGCCGTTTTGACTGTCAGTGATTAGCCAAGGGGTACGGGATTATTTTAATGAGCTGCACGTGATGTCTTGATATTGGCTTTAAAAAGGCCAGTGCAAAATGGGCATTTCAATCAACATGCCACGATTGTCAAGGGATCAACGGCAGCGTGCCCTGGGCATGCTGCAAGGCGGACTGAGCTACCGTGAGGTGGCACGTCGCCTTGGCTGTTCACACCAGACGATATCGGCCCTGGTGGACAGAGACACCCTCCACAACTCTGCAGATGACAGACCTCGATCAGGGAGGCCAAGAGTCACCACTGCAAGGCAGGACAGGCAGATGGTCCGAAGTCACCTGCGGGATCGATTCCGTCCAGCATCCCGCACTGCGGCAGAAACTCCGGGGCGTGCAAACGCACGGATCTCCAATCTTAATTCTGGGCGTTAAGATTCCCATCCACAACCGCCAGTGGCGTCCTGTACTGGCCTGATATGGCGGCCCACACCATCACACTTGGGCCACCCCACCTGTTGGCTTGACGCACGCAACAATCGGCATATCGCTCGCCAGTTCTTCTCCAGACACGCTCACGCCCATCAGGACTGTCCACACAGAACCTTGACTCATCGCTGAAAGCGACCTCGTTCCACTGCGCCAAGGTCCACCGCTGATGCTGCTGGCACCATCTCTGTCAGTTGTGGCGATGGGCAGCCGTCATCACGGGGCTTCTGTATGGTCTTCTGGCAGTCAGACCATAGTCATGCAGTCGTCTTCGTGCAGTATCATTGGAGATCCGTGGGTTTGCACGCCCCGGAGTTTCTGCCGCAGTGCGGGATGCTGGACGGAATCGATCCCGCAGGTGACTTCGGACCATCTGCCTGCCCTGCCTTGCAGTGGTGACTCTTGGCCTCCTTGATCGAGGTCTGTCATCTGCAGAGTTGTGGAGGGTGTCTCTGTCCACCAGGGCCGATATCGTCTGGTGTGAACAGCCAAGGCGACGTGCCACCTCACGGTAGCTCAGTCCGCCTTGCAGCATGCCCAGGGCACGCTGCCGTTGATCCCTTGACAATCGTGACATGTTGATTGAAATACCCATTTTGCACTGGCCTTTTCAAAGCCAATATCAAGACATCACGTGCAGCTCATTAAAATCATCCCGTACCCCTTGGCTAATCACTGACAGTCAAAACGGCTGTTCAACAGCTGTGCTATGAAGTGACCATTGAAGGTTCAAGTGACCATCCGTGACTGTTTTGTCTGACTGAGGACACTATTGTCCACAAATAAGTTCACACATTTACTACACGCAGTGTTATTGCTGATATTTAAAGGTTTCAAAGGTGGTAAGTTTCTTTTGCGTTTCAGTATATATACAGACTTGGCATTTAATATGGAATATTTTTTTTTTCTTGACGGGTTTACTTTCTTAACTCAGTATATCAATCTGGTGAGTTTATTTTACACTTTGGTGATTTATTTGTTAAAAGAACCATGTCACTGATTGCCTGTCGCAGCAAGAAGTCAACAACAGGATTATATCACAGGTGGCATGGCAAAATGTACGGACAGGTGCCTTTGATGATTGGCTTCACAGTCAGGTATACAAGGGTTGTTGCGTTCTGTATTAGTGGAAAACAACTGCTGCACGTCTCCAAAAGTTATTGCCGCTTCCTCTGGAGATGTTCCGTCAACTCGACAATGCTGTTTGTCATGGAGTGGTGGCTTTACGAAATTACGGCATGAAACAGCGTGCTATTGCTCGGCAGTATGGCATCACTCAAGGTCAGGTGTCAAAGATCCTGAAACGAAATGCTCAGAGGGGTGTCCCTACTCCAACACCGAGGCCAGGACGTCCCCGCAGAACCACAAGGAGGGATGATCGCCAGCTGCACCGGTTAGTCCGCAATGGCCGTACCAAGTCAGCTAATCGGCTTCGGGCTGAGTGGCAGCAACTGACAAATGTGCCTGTATCCAGAAGGCTAGTCAACCAACGACTGGTTCAAGCAGGCTATCGTGCCAGGTGTCCCCTGAGAAAGCCACGCCTGACCAGACAACACCACCAGCGCCGATTGCAGTGGCCAGAGAGCACCGTCAATGGCAGCCAGGACACTGTAATCACATGATCTTCAGTGACGAGTCTAGATTTCTGGTCTATTGTCAAGATGGCCACGTCCGAGTGCGCAGGCAAGTGCATGAAGCTTACAACAAAGATTGTATCGTGCCAGGAGTCAAAGCTGGATGTGGTGGGGTGACCGTTTGGGCTGCTTTTCATGCAGGGGGCAAAACTGACCTGGTTGTTCTGAATGGAAACCTGAACCAGTTCAAGTACAGGGCCATTCTGGAAGAAACATTGCTTCCATTTGCTCGTGCAGCCTTTCGAGGAAACTTTGTCTTCCAAGATGACAATGCACGGCCTCATCGTGCTTGCATGATCCAACACTTTCTTGCTGACCGTGGTGTAGAGCATATGGAGTGGCCTGCCATGTCACCGGATATGAATCTGATAGAGAACTTGTGGGCAGAAGTAACGCGTCAAATCGACCACTTGGACCAGCAGCCGACCTCTGTGCGTGAATTGCAGCAGGCTATTGTCACTGCATGGCAAGCGATTCCTGTCCAAACCTTGGCAAATCTCGTGAACAGCATGCCTCAACGTGTACGTGCTCTCCTGAATGCTCGTGGGGGTTACACCAAGTACTGAACTGTAATTTTACTGTCCGTAATCCCAGTCGTAATTTAACTTTTGTTTTTGTTAAAAAAATTTTGGCTAATGTGCAAAATAAAGAGATACTTCTGGAAAACGCACAGAAGTTTAACACAGTACTGTCCATGAATTGAGTTTGATATCAGTTTACATCACTTTCAAGGATCAATTTATTTGTTTCGAAATGTCAAATGTGGTTTTTGTTTCTTTTAAAGGTCACATTAACAAAATCTAGAATAATTTCAACATAATTACAATGAACTTTTGGTTCTAAGACATCTTGAAAAGTAAGTTCACCCCCACAAAAAGAATATTCCATATTAAATGCCAAGTCTGTATATATATATATGTATATATATATATATATATATATATATATATATATAGTTACGGATATCGGGGGTCAGCGCTCCCCTTATCAAGGGGGGTTAATCCCCTTGTCTTTTTAGCTGGCCGTCCCGAGTCCTTAGAAGTTATAACGCTCCTTCCGGTCGGTATTAGCTACGGTCATTGGTCATAGTAGTCCCAAATACCTACTTACTAACCCGACCATAAAGCAGGGAAATAACACTCGCTCGAACCACGGATACGATGGAAAACGCCGAGCGGATGGCAATCCGCGATCCGAGCCGTTAACAATGAGACTAAACCCGATTATAGCGGTTCCTAATCGTGCCACAGGTACTCAATTGAGAAAAGACGAAAGCGAAGGGATTAAGATGAAACCAGAAAGAACAGGTGAATTTATTACAAACAAAAAGAGGAAAGGAAAGAGTGTACAAGAAAGGAAGAAGAAGAAGCAGCACACAGGGCAGTCTTAAAAACAGTCTTAACCTATTACCCCAGGCCAAACATACATACTCACATGGGGATTGTAGCTGGTCGGGTGGAAGGTCCAGGTAGAGGGTCCGGTGGTGAGGTCCGGCTCCAGGTGAGGCTCCAGTCCAGTGGGCGAAAACCCGGCAGGCAGCTCTGCATATCGTTGAAGCGTGACCAAACCTTACATATAGCGGGGGGAGGCTGGTGTCCTGTACGTGCGCGCTCCCGGACAAGTTCGTTAATAAGCGCATCTTCAACCCAACTCGTTCAAATGCGCTCTCTCCCACCAGTCCGTTTGTAATGCACCTGCCGACCAAGTCCAACCAGCGCTTTCTCATCAAAAGAAGTCCTTGTGCGCAGTCCCCAAGTGCTTTTGCCTGAGTGCCGCCGAATAAGTCCTCCAACAAGTCCGTGAAAGGGCTTTGCGTTCACGCTTATATCATGCGAGCCAAGATCACTCCGCGCTTCATAAAGCCACGCCCGTCGGTGATATTCCCTCAGCCCTGGTTGGCTGGTGAGGGCTTACCGGCCATGCCTTTGACGGCTGGTTGACAGGCCACACCTTGTTCTTGGCGTTCCGTCCCCTTTTTCCTCGGGCCTGACCTCATGGTTTATGGCGGCGCTTGAGTGAATGCTAAGGTGGCTTCTGTTGGCAGAGGCGCGTAATGGCGTCGCTGGGAGAGAGAGGTTGGCAAAATGGCCGGAATTGGATTGGGGACCTACTCTTATTTAATTGATGCAACGCAGATTCAACGATTGGAAACACGGCCTTATCTAAAACACATAATAATGAAATAACTGGAATTTCTAAGGTGGCCTACGTGTTGCTTGTGGACTAACTAGGGGTGCAACCTTTAACCTTTTAATAATGAGATATTTACAAGTAATTATTTATTTACAAAAGTGTTGGTTCTAAAACCGCAACAATATATATATATATATATATGTATATATATATATATATTGTTGCGGATATGAGGCCTGTATTTTTTTGATTGTGTTGTATTGTGGTAAATTGGTGATTATTGTATATTCTGCGCCCCCCCTGCCTCCGGAGCTGTGTAAAGGTGAAAGGGCATCCCATAATTAGTCCACAAGCATACACGTCAGCCAAATAATAGAATACCCCTGTTTGATAGTTATCTCTTATTCTGTGTTTTAGGGTAAGGCTGTGTCTCCCATTAATTGAAGTACTCCATTGCACCAGTGAAAGAGAATAGATCCCCTTTCATTTCATTTCAATGGCCAACTGCATTTTGGGCGGTTTTCTTCAACCACCATTGGCCACGAGGCTCGGGTCGGGGAAGAAAGGCGTGCCCGCCCATCGTCATCAAGGGCGGAGCTAGAGGGCCGTGCCGACCAATCAGGGCCGAGGTGAGCACACCGATGGGCGTGTCCTGAGGGCCGGCGGCTTGATCGCTGGAGGCGCTATAAAGGCGCGCGCGCAAGAAGCGTTGAGAGAGTCAGTGAGTCAGAGGAGTCAGTGGAGTCGGTGGTCAGTTGGTTGCGTTGGTTGCGGTGAGGAGTCGGTGGTGGTGGTCAGTGGTTGCGTTGGTTGCGGTGAGGAGTCGGTGGTGAGGAGTGAGTGGACCAAGAAAGAGTTGAGGGTTTGGACACCAATGAGTCAGACAAGTCCTGGCAAAGCACGCGACGTCCACAGCAGCCACAACAGCAGCTTGGGGCCTGAACGGCGGTTCTGAGCAGGGCCGCGAAGGAACGGCGGCGGCTAAACGCGCCGATCGTGCTGCAGGACCTCCTTGGACCTTCCTCTCCCTCCAGCCATCCACCTCCTGCCTTTCCACCCTTCTTGTGTACGTGAGTTTGTTTTGTTTGTTCTGTCCCTGGGTTAATTAAGTCTGTATAAGCTAGTATTTGCACTGTGTCACCTGCGTCTTATGTGTTGTAAATAAACTTGATTGCTCCTTTTTGCTTGTGTGTGTACAATAAATCCAATTACTCTCTGTCCGTCTTCTCGTTTTATTCCTTTTCCTCTTTGCATTTCGTCGTTTTAGAGTTTTCCAGATTGGGCAGCTGCGGTGCGATACGGCCAAAGTTCTGGGTGAATCGGGTGAGTCGGGGATCCTGTAACGGTCGCGGTTGGACCATCCGCTCGGCCCATCATAACATCTAAACCGCGATCAGTAACAATTGGTGTCGGGAAGTGGGATTGGACCCGAAGCGCGCTTCACGCGCTCGAAATTATTAACGGTGAAATTTGTTTTGTTTTACAAAAACCCGAATTTTGAAATCGCGCCATGGCTGGTCAAGGAGACGGGATGCCGGTGGGAGAGATAGACGGGGTAGAATCGACCCAGGACCTCGGGGAAATGTATGTGGATGAAAGAGAGGAGGAGAACATTGGCAATGTGGTTGAGGGGGTATCAGGTGCACAAAATGGCGTGCTCGCACACGTGGTTGAAGAGTCCCAAAATAGCGGCGCAGTGGAGGGCGAGCCCGCGGTGGCGGCTGGGGACGCTGGGCAAACCGGGTTTGACCTCAGATTATTCTTGACCCAACTGAATGCAAAAATGGATAGGATGGAGGGGGCAATGAGGGACGAAGCGAGGGGTACCAATGCCCAAATTGGGAAGTTAGACAAGAAATTTGAGGGGTTAGACAATGGGATAGAAGGGGTGAAACATGGGTTAACGGGGGTGGAAAATAGAATGGCTGCCCAGGAGAATCAGATAGAGGGGGTGAAAAATGGGTTAATGGGGTTAGAAAATAGGATGGAAGGCAAATTGCGGGAGATAGGGGAGCAATCCGCCCGAGAAATTAAACAAATGGGAGAGCAGATAGAGGAGGTAAAAATCGGGGTCGAAACCAAATTGGATGCTCAGAGGGATGAATTGGGACAGATGAGGGTGGCATCTACAAAGGAGATGGAGGAGATGAAAGAGGAGATACGACGAGGTGTGAGTGAGGAGGTCTCGGGGCTACGCGAGGAGGTAAAGCGAGGTGAGAAGCGTATGGAGAAAGAGGTGAGAAATAATACGGCTAGGTTACAGGGGGGAATAGAGGGTCTGACGAAGGGAGTAGAACAGCTGACAGTCGGACAAAGAGAACTAGCGGACCAAGTGGAAAAGAACACTGCAATCATCGGGGGTTTAAAAGCGACACAAAAGGACATTAAAAACGAATTAATAGCAACACAAAAGGAATGTCAGATGGTACATGAGGGGTTGACGAAGAAGTTGGAGGAGGTGACAGAAGTAATGGAGACGAAGGACCGAGAGGTGAGGACGCACATAGAAACGGTTACGGTGGCGTTAGAGGAAGAGATAGAGGGGGCGCACCGGGAGATGAAGGAGGTAAAGGAAAAATTAGAGGAGGTGGAAGAGGGGGTGAGTGAAATTAAGAAGAGACGGAGGGAAACTAAGAGGGAGATAAAGGAGGAAGTCATGGAATATGTACAAAGTCTGTGTTCAAATCATGATGAGGTTCTCACTAACCAAATAAAAAGTTTGCAGGTGGCAGAGGAGGTGCGACGACGAGGTACGGAGGTGAGTGGCAATGTATATGATGTGAGGGGAGAGTCAGTCGGCTTGGGGGGTGGTGTAGACCCGGGTGTTCGTGAGGGACCAATGGTAAGATGTATGACTGGTCCGGAGTGGATGGACAGGGGAGGTGTGCAAGGAGGTTTGGCTATGGGGAGTGAGGGGGGTGCTGGTGAGCAAGGATGTGGGGGTATGGCGTGGGTAGCGGGTTGCGGAGGGGCGACCCAGGCATCGACACCAGGAGGGGTAGTGTTTGGAGGGACGGGGGACGCGCGGGAGCCCCCCGGGAATAGCGTACTGTGGGAGCCCGAACGGGTTGGTCCCGCGTTGATCCCGCAAGGAGTGACGCGCGGGGTCCGACCTTCGGGCGCCCACAAGGTCCCACTCGCGCCGTATGACGGCAAGAGTGATTTGAGGGCGTACCTGGCGCAGTTCGAGTACGTGTGTAAAGGCAACGGTTGGAATCCGGACGAAGGTGGAGTACACCTGGTGGGGGCACTGCGCGGTGCGGCGGCGGAGGTGCTGACGGCTTTACCACCGGGTGCTCTCACCCTGCCAGCTCTCCGTGCGACATTAATTAATCGGTTCGACATTGAACAGCAAAGCGAGCTTGTTAAAGCCCAACTTGCGCAGCGAAAACGCAAGCCCCAGGAGACCATCGGGGAACTTGCTCACGATATTCGCCGCGCAGTCGGGATTGCACACGCGGACATGGCAGCGAGTTCCCAGGAAAGCCTGGCGCTGGATCACTTTATTCAGGCCCTTCCGGATCTGGAGCTCCGGCAACAGCTCGCCATGTGGCGCCCGCAAACCATGAGTCAGGCGGCCGACGCTGCAGCCCGTTGGGAAGCAGCGAGGCCCCTGGCCCGGGGAGGCGAGCGCCACGCAGTGGCGGTGCGTCAGATGGGGCCCGTGATGGGGGGCGGCCCCCCAAGGGGGCCCGCCCCCGACGGGGGCCCTGACCTGGAGAGCATGGTCCGGAGGTTAGTGGATCGGCGCCTGGCGGGACCTGGACCATGGCAGGCGGCCCCAGCGGTGGCACCCGGTAGTCCCCGACAGAGTACCCCAATTCGGACATACAGGGGGGGGGGGGGAATTTGGAATACCGGAGGCAAGCACCTTACCAGGTGAGGTGCTATAATTGTGCTCGGATGGGTCACCGTGCATGGGAGTGTCGAGCTCCGTGCCGGGACGTTTCCCGCCAACCGATGCCCTCAACTCCGCCCCGTATAGATCGGCCTAGCCGACCTCAGACACCCCCCCGCCAGGGCCCGGGAAACTAGAACATGCCGGGCATGCAGCAGGGCGGTGTTCGGCAGTAGGGGATGGGGAGAAGCCCTCGTTGACGCGACAGGTCATTCATTGTGGCCGAATTGGGACGGGTAGTTTGACAATTCGGTGCAAAATTGCCGGCGTGGGGGTAGACGCCGTGGTGGACACGGGAGCCAGCGCCACGATCATCAGCCCCGTGGTCCTTAATTCGAGTGCAGATGGCTGGGGTAAAATCCAGCGTCTGGAAAATCATAGTTTGCAGTTGGCTACCGGGGCAACGGCTCCGATCATAGGGCGTGGTTTTGTGACCCTCAAGTTGGGATCGGTAAAGCAAGAGATAGAGGTTTGGGTGGCGGAGGTGTGCGACCCATGCTTAATAGGGTTGGATTTGTTGACTGCCAGCGGTTGTAAAATCGACTTGAGTCGGGGGATCCTGCGATGGGGAGTGGAAGAGCTACCATTGGAGGGGGTGAGCACGGCCGAGAGGGTGGAGCTGGAGGCTCCTGAGGCCGTGACCATCCCTCCGGGGGCCGAGGCCATCGTGCCGGCCCGATGGTCAGCTCGCCCGACATGGCAGGAATCCTGCGGCCTGGTCGAACCGGTGGCAGCGCTATCCATACCTGGTTTAATCGTGGGCCGTACCCTTGTAAAAACGGACGGGCCGGTGGTGGCCGTCCGAGTAATTAATATTAGCACAGAACCACGCACTATAGTGAGGGGCACGAAGGTAGCTGGCTGCACCCCAGTTAGAGAAGTCGCGTCAGTGAGGGGCGAGAACGTCCAGCCGAGCCGGCCCCAGGGGGAGCCTTCAATAAGTTCTAGGAATTGGCCCGATCCCATTTGCGAGATGGTAAATCGTAGTAGTGTAGAGTTGGGAGGTACCCAGAGGGAGGCCTTACACAAACTGGTTGGGTCCCATTTGGACCTCTTCTCCTTGTCCACCGAGGATATTGGACGTACGGGCCTGGTGAAACATCAGATCCACACCGGTGAGGCCCGGCCTATTCGTCAGGCCGCCCGACGGCTCCCTTGGAGCAAGAGGGCGGAAGCTGACGAGCAGGTTTAAAAAATGCTCGACGCAGGTGTGATCGAGCCCTCGGGAAGTCCTTGGATGTCACCTGTTGTGCTGGTCAAAAAGAAGGATGGGACCACGCGGTTCTGCGTGGACTATCGCCAGCTAAACAACGTGACACTCAAGGACTCATATCCCCTGCCAAGGATTGATGACACCCTCGATGCCGTTGCGGGCTCAAATTGGTTCTCAACTTTGGACCTCAAGAGTGGGTATTGGCAGGTGGAGATGGATAGGGCAGGGAAGGAGAAAACGGCATTTTCCACAGGTAAGGGACTGTATCAGTTTACTGTGATGCCGTTTGGTTTGTGTAACGCCCCCGCCACCTTTGAAAGATTGATGGAACATGTACTAGGCGGCATGCCATGGCAATCATGCCTGGTGTACCTGGATGACGTCCTAGTACATGCCAAAACGTTCCCCCAGGCAGTAGCTAATTTGGACCAGGTGTTTGGGTGCCTCAGACAGGCAGGGTTGAAGCTGAACCCGAGTAAGTGCACTTTGTTTGCAAGAGAGGTGGCCTATCTAGGTCACGTGATCGGCCGCGAGGGGGTAAAAACGGACCCAGACAAAATTAAAGCGGTAGAGGAGTGGCCCGCACCACGTACCATCAAGGAGGTGCGGGGATTTTTGGGACTCTGCTCCTACTACCGGCGCTTTGTGGCGAAATTTGCGGAGTTGGCCCGTCCCCTCCACCGGCTTACGGAGAAGGGGACGCGATTTAATTGGACACGGGAGTGCCACGAGGCCTTCCAAAAATTGAAGGGGTGTCTAACATCCGCACCCCTTCTAGCTTACCCCACTAGCAACGGGGCATTTACCCTGGACACGGATGCGAGCCAGGAAGGATTGGGCGCAGTTTTGTCTCAGACACAGGAGGGCGTGGAGAGAGTGATTGGTTACTATAGTCGGGCCTTAAGTAGGCCCGAGCGAAATTATTGCGTCACTCGCAAAGAGTTATTGGCTATGCTGGCTGCCATGAACCATTTCCACCCGTACCTGTACGGGCGGAAATTTTTGGTTAGAACTGACCATTCCTCCTTGCAATGGCTCCTTCGGTTCAAGGAACCGGAGGGCCAAATTGCAAGGTGGTTGGAAAAGTTGCAGCAGTACGATTTTGATGTGGCCCATAGGGCCGGGAAGGCCCATGGTAATGCGGACGCACTCTCTCGGCGTCCTTGTCTGGGGGAAAACTGCAAATTTTGTGCGAGACACGAGGAGAGGGAGCAATTGGGCGATTCTGCCCCGATTCTCGTCGTCCGGGCAACCCGGGTGAGAGGGCCAATTTTGCCACTAACCGCGGACGAGGAATTTGGAGATTTGGCATGGAGCACGGCCCAGCAGGAGGATCCTGTCCTGGGGCCGGTGTTCAATTGGGTCAAATTGGGGCAAAGACCAAAGGGGGAAGAGGTCACCCCCCTCGGGGCGCAAACAAAGGCGTATTGGGCTCAGTGGCAGACCCTGGAGTTGAAAGGCAACATCTTATATCGCAAGTGGGTGGAGGTTCCCTCTGATAGAACTTCCTGGCTGGTGATAGTCCCAGACAAATTCAAGAACGTCATCTTACAACAGGTGCATGGTACCCGCTCCGGCGGCCATTTGGGCAGGACAAAGACAATATCTCGGGTCCGCCGGAGGTTCTATTGGGTGAATATGGGGCGCGACATACAGGACTGGTGTCGGAGATGCGACGCCTGTTCTGCCAAAAAGGGACCAGCACGGAGGATCAGGGCCCCCCTCCAATTACATCAGGTGGGGGCCCCCCTTGAGCGGGTGGCTATGGATATTCTAGGACCGCTGCCCCACACCCACCAAGGTAATAAGTATATCCTCGTTGTAATGGACTATTTCACCAAGTGGCCGGAGGCCTATGCCCTCCCCAACCAAGAAGCAGGGGTGGTAGCACAGGCCTTCGTAGAAGGATTTGTATGTCGGCACGGGATTCCACAGGAGCTGCACACCGATCAGGGTCGAAATTTTGAAAGTCAATTGCTAAAAGATGTGTGCAGACTCCTGTCAATTCGGAAAACCAGGACCACGCCCTTGCGGCCACAATCTGACGGGATGGTGGAAAGGTTCAATCGAACATTGATCCAACAACTGGCATTGTTCACCACCACCCGTCAGGATGACTGGGACGAACATCTCCCGTACCTGTTGATGGCCTACCGAACTAGCCAGCACGGGGCCACCGCATGCAGTCCAGCGTTGCTTATGTATGGGCGGGAGTTACGGGCTCCCGCCGACTTGCTGTGCGGTCCCGTGCCAGACACCACGGATACACCGCCGAGGGAGGGTTACGCACGTCACCTGGAGGAAGGCATGGAGCGGGTCCATGCCTTCGCCCGCCGCCAGCTCCATCTGGCGGGGGCCAAGATGAAGCGTAGGTACGACGACCGGAGCCAGGGGAGTCAATACGCTCCGGGGATGAAGATTTGGTTCTTTAATCCCCGGAGGCGGAAGGGCAGGTGCCCAAAACTCACCTCCCCCTGGCAAGGCCCGGGAGTCGTCCTGTCGCAAATCTGTGACGTGGTCATTAAAATCAAAATGGAGCCACGGGCCCCCCCTCGGATCGTCCATGCCGACCGGATAAGACCTTATGCCGGCGAGCAGGCGCCCTCATGGATCGCCTCGGCTCTAGATGCCGAGGCAGGACCCAGTACCTCTTGCGACGGGGGCTCGTAGCGTCAGAGGACTGGGGGGGATGATAGTGGGAACGCCCCCCATGTGGTGGGATGGCAACTCTGTCATCCCTCAAAGGGTGGGGGGGCAAAGGAGCACTAGATTATGGGGTTGATGGCAGTGAAAACTAGCCCGGGTGGGTTAGGATATTGTGTGTAGGGCCCTAGAAGATGACATTAGGTAACGTTAAGGTTAGTTAGTGACAATGATACCTGTAGTGGGGACGCAGGTAGTTTAGTGTGGATGATAATGACGTGGGAGCGCAATAGTTTAAAGGGACGACTGGGAAGCGCAAGTTTCAGAGGGGAGTAGTTAGCTGAGATGATGCCGTGTGTTTGAAGATTGAACAGGTGTGATTGAACAGGTGTGATTGCACAGGTGTGCAACTGAACAGGTGTGTGGAGCAGTGTATGAGTGAGTGATGGTGATGTGTGTTGTGTTGACCAACTGGTCCAGGAAGAGGAGGAGGGTGCAGGTGGCACCAGGTATGATTGCACAGGTGTGCAACGACAGGTGAATGGAGGACAGGTGTATGGAATAAATGGTATGGAGTATTGGAATGGATGGTCGTGGAGTGAGTATGGTGGAAATTGTGGAGTGGAGTGGATGGTGCGAAGGTGTGAATGGGGGAAGAGTGGACCCCCATCACGATACCCGGGGCGGGTAGTGTAAGTGTTAGGTAGAGGGTACAGGTAAATTGTGGTTGGATATTGGCATCTGTGGTGTGGGTGAAAGAATGGTCTGTGGATGGGTGCATTAGTGTTGTGGAAATGGCTGGGCGTGTAGCCTGTTAGTGTGTGTAGTTGGTTGGGCACTCCACCACTGTGAGGATGTCGGCCAGGTGAGGCCGCAGGTGGGCTCTGGGAGCCGGTAGTTGTTGTGGATGGGGCCCGAGGATCCGGAGGACGGACCCGGGTAGCCCAGTGCCAGAGGGCACCGAGTGGGGTGACAGAGCCAGGAGGGGCTGTCCCCAGTTAGTTAGGTTAGGGTGAGGAGCTAGGTAAGCTCGGGTGGCAACTGCAGTGGTGGAGGTGTGCAGGTGGGTAGACCTGCTGGGAGAGCTACACGTCACAGCCCAGAAATTGTGCGAAGGCACCGGGAGATGAATCGGGGGAGTGAGACCCCAAATTGAGAAGCACCACAGTTTGGTCAATGGGAATTGGTTATTAGAACCCATAGTGTAAGTTGGCCAATGGATTGGCAGGGAAAGACCCCGGGTAGTGTAAAGAGTGTTAAGGTCATTTAGAGGATAGTTAGGATTGGAGTCTCCTCGCACCATCTGCATCCACTCACCTGAGGTGATAGGTACTCCACACCATGCCATGTTTTGATGATTTTTTATGATGCAAATGTTTGGATTGTGAGACGCATCATGACGTGGGTGTGACATTGTGCGTAATTCCATCTCTTCCTCCTTATGAGGATTGATGATGAATTTGGTGATGGCAAATTTTGAAGTAGAGGGATTGTGGAGACGAATTTGGTATAAGGGAAATAAGGGGAAGACGTGACGGTAGCGACGGATTGGTAATGTGTAGATTTTGTAAATATGGGGTAAGGGCAAGGGTAGTGTAGGTGACAGGGGGGTGACGTACGGTAGGGACGAGCTTTCTCACTTCGCCCTCCGTACGCATTTCGCCTTGCATTGCCTTATTGATGTGTACCCTTGTGACCTTACCCCTCGCTCAATTGTCTCTTTTGTCTCCCACATGACCTGTGCGCCATTGGGTGCCGAGGGGAGCGTGCGTGAGTCCTCCATTGTGCGCTCGGAACTCTCAGAACCAGCTGTCTGCATCGATGCACCACATTATGGACCACATGTCTGTGGCCGAGCACCACTTATGGACCCCATGGGTTGGGGCATGGCCCCTCTGCTGGAACCGGCCATGAGGGCCCGAAATCTTGCTGGCGGACCTTGGCCACAGGGCACCGATGCCCCACAGGTGAACCACATGTAGTCGGCCCTGTGGGCCATAAATAAAGAAAATAAAAAGGACACATTGGGCACACTTTATTGCAAATAGGCCGCCAGTAAGAAAATGAAAGAATGACAACATCTGGAAGAACAAATAATGATAACCAGCAGAGGGAGCCGAAGAGCAAGAGATCACCTGCAGGGTAAGGGGTTGTTGACTTTATTTTGATTGAACACTGATGAACTATGGTGACTGCACCGATTGGTGCTTGAGGGTGCTTGTATTGGTGCGTTTTTGGGTGCTTTCATGGTGCATTGATGCAGAGCAGACTGTCTCCCCCCCCCCCCCCCCCCCCCGAAAGAACAATCACAGGTCCTGGGTTAGTCTTGTAAATAAAAATAGCGTCATTGTAAATAATGCTCCCCACCGTCAGTGTGTAGTTTGAAGACCATACCGCAATTCGGTTAACTGTGGGCGTAAGTCTGTTAGGCAGGGTGCAATGGAGCAGCGGGACACATTTATTTATGTTTTAAAACTGTCGCACTCAGGGTCAGGTTAAAAGTAGAGGGAACTACACCTACGTGTCACACTAAATAAAAGTTGTAGGCCCGGGACGTGCCTAAGAGGAGGAGGGTGCAGTGTTGCGGATATGAGGCATGTATTTTTTTGATTGTGTTGTATTGTGGTAAATTGGTGATGATTATTGTTTATTCTGCGCCCCCCTGCCTCCGGAGCTGTGTAAAGGTGAAAGGGCATCCCATAATTAGTCCACAAGCATACACGTCAGCCAAATAATAGAATACCCCTGTTTGATAGTTATCTCTTATTCTGTGTTTTAGGGTAAGCCTGTGTCTCCCATTAATTGAAGTACTCCATTGCACCAGTGAAAGAGAATAGATCCCCTTTCATTTCATTGGCCAACTGCATTTTGGGCGGTTTTCTTCAACCACCATTGGCCACGAGGCTCGGGTCGGGGAAGAAAGGCGTGCCCGCCCATCGTCATCAAGGGCGGAGCTAGAGGGCCGTGACGACCAATCAGGGCCGAGGTGAGCACACCAATGGGCATGTCCTGAGGGCCGGCGGCTTGATCGCTGGAGGCGCTATAAAGGCGCGCGCGCAAGAAGCGTTGAGAGAGTCAGTGAGTCAGAGGAGTCAGTGGAGTCGGTGGTCAGTTGGTTGCGTTGAGGAGTCGGTGGTGGTGGTCAGTGGTTGCGTTGGTTGCGGTGAGGAGTCGGTGGTGAGGAGTGAGTGGACCAAGAAAGAGTTGAGGGTTTGGACACCAACGAGTCAGACAAGTCCTGGCAAAGCACGCGACGTCCACAGCAGCCACAACAGCAGCTTGGGGCCTGAACGGCGGTTTTGAGCAGGGCCGCGAAGGAACGGCGGCGGCTAAATGCGCCGATCGTGCTGCAGGACCCCCTTGGACCTTCCTCTCCCTCCAGCCATCCACCTCCTGCCTTTCCACCCTTCTTGTGTACGTGAGTTTGTTTTGTTTGTTCTGTCCCTGGGTTAATTAAGTCTGTATAAGCTAGTATTTGCACTGTGTCACCTGCGTCTTATGTGTTGTAAATAAACTTGATTGCTCCTTTTTGCTTGTGTGTGTACAATAAATCCAATTACTCTTCTGTCCGTCTTCTCGTTTTATTCCTTTTCCTCTTTGCATTTCGTCGTTTTAGAGTTTTCCAGATTGGGCAGCTGCGGTGCGATACGGCCAAAGTTCTGGGTGAATCGGGTGAGTCGGGGATCCTGTAACGGTCGCGGTTGGACCATCCGCTCGGCCCATCATAACATCTAAACCGCGATCAGTAACAATATATATATATATATATATATATATATATATATATATATATATATATTGTTGCGGAGATGAGGACTGTATTTTTTTTATTGTGTGCTGTATTATTATTATTATTGTTTATTCTGCGCCCCCCTACCTCCAGAGCTGTGTAAAGGTGAAAGGGCATCCCATAATTAGTCCACAAGCATACACGTCAGCCAAATAATAGAATACCCCTGTTTGATAGTTATCTCTTATTCTGTGTTTTAGAGTAAGGCTGTGTCTCCCATTAATTGAAGTACTCCATTGCACCAGTGAAAGAGAATAGATCCCCTTTCATTCCCATCCCCAAAATCTCCTTTCCTTTTGCATCCCCTCTCGTGATTGCCAACCCTCGATTGTCAATTACCTCCCCTCCAATAACCGCCATTGACCACGAGGCAGGGTCGGAGAAGAAAGGCGTGTCTCCACCTCATCATAGAGGGGAAGAGGGGCGTGCCCGCCCGTCGTCATCAAGGGCGGAGCGAGAGGGTCGCGTGACCAACCAGGGCCGAGGTGAGCACACCGATGGGCGTGTCCTGAAGGCCGGCGGCTTGATCGCTGGAGGCGCTATAAAAGGCGCGCACGCAAGAAGCAAGAGAGTGAGTCGTGAGTTGGTCGTCAGAGGAGGGTCAGGGGTTGCGTTGGTTGCGGTGGTAAGAAGTCGGTGGTGAGAAGTGGTGGCGTCGAGTGGTCAGTGGTGCGTTGGTTGACGTTGAGTTGTCGATGGTGAGGAGACACCAGGGCCAAGAGAGAGAAGGTTCCAGGTCAATTACCAGCAGTTGTGCCAGAGACGGCAGACGCGCCCTGAGGTGAGCCAGAGAAGCAGCTTTGGCTCCACAAGCAGCGTTGACTCCACCAGGCAGCTTCAACCCGTTACCCCGCGGGGACCAGATAGCGGTGGCATCGGTGGCCGTCGAGGTCCAGCCGACGTCCCATGCGGGATCAAGCCCGAACCATCTGCCCCAGCTGAACCTTCCCATTCCTCCTTCCAGCATTCATTCCTTTCCTCCACCCTTCTTGTGTACGTGAGTTTGTTCTGTGTGTCTTGTCCCTGGGTTAATTAAGCTTGTATAAGTTAATAATTGCACTGTGTCTCTGATTCTTCTGTATATTATTTTATTATCTTTCCTTCTCCTTGGTTACTTTGAGCATGTAAATAGTAGGAATAAATTTAGTAGTATTTCCAACCTTTTTGTCTTCTTCTTCTTCTTCTTCTTCACATCCGTGTCGCCTTTGTCTTTTCCCTATTGAATAGCTGCGGTGCGATCCGGCCAACGTTTGGGTGGAATCGGGTTCTAATCGGGGAATAACTGTTCGGTCGCGGTTGGACAATCCGCTCGGCCCATCATAACATCTAAACCGCGATCAGTAACAATATATATATATATATATATATATATATATATATATATATATATATATATATATATATATTATATATATATATATACTATATATATATATATATATATATATATATATATATATATATATATACACAGCCTTGGCATTTAATATGGAATATTTTTTTTTGTGGGGGTGAACTTACTTTTCAAGATGACTTAGAACCAAAAGTTCATTGGAATTATGTTGAAATTATTCTAGATTTTGTTAATGTGAAATTTAAAAGAAACAAAAACCACATTTGACATTTCGAAGCAAATAAATTGATCCTTGAAAGTGATGGAAACTGATATCGAACTCAATTCACGGACAGTACTGTGTTAAACCTCTGTACGTTTTCCAGAAGTATCTCTATTTTTCACATTAGCCAAAAAAAATTCAACAAAAACAAAAGCTAAATTATGACTGGGATTACGGACAGTAAAATTACAGTTCAGTACTTCGTGTAACCCCCACGAGCATTCAGGAGAGCATGTACACGTCGAGGCATGCTGTTCACGAGATTTGCCAAGGTTTGGACAGGAATCGCTTGCCATGCAGTGACAATAGTCTGCTGCAATTCACGCACAGAGGTAGGCTGCTGGTCCAAGTGGTCGAGTTGACGTGTTAATTCTGCCCACAAGTTCTCTATCGGATTCATATCCGGGGACATGGCAGGCCACTCCATATGCTCTACACCACGGTCAGCAAGAAAGTGTTGGATCATGAGAGCACGATGAGGCCCGTGCATTGTCATCTTGGAAGACAAAGTTTCCTCGAAAGGCTGCACGAGCAAATGGAAGCAATGTTTCTTCCAGAATGACCCTGTACTTGAACTGGTTCAGGTTTCCATTCAGAACAACCAGGTCAGTTTTGCCCCCTGCATGAAAAGCAGCCCAAACGGTCACCCCACCACCTCCAGCTTGGAATCTTGGCACTATACAATCTTCGTTGTGGGCTTCATGCACTTGTCTGCGCACTCGGACGTGACCATCTTGACGATAGACCAGAAATCTAGACTCGTCACTGAAGGTCACATGATTCCAGCGTCCTGGCTGCCATTGACGGTGCTCTCTGGCCCACTGAAATCGGCGCTCGCTGTGTTGTCTGGTCAGGCGTGGCTTTCTCAGGGGACGCCTGGCGCGATAGCCTGCTTGAACCAGTCGTTGGTTGACTAGCCTTCTGGATACAGGCACATTTGTCAGTTGCTGCCACTCAGCCCTAAGCCGATTAGCTGACTTGGTACGGCCATTGCAGACTAACCGGTGCAGCTGGCGATCATCTCTCCTTGTGGTTCTGCGTGGACGTCCTGGCCTCGGTATTGGAGTAGGGACACCCCTCTGAGAATTTCGTTTCAGGATCTTTGACACCTGACCTTGAGTGATTTTTTTTTGTTGTTGTTGTTGTTGTTGTTGTTTGTATACAAGATCGAGGCTCGTGAAAGAGCGAACATTAATCACACAGAAAGACAAACCGACACATAAAACATCGGGAGCGGTAGACAAGATGGGGAGAGAGGAGAAAGGACACAAAACATTATTTTGAGAGCAGGGACCGAGAGACATGGAGACATCGAGAGATCTGTGAGAGGGGGAGGGCATTGGGGGGGGCATGGGAAGGGGGGGCGGGGTGGGAGAGGTATAAAACATATGGACACTGCCAGGACTTCCAGGAAAGAAGTTGGAATTTCAAACAAGGTGGATCTGGGGTGAATTAGCGGGGGTAGAAAAGCTCAAGGTTTTGGATGGGGGAAGATAAGAGATGGTGGTGAACAGCTGTTTTAAAGACCTGGAGGGACGAGTGGGATTGAAGGGAGTGAGGGAGTTTGTTCCAGAGGCGGGAGAAAAGAGGAATGAAAGAGTGAAGGTGAGCAGAGAGCCGAGATTTCGGCAGTTTCGGCAGATTCGGCAGAGTGATGCCATACTGCCGAGCAATAGCACGCTGTTTCATGCTAGAATTTCGTAAAGCCACCACTCCATGACAAACAGCATTGTTAAGTTGACGGACCATCTCCAGAGGAAGCGGCAATAACTTTTGTAGACGTGCAGCAGTTGCTTTCCACTAATCCAGAATGCAACAACCCTTATATACCCGATTGTGAAGCCAATCGTCAAATGTACCTGTCCTTACAATTTGTCACGCCACCTGTGATATAATCCTGTTATTGACTTCTTGCTGCGAAAGACAATCAGTGACATGGTTCTTTCAACAAAGACATCACCGAAGGGTAAAATTAACTCACCAGATTGATATACTGAGTTCAGAAAGTAAACCCAAGTCAAGAAAAAAATATATTCCATTTAAATGCCAAGTCTGTGTGTATATATATATACATAAGTAATAGTCCGGTTGCCAAATCCAATTTTTTGGCTGAACCTGGAAATGTTATGCAAAGTTTTTTTTTTGATTGATTTTGGTAGCCTAGGGTCTACTCTTTCAGAATCTGCCGGGTGCACTCCGTTCACCCTTGGGGGTTTGGAGAAATTCAAGATGGCGTCCAAGAAAAGTCCGGCAGAAGTATGACAACCTGGAAATTTTATGCAAAGTTTTTTTTTTGATTGATTTTGGTAGCCTAGGATCTACTCTTTCAGAATCTGCCGGGTGCACTCCGTGCACCCTTGAGCGTTTTGAGAAATTCAAGATGGCGTCCAAGAAAAGTCCGGCAGAAGTATGACTGAACCTGGAAATGTTATGCAAAGTTTTTTTTTTGATTGATTTTGGTAGCCTAGGATCTACTCTTTCACTGAGAATCTGCCGGGTGCACTCCGTGCACCCTTGAGCGTTTTGAGAAATTCAAGATGGCGTCCAAGATGGCTGTCGTTTCAGATAACTCCCTATAACTCCGGTAGTATTTGACCTAGGATGATAATATTGGTGTCTAACCGTATGTTTTGAGGGGCAAGGAATCCATTGAAACCATTTATTTGACTGGTTGGGGATTGCATCATATAGAAATGCAATATGGCCGCCAATATGGCTGCCATATTACAAATTTCAAACAAAAACAAACAAATTCACTTGTATTCACTTTTATTCAAATAAATTCACTTGGTCTAGAATGATAATTTTGGTGTCTATCCATATGTTTCGTGGACAAAGAATCCATTTAAGTGATTAAAACAGATGCATATGAATTACATCACAAGAATCTGTGACATTGTTCAATTGAATTAAAATGCTAAGTAAGAGTCTGGCTGCAACCTGCAGCATAACAAGCACAGAATATTGTACATTTCAAACCATCCTTCTTGCAGCTGCAAGAAAGCGTTCTGCAGGGGTTGTCACTCTTGCATCCACATCTGATCATACGCATGACAGTTTCTGGGGCGAGTTCAACATTTGCGGGAAGGAGGACCGGTTGTAGCGTTTTCAGTTTCGAGTGTTTTACCCATCCGTACATTTCTGCATCAAGTTCAGGCGGATTGCTGTCTTCCAGTGAACGCCACACAATGGCTTGGTGATGGGCCCTTCTTACATTCTCTTTAAATGCCTCACTTGTAGGAGGAAGGGAACAAAGTTTTGGTGGTACCGCGGAGGCCCGACCCGTTTTGGATGCCCACATCTTCCAGCGTGTTTCGGACATTGATTTACTCATAGAATATTGACCGTAACAGGCTGACATGAATGTGGTTGCCTGCGCAATCACTGATTCTATGGGAGAATCAATGACCCCTAAAAGTGACAGTGAGTGACCATCTTTCAGAACCTTCAATGCAGTACCTTTGCCAACCCCATAGCAGCATGCTACCGTATCACACCCAGTAAGAGCATGGGCTGGCAGGAGTTCATTCACAAAAGACACATGCTTCTCTACGGTTTTTCCAATGTCAATGACTGTTCGTTCCTTAATTGGTGATTCCATGGTGATACGATTTTTCATGCTTCCAGCGTGATAATAATGAAGCAAGAGAATGAAAACGTCAGTGTCATCGGATATCACAGTTATATCACTCTCTTCATTATTTCGAGCAGACAGTATCACCTGTTGGACAATGATATTGGACAGCATCACCTCATCATAAGGAACACTGGTTTGATTAACATGTCCACCCACAGTTTGGCAGTCTTACTCCTTTTGGCTATGTTCTCCAAGACCTCCATGAAGTCCTCCTTTGACTCAAGTGTATTGCAATCAAGTACTCCTCGAAGAACTTCCTCAGCCAGCATTCTCAATGCTCGAACGTTCTGCGGAAATTTCTTTCCAGTCAACATTTTTGCGACTCCTCCAAACACATCACTCAGAACTTCCTCCAGTCCACTGTTTTCCATCAGAGTCCCGATGCAGCCTATGAAACTCATCAAAAAGTGCATGCCACCCAAGCGCGGGATGACATCTGAAAACTTTTCTGGGTAAGCCCACTTCACATGTAATGCAACTTTATACAGTTGTAAGTCACAGGTAAATAACACAAACTTTTGGTCAGCATTATGTGTCACCTTTTGAGCTTCCACCATTGCTGTCATTATTGTATCTGGGTGGAATGGCACAAGATCAATCAAAGGTAGGTATGCCGTCTTAGTCTTAGGTTGTTCTGTTTGGCCTTGATTGCGTGTAAGAGCTGTGTTGTAGCCATTGTACTCGGGACAATTCTGTTTCTGAACATCCTGAAAGAAGGCAAAGTCAGTTTCGTCCGCTCTTTGTTTTACAGTAGCCTGTTGCGCAAGTAACTTGAGTGGGAGAGCTGTGCTAACAGCAGCACTCTCGGGCATTTTTGGTTTCTTGGGACCATTGTATCTCTGTATGGTGACATCATATTCTATTGGCTCCGACATCTCCTCCTTTGAAATTCGTGGGATTGTTTCTCTATGGCATCGATCAGCATCAGATGTTGATTCAGGTTGTGTAACCAGAACAGCTAACGAGTGGGTGGAAAGTTTTCCATTTTGCGACGAGATTTCAGCATCAAAATTATCGACAACTACTTGTACCAAACCTTCTGATGCAGCAGATGTGCCAAGACAGGATCGTTCCATTGTTGCAGCTTTCGCAGCTGAACGCTTAAAGCGTAATACCTCGTCATAAGAACATGTCACACCGAATGACTGCATGGTTGTGATGATATTTTTTGATCTGCCCAATTTTGAACCTAGTGCTATCTGCAGTGCCGTTGGGTTGTTCTTGACAGCCTTGCCCCTCAAAACATACGGTTAGACATACGGTTAGGTTAGACAAGTCTGTGTGTATATATATATACATAAGTAAGTTCAAAACACACCTGCTCACAAGTGTGCCGCACTGACCGGGTCCTCAGTCGAGGTCCTCAGCATCATCCCGTTTTGGCCGTTCAACCTCGATACGGTCAGCTAAGGTGGGCCAGCAGGGGCACATACACATCCACATGCAACAACTACACCTGGATGTGTACATACCCCCACCCCCAGCCATTGCGAACGCAGACGACAAACAATAACACCTCTTTTATGGCCGAGGCCTTTTTTATTATTAAAAAAAAGGTAAAAAAAACACGCTCAAAAGACGATCAATAAACCCATCACCATCACCACCACACAAGAACCCAGGAAAATCAAAAACCAAGAAATCAAAAGCCAAGAAACAAGATATCAAACAATAAATAGGAACTCAAAGAGAGAAAGCAAACCAAAAGATCAAGAAACGAAAGAAAACAAGGTTCAAAGACCAAAATGAAAATCAAATCAAATTCAATAAACCATAAATCATAAAAACCAAAGTCCATCATCCCTAGCCCAAACCCCCCAAAACCCCTCTCCCACCCCAGGCAGCAGACACCTAACTCTAACTAACCAAAGGGGAGGGAGAAAGGAAAGAAGTCCCTATCCCCCCTCCCACCCCCCCGAAAACAACCAAAGAAGGGACACCTTAAAACAATAAGGGTCAAGGGGCCTTTTTTCCTTTGCATACCGAAATCAACAACCAGCTGCTAACCGCAGCCGGGAACATGCAGCCACAAACACGTTGAGGGCTCGACCCACCGCTGGAAATAATAATGAAAGAAAATAAAAATCAAACCAAGGCAAGATCAAACAAAAGGAAACCCAACTGCCCCCACCCTCCCCAGGCCGCGCCCGGGAGGGCCCACCCGGAAGATGCACCACAAGGAAGGCCCCGGCTCCCTGAGCTGCCCACGAGGCGTGAGTATCCCAATGAGAATCACCGCCCGACAGGGCCCGCAAGCACACCTGCCGGAGCACCCCCAACCTTTCCAAGCCCGGGCGGCAAGCTCGGTCAGGGACTACGGCTGCACATGACTGTCGCCCGCACATTTGGAAGTAACCTCCCGCGGGACCCCCCCCCCCCCCTTCACCACGGAAAAGCCCGGCCGTATTCTCCGCTCCAGGGAGGGCTTTACGACACACCTGACGCATCGTTGCGGCCAGCACCCCGCCCCGTCGCCCGCAGGCTGTCGCCAAGCCTGTACCTTTGGAGGCAGGATTGGGCCATGCCCCATATCTGCCCAGGATCCAACCACACCCTGGTATGGAAACCTCTGGTTCTCGCTCGCCACAAGACGGTCTTGATTATACAGACCGTTCTCCAGGCCTGCCTCCATTTGCGGACAGGCACTGGTTGTGGTAGGAGCCCGCTAAACGCAAAGACGTCCCGTCTGACCATCACCAGCCAAGGCACATAGCATTCGAGGAGGCCAGCCGCAAGCGACCAGACCCCCTCGGCGACAGGGCAGTCCCAAATGACATGCCTGACGGTTTCGTCCCCTGTGCATCGGGGTCTGGGACACTGGACCGACACGTTCAGGCCCCTCTGGAACTGAAACACCCGGACCGGAAGACACTCATGGGCGGCTTGCCACGCGACGTCCTTCTGGTCGTTGGCGAGACAGCGAGCCGAAACGTTCTCCCAAACCTTTCTCGCCGTACGTTCTGCGAGAGGCCTTCCGCGAAGGATACGCACCTCCCGCAGCACCTCCCTTGGGCGCAAGTGATCCAGGACCCGCGACAACTGCCAACCGATGGGCCGACAGGTCAACAGGCCCTGCTCCCGGGCGAACCCCTCAAACATCCGGAAATGCCCCGGACACGACCCGGAAAAAGGCCGAGACAGCGGGAGGGACCGCCCTTCCAACCGCGCGACGGACGGCCCCAGAAAGAAAAACAGAAAGTCCCGCGCCAGCCGGCGACCCGGGTCCTCAGACACGAATAACTCCATGAGAGTACACGCAAACGCAGACATACATACAAACACCGGGCAGGGGACACCCTTCCCACCCAAGGACGGGCTCATCTTAACGACCCTCCTACACCTGCGCTCTGCTCGGGTACCCCAGAAGAAAGTGAAAATTATTCCTTCTAGAGCCCGTCCCACCGCAGGAGGAGGTGGGGAGATTCTCGCCAAATACAACAACTTACCGATCAAAACATTCTTGATAACTAAATTTCGCCCCTCCATGGTTAGGCGACGAGACCGCCAAGAAGCGACCTCCAATTCCAATCCCCCAATGACCGTTCGCCAGTTCTCAGCGGCCACGCCGCCTGGGTCAAAGCAGACCCCGAGGATCTTTAATCGATCTCTCCGCTCCGTGTACGGGCAAGGGGGGCCGGAGCCCGTCCTGTGCCGACCAAAGTGCATGACCTCACTCTTCTGAGGATTGATTTTAGAAGAGGCCAACCCAAAACGCTCGCAGAGACCCACCAGTCTGCACATGGCGACCATCGGTGACGAACACCGACACGTCGTCCATGTACAGACTCACCTTTAGGCGCTCCCCATGGGTTCCGGGAATCCACAACCCAGGGAAGGATGGGTCCGCTCGCAGTGCACAGGCAAACGGTTCAATACAAAGGACAAAAAGGACTGGTGACATTGGGCAGCCCTGCCTGACCCCAGAAGCGACTGGGAAGGCTCCCGAGAGGTGTCCGTTGACCAAAACACGGGCTTCAACGTCCCTATACATCAGGTCCACCCAATGCATCAAATTTGGCCCAAAGCCAAAACGGTCCAAAACGGCCATCATGTATTCATGTGACACTCTGTCGAAAGCCTTCTCCTGGTCCAAACTGACTATGCTCAGTGGGAGGCCTCTCTCCTCCGCTAGCTGGATCGCCTCTCGAACCAGGCCCAGGCTGTCGGACACTCTGCGTCCCGGAACAGCACAAGTCTGGTCCGGGTGCACGAGGTCCACCATGACACCGTGCACCCTCTTAGACAGCACCTTTGTTAGTATCTTGTAGTCGACATTCAACAAAGTGATCGGGCGCCAGTTGGACAGATCCTCCCGATCACCCTTCTTGTGCACGAGGTTTACGACGCCCCGGCGCATCGAATCTGGAAGCCTCGCAGAGGTGGCTAGCTCCCTCACTACCTGCAGATAGTCCTCGCCAAGGACGTGCCAAAGGCGGCGATAAAACTCCACGGGCAGGCCGTCGTCACCCGGGGTTTTATTCGCGGCCAAATCCCTAACAGCGGAGGTCAATTCCTCCAGGCTCACCGGCTCCTCCAACCGCTCCCGCTGTTCGGGGCTCAAAAGATTCCTCAGATGGCCGAGAACGTCGGCCATCTGGATTTGGTCAACCGGTCGTTTTTCAAAAAGCCTGGAGTAATAGTCCTCCACTGCTTCAGTAATTTGGTCCGGATCCGAAACACGGCCTCCCCCCACATTAACCTGGGCCAAACCGCCCCTCCACCTGGCACATCGTTGAAAGAAGAATCTGGTACACCTTTCGTTCCACTCCAATGCCTGCACCTTGCTCCGGAAGATGACGGCCCTCGCCCTGGCTTCGAGGAGGCTAAAAATCCTCCCCTTCACCCGGCGGATTTTCTCTGACACGTCCCTCCCTTCGCAAAGTTTCTTATGCAGGCGCTGGAGGTACGCCTGCATGCGCTTCAAACGCTCTCGTTTCCCCGCGGCCCTCATTCGCCCGGCCGTTCGGAAAAACCCTATGGTCCTACGTTTCACCTCCTCCCACCAGGCTGCCGAGGTAGGGAAGAGGCACCTGATCGTTTCCCACTCCCTATACTTCCGAACGTAGGCACGCACTAAACTGTCATCCTGCAAAAGGTGACAGTTAAGCTTCCAGAGTCCAAAACACCGGGGACGCACCCCATTTAATTCAATACACAGAGACAAACGACAGTGATCTGAAAATGCCACCGCGTGAAGTACCAGGTCCGGGTCGCCAAAATTTGGTGTCAAAAGAATGTAATCAATCCTAGCCCGACTGGTACCAGCCGCATCGGTCCGGGTGACCTCATTCCTTTCCGCACCCGTGTCCCTCAACCTAAAATCCTGAACAAGCCCTTTAAGGGCCCGCGCCGATGACTCCAGGGGCAACCTGTCCAAACTTATATTAAAATCTCCCCCGACGATCACGGGGCCAGAGGTGGAGAGGAGGGGCCCCAACTGGCGCAGGAGCTCCACTCTTTCTCCCACCATCGTAGGAGCGTACACATTGACCAAGGTCAGTGGGGTCGAGGACACCACCACCCTGAGCGCGGCCAATCGCCCCGGGATAATTTCTTCTAAACTAAGGACCTCGACATTCGGGCTCTTAATAAGGAACCCTAATCCTGCCGCCCTGTTAGTATAGCTGCCGGACCAATACGACTCTCCGTACCGCCAATTTGCACGGAGGTATCCATACTCACCGTGCGGAATATGGCATTCCTGCAACAGGCAGACATCCCATTCAAAATTGCGCAGTTCAAAAATAGCGATCCTCCGGACCGTGGTACGGACTCCCCGTACATTTAAACTCGTTAGTTTAAAGCTCATAGGTGTTAGTGTATTAATCACCAACCCTAGTGCAAACCACGAAAGGGGAGTCATAGGACTTATGAAGCTCCTCCCTCCTTGCCAAGACGCGACGAGCTACCATTCTTCCTCCCCCTGCGGTTCTTCCCGCAGCCGGGAGCCACGAGGGTGCCCGGGAGCCAGTCCCCATCTATGCAGACATTCTCCCCGGGTAGCAGGGAGAGGTCCTCCTGCTCGGGGGTCAAATAAATTACCCCCCCTCGCCCGCCACCCGGGGAAGAAAGCCACCAGTCCTCCGCGAGCAAACCCTCCTTGAGGCCCATGGCCACAGCTGCCCCCGGAGGAGGGGTAAGGTCAACGGGTGGGGAACGACTCACGGGGGAACGGGAACGTGAGCGTTCAGGGGAAGACGGCATTCGGGCCCTCCCCCGGAGACCTGCTGCGGCCAACCCCGACTGCGCCCCACCCCTACCACGAGCAGGCGATCCCCCAGGCCTGGATGGGTCGCTTGATGCACGGGGGGCTCTGCGCCCCACAGGGGTTTTCTTCTTTGACGTTCTTGTGTTCTTTCCCTGTGGGACTTTGCCCAGAGGAGCTTTTCCTTTGTCCTGGCCCCTCCTCCGACGCTTCTTCTCGATCCATTGTCCAGCGTCACTTTGCTCATAGCCGGAGGAGGAGCCATCACTTCCAGCCTCCGGCAGCGGGGTTTCTGGCACCGAGGATGTTTCTTCTGAC
Organism: Myxine glutinosa; assembly: GCF_964187855.1. Taxonomy (NCBI): domain Eukaryota; kingdom Metazoa; phylum Chordata; class Myxini; order Myxiniformes; family Myxinidae; genus Myxine; species Myxine glutinosa. The sequence continues at coordinate 99,942,683 of NC_136272.1, forward strand.
CCCGCCACCGGAACCACCATTCCTCGTGCATCCTCCCCTCCCACCGCAGTGGGCCCGACACCCGGCGAAGCCACATCCAGGTCCTGATCTAACCCTCCCTCCTCCATGTTCTCCTTTCCCTCCATCTCCCTCCCTTTACTTTCTACGGGGCGGGGGGCTGACACACACACAAACACATTAGTCCCCCCCCCGCCGACCCCAGATGCAATACCCTCCCCTGTCCCTTGGGCAAACCCCTCCCCCACCCCTTGGGCAACCCCCTTCCCCACCCCTTGGGCAACCCCCTCCCCAGCCCCTTGGACAACCCCCTCCCCAGCCCCTTGGACAACCCCCTCCCCAGCCCCTTGGACAACCCCCTCCCCAGCCCCTTGGACAACCCCCTCCCCAGCCCCTTGGACAACCCCCTCCCCAGCCCCTTGGACAACCCCCTCCCCAGCCCCTTGGACAACCCCCTCCCCAGCCCCTTGGACAACCCCCTCCCCAGCCCCTTGGACAACCCCCTCCCCAGCCCCTTGGACAACCCCCTCCCCCACCCCTTGGGCAACCCCTTCCCCCATCCCTTGGGCAACCCCCTCCCCAGCCCCTTGGGCAACCCCCTCCCCAGCCCCTTGGGCAACCCCCTCCCCCACCCCTTGAGCAACCCTCTCCCCCACCCCTTGGGCAACCCCCTCCCCCACCCCTTGGGCAACCCCCTCCCCCACCCCTTGGGCAACCCCCTCCCCCACCCCTTGGGCAACCCCCTCCCCCACCCCTTGGGCAACACCCCCCCTAGTCCCTGGAGGCACACCGTCCCCTTTTCCTGTCCCTGGGGGCACACCGTCCCCTGTCCCTTGGGCAACACCCCCACTCCCGCCCGCAGCAGCACGCATCTTGCTCGCGTAACTCTGCGGGCAGGAGCGGAAAGTGTGCCCCGACGCACCACAGAGGTTGCACCGCACCGCTTGGGTGCAGCGCTCCCTCAAATGTCCCAACTCGCCACACTGGGTGCAGATACTCGCTGTACACCCAGTAATCAAGTGGCCAAGTTGACCGCATCGGCGGCATAATTTCGGCTGTCCCGCGTAAAAGACTTGGCCTCGGTCCATCCCAACCATAATTCCATTGGGGATATGGGTGGCCGTGCCGTCCTGCCTCGTCCGCAGCTTTACCCGGAACTGCCGAGAACCGGTCCAAATACCGAGGCTGTTCCGGACGAGCCGTACTGGGCCTCGGATGTCCGCGTATCGACTGAGCCAAACCTTGACATCATAGTCACTCACGCCTTCGTTGTACAGGTGGACGGTCACGACTCTCTCCTGTGTTTCTGAGAGAGCCTCGACCGCCCAGTCTGCCAGTTTCCCAGCAGACCGAGCGGTAGCCCACCGGCGCCAGAACTCGGCAAGTCCCTGCCCTGTTTGAAAGGACACGTCGAAGCCACGGGCGAGGGAGATCAGGCAGAAAAAGTCAACAGCCTTGAACCCCAGCACACCCAACAATACATCTCTACCAAATCTATCTCCGGCCGGCACACTGCAATCCACATTAACCAACCGAAACCGGACACAATTATGGCGCCTGCTCGCCATGCCGGGGTTCTAGGAGGGGCGGAGGACAACACTCGGGGTGGGGGGAGGGGGGAGGGAGGGACGGGAGACGAAGGGGGGCACAAGACTCCCCCCTGTCTGGTGGGCAACGCCCCCCAAACAGGAGGAAGATGGGGGAAAGCAGGGAGGGAAAAGACGAACGAAAATGCAGGACAAACAAGCAATAATCAAAGCAATAAGTAAATAATAAGAAATAAATGCAAAACACAGCAAAACACAGGAAACGAAAACACCGGCAGAGGAGAACAGAACTGGTTCACTCGTGACTGCGCATCCGGATCCACAGCACCAAACGAACATGGTGGAACACTCAAACACCCACCTTTATACCCTTCACTACTCACCAACAAAACACACCAGATCATTCATACAACACACATACACACCCATACACACACACACACACACACACACACACACACACACACACACACACACACACACACACACACACACAACACCAACCAACCAACCACCTACCCTTACAACATACACCACTCAACATACAAAAACACACACTCATGCAAAAATTCATTCATGCAAAAACACACACCCTCACCCACTCACTCATATACACAAAATAAGAAATAATCTATCTATAATTCCAGTAATCTCTGTGTGTATGTGTGTGTGTATGTCTGTGTGTTTGTCTGTGACCGCTGTTTCTCGACAACCACGGGTCCGATATACTTGAACTTGCCAGGTATATTGCTGGGTACCCGAGGATGTGCCTTTTCAAGGTTTCATATTAATCGGACAAGTAGTTACCGAGCTATGGCGATTTATTTACCAAACTCCGCAAGCCGTTCGCTTTGGACCAAACCATTTCATGTAAATAGAGGGGGGGGGGATTTTCACCGTACTCGCAAGCCGTTCGCTTTGGCTTTGCGAATGGACCAAACCATTTCATGTAAATAGAGGGGGGGGGGGGGGATTGTCACCGTACTCGCAAGCCGTTCGCTTTGGCTTTGCGAATGGACCAAACCATTTCATGTAAATAGAGGGGGGGGGGGGGATATAATTTTAGATATATATATAGTACGGGCATGCCCTAGTAATAGTAAAGCGCGGCGTTACGCGCGCTGCTTGCGAGCATGGAGGAAGCGGACAAGCGGTAACTTATAAGCGTCTTTATTTCAGGAGCCCACTGTAACACTGGCGCGCTCCGGGCTGCGCGCCCAGTGTATATCATGAGGCCACGCCTACCCCTCGGGCATGGCCACCGCCCACTTGGTGCGCGGAATGATGTCACCACGCCAGTGGGCTTTTCTGTCCGCCACACGCGCCCCCCCAGAATTCCCGCGCACCTGGAGGGCCAGTTTGCGGGGCAGACGAATGACCCGGCCGAAGCGCCCCCTGGCGATCGGCGGCGTCCGGGGTGCAGGGATGCCAGGTGGGATGCCCCTGGCTGCCCCTGGGATGGGTGCAGGACCGGGGGGCGGCGTGGCGGCGGGGCTGGGCGGTGCCGGGGGTCCGCCCGCAGGGGGGCGGCCCCGACGTGGGGGTCGGGCCACTGGCGGCGGATGGTCCACGTCGAGGTGGGCCGGCTTGAGGCGGTCCACCGAAACGCGGTCAGGAGTACCGCCGATGTCCAGGGTGAAGTGCTTCGCCCCGGTCTCCAGCACGCGGAAAGGCCCGTCGTACGGGGGCCGCAGTGGTGTCCGGTGGGCATCGTGGCGGACGAAGACGTACTCCGCCGTGCGAAGCTCCGGGGCGACGTGCGTCGGTGGGTGCCCGTGGCATGCCGTTGGCACCGGGGCGAACCTCTGGGCGGTCTCTTGCAGAGCGGAGCGCTGCTGTGCCGCGGACCATGGTGCCGTGGAGTCGGGGAGGAACTCGCCCGGCACCCGCAGCGGTTGCCCGAAGACCAACTCCGCCGCGGATGCGCGCAGGTCCTCCTTGGGCACCGTCCGGAGGCCCAGCAGGACCCAGGGGAGCCTGTCGACCCAGCCGCCATCGCGGAGGGTGGCCCGGAGCGCGGCCTTCAATGAGCGGTGAAATCGCTCACACAGGCCGTTAGCCTGGGGGTGGTAGGCCGTGGTTCGGTGCAGCCGGACCCCGAGCCCCTGCGCGACCGCCCCCCAGAGCTCCGAGGTGAACTGGGGGCCGCGGTCAGACGAGATGTCTGAGGGGGCGCCGAACCCGGCGACCCAGGTGGCGATGAAAGCCTGCGCGACATCGGCGCCATTGTCGACGCCAAGGGCACGGCCTCTGGCCACCGGGTGGTGCGGTCCACCATGGTGAGGACTTAGGTGAAACCCCGCAAGGGGGGCAGAGGTCCCACCAGGTCCACGTGGACGTGGTCAAACCGGCGTTCCGGCACCGTGAACGGGGCCAACGGGGCCTGGGTGTGCCGGTGCACCTTGGCGCGCTGGCACGCGAGGCACGTCCTGGCCCAGCCGCGGACGGCCTTCCGGAGGCCATGCCAGACGAACTTGTCAGCGATCAGCCTTTGGGAGGCCCTCGCGCCCGGGTGAGACAGGCCGTGGATGGCGTCAAACACCTGGCGCTGCCAGCCCGCGGGCACGATGGGGCGAGGATGCCCGAGGGAGACGTCACACAAGAGGGCCGCGCCCGCGCCGTCGAACGGCACCTCGGTGACGCGGAGGCCCATGACAGCGGTCCGCAAGGCCTGGACGTCGGGGTCAGCGGCCTGGTCCGCTGCCATCCGGGCATAGTCGATGCCGAGGTGGACTGCGTGGGCGACGGCCCGGGAAAGGCAATCCGCCACCGGGTTGTCCTTCCCCGCGACGTGCTGGATGTCCGTCGTGTACTCGGACACGGCCGAGAGGTGACGCTGCTGCCGGGCCGACCACAGCTCGGTGACCTTGCCCATCGCGAAGATCAGCGGCTTGTGGTCGACGAAGGCAGTGAACGCACGGCCCTCGAGCAGATGGCGGAAGTGCCTGACCGCCAAGTGAAGCCCGAGCAACTCGCGGTCGAAGGTACTGTAACGGCGTTCGGGCGGGCGAAGCTGCCGGCTAAAGAACGCCAGCGGTTGCCAAGCTCCACGCACCCATTGCTCGTGCACCGCGCCCACCGCGTAGTCCGAGGCATCGGTGGTGAGGGCGATCGGTGCATCGGGCGCCGGGTGCGCGAGCATGGTGGCGTTAGCCAAGGCGAGCTTCGCGCCCGTGAACGCCGTGTCCATCTGCTCGGTCCAGGTAACGTCGCCTTTGCCCGGCTTACCTCGGAAAGCTTCGTGCAGGGGGCGCAGGAGCTGGGCGATACGGGGCAGGAACCGATGGTAAAAGTTCACCATGCCCAGGAACTCCTGCAGCCCTCTGATCGTGCGGGGGCGCAGAAACCCCTTCACTGCCTCCACCTTGGCCGGCAGGGGGACGGCTCCGTGCCTGGTGACACGGTGCCCCAGAAAATCGATTATGGCGGCGCCGAACCGGCACTTTGCGGGGTTCACAATCAGGCCATGCTGGCCCAGGCGTTCGAAGAGCGTGCGGAGGTGGCGTAGGTGCTCTTCGCGGGACGCGCTGGCGACGAGGATATCATCCAGGTAGACGTAGACAAAATCCAAGTCGCGCAGGATGCTGTCCATCATTCGCTGGAACGCCTGAGCCGCATTCTTCAGACCGAAGGGCATGCGCAGGAACTCGAAGAGTCCGGATGGCGTGATGACCGCCATCTTCGGGACGTCCTACGGCCTGACGGGGACCTGATGGTAGCCGCGTATGAGGTCCACCTTCGAGAAGAAGGACATGCCTGCCAAACGGGTGGAAAAGTCCTGAATGTGGGGGACAGGGTAGCGGTCGGGAGTCGTGGCGTCATTGAGACGGCGATAGTCCCCGCACGGTCGCCATCCCCCGCCGGGCTTCGGCACGATGTGCAGCGGCGACGCCCAAGCGCTCTCTGAGCGCCGAACGATGCCGAGTCGCTCCAGGGTAGCGAACACCGCTTTTGCCACCGCCAGCTTCGTCGGCTCGAGGCGGCGTGCCCGGGCGTAGACCGGTGGCCCGACGGTGGGGATGTGATGGGCCACCCCATGCTTGACGGCCCCCGCCGAGAAGGTGGGCCGCGTGAGGGCCGGGAATCCGGCGAGGAGGCGGGTGAATGCGTCCGCTGCAGGAAGCGTACAGACCAACGTGGCCGGAACCGAACCGTTCGGCAAGCCGCTTGGCAAGCCGCTCGTTGAGCTGCTCGCCGAGCTGGGCAACGCACAAGCGAGCGAGCTGAACGTCTCGTCTGGACAAGACGTCTGCGCTTGACGTCGACCAGGAGCCCATTAGCGCACAGGAAGTCCGCGCCAAGCAGTGCCATGGGCACGTCGGCGGTGACGAACGTCCATCGGAAAACCTGCCCTCCGAACCGCAGAGAGGCAGCGTTTTCCGTCCGTACGGATGGGCGTCCCGTTCGCGGCAAGCAGCGCGGGGCCCCCACCCGCGGCGTGCTTGTCTGACATGCCGGCGGGAACGACACTCACCTGCGCTCCCGTGTCGCACAGGTAACGGCGCCCGGAGAAGGTGTCCGTTATGAACAGCAGGCTGCTCGAACGGCCGGCGCTCATCGCCACTATTGAGCGCCGGCCCGGGCATTTCCCGACCTGTTGAAGGAGCATGGCGGATGACACTGCCGAGCTTCGTGGCCGAACTTGGCATGGAACCAGCACCAGGTGGTGGAGCTGGAGGAGCGCGGCTGGCTCCGCCAGGCCGGTGGAGTTGGCGGGTTTCCCCGCGGTGGCGGTTTTCGCCGCGGCGGTGGGCGGGGCATGGCGGCGGTCACGAGGTGCGTATCAGCATGCTGCGTATGCTGTATAAGCTGATGCTGTGGATCAGCAGCATCAGCAGCATTAGCAGCATCAGCAGCATTAGCAGCATCAGCCACGAGGGCCGTGACGGCCACGCCGACTCTCGCCCGCGTGTCCGAAGCGGCGAAGTACTTGTCCGCCTCGGCCGCCAATGCTCGGGGTTCCGTTAGCCCGGTCCCGGCCAACGCGAGGCGAACCTGCGCTGGAAGTTGGCGACGGAAAAGCGCCCGGAATAGAGAACCGGGGGCTTCGTCGCCCAACAGTGACAGCATATGGTCCATTCGGACCGACGGGCGCGTGTCACCGAGCTCGGGGAGATCCAGGAGGCGGTCGGCCCGTGCGTCGTCCGTGAGGCCGAACGTGGCTAGGAGTAGCCGCTTGAGTGCCTCGTACTTGTGGCCGTCCGGTGGGTGGCGAAGGACGGACACAACTCGAGCGGCTGTGCCGGGCCCGAGGGAGGCGACGACGTGGCAATAGCGCGTGTCATCGCCGGTGAGGCGCCGAAGCTGAAATTGGTCTTCGGCCTGGACGAACCAGACTTCGGCCTGAGCCTCCCAAAATTCGGGAAGTTTGATGAAGTTGGCCATGGCAATGGCGTCGCGTGTGGAAGGATCGCTCCGGCAGATCCAACGTCGAGGGTCACCAGTAAAGCGCGGCGTTACGCGCGCTGCTTGCGAGCAAGGAGGAAGCGGACAAGCGGTAACTTATAAGCGTCTTTATTTCAGGAGCCCACTGTAACACTGGCGCGCTCCGGGCTGCGCGCCCGGTGTATATCATGAGGCCACGCCTACCCCTCGGGCGTGGCCACCGCCCACTTGGTGGGCAGAATGATGTCACCACGCCAGTGGGCTTTTGTGTCCGCCACAATAGTAACAAAAAAAACAATTTTTTTTGTTTGTTAAACCACACAATCAACCTGCACCGTTCGGCGTGCCTCCATAAACAACGCCCCACCTTGGGGGTGGGGGTAGGTACACATCCAGGTGTAGTTGCTGCATGTGGATGTGTATGTGCCCCTGCTGGCCCACCTTAGCTGACCGTATCGAAGTTGAAGGGCGGAAACGGGATGATGCTGAGGACCTCAACTGAGGACCCGGTCAGTGCGGCACACTTGTGACCAGGTGCGTTTTGAACTTATATATATTGTTGCGGATCTCTCGAAGCCCGTCTACGTACAGAGGGGTGGGGGGGGGGGTGTTAAACCCCTTTTCCCCCTCGGGTCTTCGAGTCCTCGAGGCCTCGTCGCCACTCCCGTAGCGAGCGTGAGAAAGGGTATCGGGTCGATTCCACATGTACCTTCGGTACCCACGCTGCCACGAAAACGGGGACTGGACCTTGCACAAGCCACTCTAATTGAATACGCCCGAGCAGGTTGCGTATCACGTGACTTGTGCCGTTACTTTTATTAAACCCGATTCGAGCGGTTTTATTCGTACGATGCTAAGCCAATAGTGAAATGACGGGAACGGTCAAATGGAAGAAAGAACAGGTTTATTTACACTATACAAGGCGAAGAGACACAGAGCAGGCTTAATCAATCTTAACTTATCCCCCAGACACGGGCCCAATCACTCACGCAGGGAAAAGGAGGAAGGACAGTTCGCGCACCAAACGCGTCCTGGCGCCGTTCACTCCGGGACAGCTCACCGGGTGTGGCCCTCCGATGTTCATGGCACGTGTGCTGGGAGCGCAGGCAAGGAGATCGCGCGTCTGTGGCCCGGAATGGATCATCTCCACAAACGCGATTAACACAGCCACAGAGCACAGGGCACAGGGAGAGTTTATGTACAGAGGGGAGGCTTATAACAAGCAAGGGACTTCACTCGTGCTGCAACAATGTCTCTTTCTCACTGCTCAATCACCATGAACCAACCACGAACCAACTCTCTCCGTGGCGACTGACGCGGGGGGCTCGGGGCAGGGTTTTATATAGCCCCTCCCCGGTCCTACCCGAATGTTCAAAGCCCCTCCTCTCGCTGCCGTTGTGAGCCACTCCCATTGAGCTCCGATTGGCTGCTCGCTGCTTACCGGCCACTCCCTGCAGCTCCTCCCTTCGGCCTTGCCAGACTTGCTCCAGGCCTAGCACGTGGCATTCCAGCCCAAAAGAACACCTAACTCACTGGCCTGCTCAATGCAAACTAACACAGGAAAGGAGACTACGCTTACATTTAATAAGAAATAACTGAACTAAAGCAAGGCTACATGTTGTGGTGCGACTATTTACGACAGGGGGTCATCCTTTATTCACAAAACCGCAACACTACCCCCTCTCTCACCAGACTATTCCCGACTCAAATCCAACAATGGAACGACCGGTAGAGCCTGGCATGCAAATTTACTTTACTTTTAAATGTGACACATAGGTGTAATCGCTCTAGCATTTACTCTGACCCATGTGTGCGACATTTTTAACACTAAATATGTCCCCCCCTATTGCGTTGAGCAGCTACTCTAACAGATTCACACCCACAACTACCTGAGTATTTCCGGAATTTTCAAACTAAACACATAGCCGGTGGGCACATTCTTATATGTACATGCACAAAACTTAAACCTTATTTACCATTCTATGACCCAGGACCTGTACTTTAGGAAGAAAGAATTGGAGGGGAGAAGAACACAACACACTCATAAATGGCACTTGCACCTTGCGTCTTCTGTGTGCGGCTAACAAACCCGGCTGGCCCTGACCGGCATACAGGCCATTTGAAGCATCAGGGCCATCTAATCTTACACGTCTTCTTCATACCTGGCACACGATAATAAACAATGCTTTTTATTGGCCAGCAGGGCCACTCCCACGTCGTCCAACTGCGTGGCATCAGTGCCACTAAACAAGTGGTCCGAAGGTGCAAGATGATTTTGCAGCAAGATGCTGCACAGCAGAGGTGCAAGGCCACAAGGCTTGTGGTCCATAAGTGTGACAAGGGTGCAGCAAAAATGGGGTTGGCAGCAAAGTGCTGCACATGTCGGTTGCACAGGTGTAGCAAGGGTGCAGCAAAAGGACTGACAGCAAGGTGCTGCACAGTTCGGCTGCACCGGTGCGACACGGCAGAATGGATGCTGCATGGTTCGGCCTCCAAAATGGTCCTGGGGCGGGGAGGGAAGACGAAGCGCAACAAGCAAACGGAAAGGACACAGTGGCACACAAAAAACAAGGTGACCAGGCACCACCATGCCTGGTGCAGTGCGAGGGATGCGGAAGAGCGAGCAGAGCAAACTCGTCCCTAGCCGTCCGTACCCCCCACCATTGGCAACACTACCCTAGCCCCCCTTGTATTTACAATCCGTCTCTACGTCTTGTCTCCCATATCCCCCTCTATGCCAAATTCGTCCCCAACTCCCTTCCAGGAAGGAAGGGATGGAACACAACAATGTCCTACTTACGTCATGATGCGTCTTACCACTCAATCAGCCTACAGAGCCTCAGTGTGGAGCTCGTCCTCCTCGGTGACTGGCTGTGTATGGTGCGAAGGGATTTCTCATATCCTAACTACTCGAGTAACATTACTCATTTAAACTGCCCGGGGTCATACCCTGCCAATCGGCCTCTTTAAACTATGTGGTTTCAAGAACCCGAATCCCCATTGCCCACGCTGCGGTGCCCTCCTGAATTTGGGTCTCACCCCCAACAAATTTTCGCACTGTGCCCTCGCACAATTTCGGGGCTGGGTCGTGTGGCTCTACCAGCAGGTCCACTTACCTGCGCACCTCCGCCACTGAAGCCGCCCCCCGAGCTTGCCTGCTTCTCACACTACACTAACCGGGGAAGGCCCTCCCTGGCACTTACCCCCTCCATGCCCACCTTGGCATCGGGCAACCCGGGTCCTCTCCTGGGATCCTCGGGCGCCACTCAACTCTAACCTAACCGGCTCCCAGAGCCTACCTGCGGCCTCACCTGGATGACAAACTACCAGTGGCGGAGTGCCTCAATAACTACACGCACCAAATAAGCCACACACCCAGCCATTCCACAGTCTCATGCACCCTACAAAGCACTTCTTTCCACTACCCGCACCACAGGTGTCAATATCCATGCAATTTACCTATGCCCTCTACCTGGCTTTACACTACCCACCCCGGGCTTTCGTGAATGGGTTCCACTCCCCCCATTCACTCCTTCGCACCATGCATTCCACACCACTTACTTCCACACCAATACTTTCACACCTTTTATTCACACAACAACACAATTCCGTTTGTTCTCACTCACAATTCCTCTCACACTACAACACAACTCCTCAAACACACAGCATCATCTATTTACCTGATTCCCCTAAAACTCGTGCTTCCCTCGTCGTCCCTTTACACTAAGCACACCCTTTTCTTTAACAACCACCTAAACTCTCTACGTCCCCTCTATAGTTCAGGTGTCACTACTTAATTATTTTGTGTCTACAGTCAGCTAAATCTCTATCATTATCCTAGCCCTCCCTCAGCTAGCTTCGGTGCCCCATGGAGGCAACCATTGCTGGCCCCTCCATGAGCCTAACACTGCCATGCCCCTAAACTAATGCTCATGCACCCCCCCCCCCCCCCCCCCCACCGTGTGAGGAATGGTTGCACTACCATTCCCCCATGTGGGTACACTACTCTCACCAGTCCTCTACACTACGAGCCCCCATTCATGGAGGTACATTGTCGCGGCTCGGCCTGGAAGGGCCGAGCGATCCATGCGGGTGGTTGGTCACCTGTATAGGGTGTCCGTCCAGCATTTTTGATCCAAGGGGGGAGGGATTGATGGGCCCAGGTGCCGGGCTCCATCCCTGCACGGGGCCTCACGGTCCCACGCACGATGACCCAACCTCCCACGGTCGGAGCCCCGCGGCCGCCAGGGGGCGCATCTCCGACCTCTCCTACCCCCCTCGAACCATGCCGATCGCCTTTCCCGCCAAGGCGCGGCACTGACCATACAGGGCGGGGCCCGGCACGAATCGTGCAAGCCGCCGCGGCAACGATCCCCGCCGATCCCCGTTGCACACAAAGCACCCCGCGCACCAAGGGCTTGTGTCGGCTATACGTCGTGCTAAACGCTAACCCCCCCCCCCCCCCCCGGTCTGGGTCGATGCTTGAGCTGCATTCTCACACCCACATGCGACCCGCTCCTTACTCGCACACCGAGGCGCTCTAGCGCCTCCCATACACTCCCTGCATTCGGTTACCGCACGCTCTCGTGCATTCTCTTTCCTTACACACTCAGGTGCACACCACTCAGGCACACTCATGCCGTTCACACACTCCATTATCACACACTCCTCTGTTACACACTCCATAGCACACTTGGCCATTGCACACCCTCGCGCACACTCTTTTGTTACACACTCAGTAACAACCATGGGTGTGCACTCTCCCGGTACACACCCAATCACGCGCTCTGATGTGCACTCCTGCACACTCTCTTCGGCCATTGCACACTCTGTTTCACACTCGGTTTCACACTCTTCCCACATACACTCCGTTATACACTCGCGCTTCGGTGCCGTTCGCACACGTGCGCCATTCACCCTCACACATCGCACCACGGACCTTCCATGAGCGCCCGGGTTACGTCGCGATCCCAAGCGCACCAAAAATCTTTTCGCACCAAACATTTTCGCGTCATACACGCTCCTACTCACCTTAAGGACCCTCTTCTCCGCCAGCGCCTGCGAAACCTTTATTGGGATTAGCAAGCGCGGCATCACAATGCGAACACGGACTTTGAGTACATTCCATCTCAATCTCCAATTTAATTTCTGATTCTATCTCTGCCGTCACTTCGGCCCCAATTTCAACTATGATCATTTCATTGTCCTCGACGACCGCCGGCGCCAATACAATTGTCTTCCAATTCGACCTTCCCCGATGCTCCCGACATTCCTTTATTCAATTCGACGGCCGTCGGCTCTTCTACACCCCGAGTCGCGATTTCTATTCCCTCGGTCAATTTCCCCGCGCTCTGCTCCAGCTCGCTCCCCATGCGTTCCTCGCACCGCGTTACCTCGTCACGTCCCTTTGCAACCTCTTCACTCAACATGCGCCTTATGTCCTTCCCCATCTCTTTCGTTTCCTTTTTTGACGCCACCCTCATTTTTTTCAATTCGTTCTTTCGGGTGTCTATTTTGCTTTCCAGCCCGTTTTTCACCTCTTCCAATTGTTCATCCATTTTTTATGTCCCTGGTTGATTTGTCCCCCATTTCCTTCAATTGGCCCCCCATTTCTTTCAATTGGCCACCCATTTTGCTTCCCAATTCATTTTTCGCCTCCTCCAATTCCCGGGTGGATTTGTCGCTCTGAGCATCCATCTTTTTCTCTTGGATGTCCATCTTCCCATTTATTTTATTCATGTCATTCTTTTGGGCGCCCATCATTTCTTTCAATTCTTTTGTGGATTTGTTACCCTGGGCGTCCATTTTCCCGTTTATTTCTTTCATGAATTGCGTCATGAGTGCGTACAGGTCCGAAACCGTTGGCACCGCGGGCTCGGCCCTCGCCGCCATGTGCGAGGCGCCGCCATTTTCTACCCCAGCTACCGGCCCCTCAATGTATTCCTTCATTTCTCCCAATTCTTCCCGAGGGTCCTGGGTTATTGATTCTACCTCCTCTACCTCCTCATTTACCCCCACCGGCATTCGACCGCCTTGACTAGCCATGGCACGAATTAAATTTGGATTTTAATAATTAAATTTCATCCGCTCTTAATTTTCGAGTGTGTTAAGCGCACTTCGGGTCCTACTCCAAACTCCTGACACCAATTGTTGTGGCCAATATGCAAAATTGGTGTCCAAAATTTGGTCTAAAAATTTTCGTCCAGGTTCCAAATCCCCACTCCTGACTACCAATTGTTGTATATCTGCCGCCGGCCTTCTCCCCTTACCAAGGGGGGATTAGTCCCCTTGTCTGTGACTGACCTGGCGTGACCCAGGACCTATTACGTCCCTTCCGGACAGCGCTAAATAGGGTTTCAGGACCAAATACGCTGTTACCTAAGTACTAGCGCTGCCCTGGAAGCGAGGAAATAAGCCCCGCACGAACCACGTGTGTTGGTGATATGCTGAGCGGTTGCGTATACGTGATCCGCGCCGTTATTACTTACTAGGCCCGATTGGAGCGATCTTATTCGTACCACGACTCGCCAATGGAGAAATCACAGGTACGATCGAATCAGGAAAGAAAGAACACAGGTTTATTTACACTATAGAATGGCAGAAGAACCAGAGACACAGAGCAATCCTTAAAAACAGTCTTACACTTAATACCCAGGACAAACTGGCCCGTCTCATGCACACACTCACACGGGGATTGCAGATGACAGGATGATGTTCAGCGCGTCCAGGGATGGCTCTCGTGCAGCTTCCTCCGGTCCCCGGCACGTCCCGTGTAGATGGATGCAGGAGAAGGCAGGAGCGCGTAGCGTGTCGCCTGAACGGAACGGTTACCCTGGGCGAGCGGTAGGGAGCGGACTTTGGCACGTCTGGCTGCACCCGCGTACTTGTACGGTTCAACGCCTCTTCTTATATATCCTGGCGCACACGTTCTAATGCGAGGTCAACGTTCAACAACGGCGAGTGGTGCACGTTTCTTTTTCTTTCTTTTTCTTCTTCTTCTTCTTCTTCTTCTTCTTCTCTCTCTCTCTCTCTCTCTCTCTCTCTCTCTCTAACAAATCCTTTCGCGCCACTCGTGCAAGCCAGTCCTTCAAGTCCTTTGCCACTGCCGTATGCACGCGAGTCCTCTTATCAAGCTCCCCTCTCTGCAAGTCCTCTGCAAGTCCTTTTGAGGGCTTTGCGCAGCGGGTTATATAGGCACACCCCGCTATCCTTCTGGAACTCACCAGATGCGCTTCACCACGCCCTCTCACGCCATTCCGCTCGAGCTCTGATTGGCTGGTGGCTCTTTCTGTCATTGCCTCTGCCGCTCCCGACCTCAACGCCGCCCCCACCCTTTTAGGCCTACCTCGTGTTACTCGACTAGTGGACAGCCAAATGGGGCGCGGGATGGATTGCGCCCATAGACGTAGAATTGGAGGTTGGAGCAAAATGAATGGAATGGCCTATTCTCCGGTCTTTACACAACGCAGGTACGAAGAGGGGAAATGGCCTATTCTTACACATACTAAGACATAACTATACTACAAATGGGCCCTGATGTTGCTCGTGTGACTAACTATGGGGGGCAAACCTTTAATGACTTCAATGTGCCAATCTCAAAACCGCAGCAATATATACATATATACACGAATAGTTTGGTTGTGCTGTGTTCTTGGGTTGTGCTGATGGTTTGGTGGTGTGTGTATGTATATATATATATATATATATATATATATATATATATATATATATATATATATATATATATATATACGAAGTGTGTTCAAAAAGTATGTGACCTTAATTTGTCGTGCGTAAACAAATGAAGCTAGGGAGGCGTTGATTGGTGCACGTATGTAGGCGATCCTAATGCGCACGCGTGAATTTTTTCCCACCTGCAGAAGCTGTCATTCGACGGCAGACCGCCGATGAGTGAGGAAGTGTAAGTGAGCGCCGTCGGATTTTCGTTTTTGACAAAATGACGGAAAAACTTGAACAATGCTACTGCATCAAATTTTGTGTAAAGCTTGGCGATTCCCAAGTGGAAACGATCCGCAAGATTCAACAGGCCTTCGGGGACGAAGCAATGAGCACCACACAGATAAAGGAGTGGTACAACCGCTTCAAAGATGGCCGCACATCAGTGGAGAGTGAAGCACGTTCGGGTAGGCCTTCAACATCCCGAAATGAGATCGTCATTGACCAATTGAGGACCCTGGTGATGCAGGATCGTCGAATCACGATCAGAGAACTTGCAGACGAGGTGGGCGTCAGCATTGGATCCGTTCATTCCATTATGAAGGAGGATTTGGGCTTCAGGAGAATCTCAGCGAAGTTCGTACCAAAGCTGCTAACGATTGAGCAGAAGCAACTCCGTTTGGAGATCGCACAGGACATGCTGGAGACTGTGAACAGCGATCCCAGCTTCCTCAACACAGTGATTACTGGCGATGAGTCCTGGGTTTATGGGTACGACCCAGAAACCAAGTTGCAGTCATCACAATGGAAGCATCCAACATCCCCGAGGCCAAAAAAAGCAAGGCAGGTCCGCAGCAATGTCAAAGTCATGCTGACCGTCTTCTTCGACTCCAGTGGCGTGGTTCATCAAGAGTACGCACCACATGGCACAACCATCACCAAGGAGTATTACCAAGAGGTTCTGCGATGCAAACGGCCGGACCTGTGGGCAGCGGGCAATTGGCAGCTCCATCACGATAACGCACCCGCCCATTCTTCACATTTGATACAGAGTTTCTTGGCCAAACACAACACACCTGTGCTTCGTCAGGCTCCCTACTCTCCCGACATGGCTCCGTGTGACTTCTGGCTTTTCTCCAAGCTGAAAATGCCCCTGAAAGGGACCAGATTTCAGTCCAGAGAAGACATCATGCGGAATGCGACGGACCAGCTGCGCACCATCCCAAAAGAGGCGTTCCAGCGCTGCTTCCGAAAGTGGCAGAACCGTTGGGAGAAGTGTGTGGCAGCCCAAGGGTACTACTTTGAAGGAGATTAGTGTAAGTTTGTTGTATCTGGATACGAGTATTTTTTATGAACAAAGGTCGGATACTTTTTGAACACACCTCGTATTGTTACGGTTTTGGCGAAGCCCGTTCCCTTACCAAGGGGAGATTAATCCCCTGGTTCTACTTGGTTCTTCGAACAGCGAGACTGAGTCGCCACTTCCGGGCAGAAGTGGAAAAGGGTCTCGGGACAATTTTCGCACGTACCTAAGTAGCCACGCCGCCGCGGAAGCGGGGACCGAGTCTCGCACAAACCATGCGTAATTGAGTACACCCGAGCGGATGGCGTACCGCGTGGTCTGTGCTGTTACCTTGCTATTGGAACCCGATCAGAGCGATATAATCCGTACCACGCTAAGTCAATGATGGAAGGGACGAAACGGTCAAATCAAAGGAAGAACACGTTTAATTATTATTTACACAATGTACACTGGTAGAAGAAGAGAGACACAGGGCTGTCTTAAACAGTCTTAACTTATTTCCCCAGACAAATGGGCCCACTCACTTACACACAGGGAGATGAAGGAAGAAATGTCCATGCACCGAACGCGTTGGCTTTGGTCGTCCAGGAACAGCTCACCCGGCGTGGCCCTCTGGCGGTCACCGCACGTATCCCGGCGAAGACAGGCAGGCAGGAAAATCCTCGCAGCGCGTATCTCAGCAAAAGCAGGCAGGAGGAAATACACGCGCGTCTCTGGCCTGGCACGGCTGTCTTTCACAGCGCGATTAATACAACTGCGTGCTTTGACTCTCGTAACTGAACTCAGCGCAACTTGCCCTTCAACTCCTCGGGGATCTGACTCCAGCTCAACTGAGAACTCAACTTGTAACTCATGCGTGTCTCACCCGAGCTCATAACTTGTAACTCGTCTGCCTCCCTTCTCATAACTGAGCGCTCCGAACCGACTCTCATAACTGAGGTGGGGGCTCTGGGCACAGGGTTATATTGCCCCCGCCCTAGTCCGCATCGAATGTTCCAAACCCCGCCTTTTGCCGCAGTGGTAATCCACTCCCCTCGAGCCCTGATTGGTGGCTCGTGCTTACCGATCACTCCCACTCCTCCTGTCCCACCTTCCTTCGGCCTTGATAGACTTGTTCAGGCCGGCCTCGTGGTATTTCGCGCCAAAATCAAACGCATGGAGGCATCGTAAAGGACCTAATTCCCATTATTCTACTCATCGCAAAACTAAACATAGGAAAGGTCTACGCTTACATTTACTATGAAATAACTCAGCTTAAACGAGGCTACGTGTTGTAGTGTAACTAAACTATGAGGGGAAATTAACCTTTATTGTTAAAAACACAAAACTGCAACAATATATATATATATATATATATATATATATATATATATATATATATATATGTATGTAGCGGCTGCCGCTGGGGTTACACAATCGCCTTGCACCTATCAAGGACGCGGAGCGATCACCAGGCCGGGCTCGTCCAGGACGCCCGGGCAGGCCCGCGCTCGACTTGCCAGGCCTCGGTCGGGACGCCCGGGCAGGCTCGCCCTCGGCTTGCCAGGCCGCAGCCGGCCCGCGGGGCCACGCCCCCTGGCGCCAGGCCTGGGCAAACCCCCTGGCGGAATAGATATATATTGCCGACCGTAAAACGTTTTTCCCAGAGTGCCTGAGTGTTTGATTCTAATAAAGCAGCTCAGATGAATTCAAGCTTTTTGTCGCGTCCATTCTTTCGATCGACGTGGGAGCCACAGCTCCTTCATTGGTGACCTACCGACATGGACACGGCAGTCGCCCTTAAACTGCCTACCTTCTGGGAGGCTCACGCGGCGGTTTGGTTCGCACAAGCGGAGTCCCTGTTCGCCCTGCGGGGCATCACGGCGGACGACACCTGCTTCCACCACGTGGTCGCTGCGCTCGGTTCAGCCACCGCAGCCCGCGCCCTGAGCCTCCTCGAGAGCCCGCCAGCCGCGGACAAATACGGCGCGATTAAGAAGCTTCTCCTCGATGCTTTCGCCCTCCCAGCGGCGGAACGCGCACGGCGCCTGCTCGATTTGCCGGAGCTCGGCGACACGCGCCCTTCCGAGCGAATGGACTACATGCTTTCGCTGCTCGGCGAGCACTCTCCGGCATTCCTGTTCCGGGAGCTGTTCCTCCGTCAGCTGCCTAACCCGGTACGCCTCGCCCTGGCAAGCACGACGATCACAGATCCCCGGGCCCTTGCCAGAGAAGCCGACAAAATCTCCGCCGCGGGACAGCGCATCGCAGCGGCGACATGGGACCCGCCGCCGCCTGATGCACCATCCATGGCGCCCGAGCACCCGGCGCGTTCGACGGCCGAACTGCCGACGCAATTGGCGGCCGCTATACCGAGCCGACCACGTTCAGCACGACGTCCGAAGCCTCCACCCGACCAAGCGTGGTGTTCCTATCATGCCAGGTTCGGACAGAAGGCCCGGACATGCCGACCCCCGTGCACCTTCGGCGGGTCGGGAAACGGCCAGGCCGGCGTTCATTACCTGCCATGAGCGCCGGCCACAGTCACACGGGCAACTTACTGTTCATCACGGATAAAGCGTCCGGACGGCGCTTCCTGTGCGACACCGGCGCCCAAGTGAGCGTCATGCCCGCCTCTGACCAGGACAGGCAATCCGCGGTTTGCGGCCCCTCCTTGGTTGCGGCCAACGGATCGACTATCCGCACCTTCGGCCCGCGCAACGTCACCCTCTGCTTCGGCGGCCAACGCTTCGCTTGGACGTTTGTAACCGCCAACGTGCCCATGGCTCTGCTCGGCGCCGACTTCCTCTGCGCACACGGACTGCTGGTGGACGTCCAACGGCGTCGTTTAATCAACGCTGAAACCTTCAGCTCCCTGGTATGCACATTGAGCAGCTCCGCGCCGACCGAGCTGGCATGCACCGTCCCGGCGGCGAACGAGTTTGCTCGCCTGCTCGCGGAGTTCCCGGCCCTCACGCGGCCGACGTTTTCGGCCGTCGCAGTACGGCATGGGATCGAGCACCACATACCAACCACGGGCCCGCCGGTCTACGCCAGGGCCCGCCGCCTCGACCCAGCCAAGCTTGCCGTTGCGAAGGCCGAATTCGACGCGTTGGAGCACCTCGGCATCGTGCGGCGCTCCGATAGCGCGTGGGCCTCGCCACTGCACATCGTGCCAAAGCCGGGGGGTGGATGGCGCCCGTGTGGCGACTACCGCCGTCTTAATGACGCTACAACACCCGACAGGTACCCGATCCCGCATATCCAAGACTTCTCCGCCCGTCTGGCGGGACGGGTCATTTTTTCAAAAATTGATCTCATACGGGGATATCACCAGGTACCTGTCAGGGCGGCCGACGTCCCTAAAACGGCAGTCATCACGCCGTTCGGCTTATTCGAGTTCTTGCGGATGCCGTTTGGTCTCAAGAACGCGGCTCAGGCGTTCCAGCGCTTGATGGACGGCGTGCTGCGTGACCTGCCGTTCCTTTTCGTTTACCTGGACGACATCCTCGTCGCCAGCACGTCCCGGGCCGAGCACCTCCTCCACCTCCGAACACTGTTCGGGCGCCTCAGCGAGCACGGCCTCATCGTCAACCCGGCCAAATGCCACTTCGGCACGACGGCCGTTGATTTTTTGGGCCACCACATCACCAAGAACGGGGCTGTGCCGCTGCCAACCAAGGTCGAGGCCATCACCACTTTCCCGCGTCCCCGCACCATAAAGGCCCTGCAGGAATTCCTGGGAATGGTGAATTTTTATCACCGCTTCGTGCCCCGCGCTGCTCAACTCATGCGGCCCCTCTACGAAGCCCTCCGGGGCAAGCCGGCCAAGCACGACATCGCCTGGTCCGCAGCAATGGAGTCGGCCTTCCAAAGCTCAAAGCGGGCCCTCGCCGACGCAACACTGCTCGCTCACCCGGTGCTCAACGCTCCCATCGCCCTCACCACGGATGCCTCCGACTACGCGGTGGGCGCCGTACATGAGCAATGGGTGAACGGGGTTTGGCAGCCACTCGCTTTTTTCAGCCGGCAGCTCCGGCCGAACGAGCTCAAATACAGCACGTTTGACCGGGAGCTCCTCGGTCTACACCTGGCCGTCCGCCATTTCCGCCACCTCCTGGAGGGCCGACCTTTCACGGCGTTCGTCGACCACAAGCCGTTGGTTTACGCCATGGCCAAGGTCACGGAGCCATGGTCGGCCCGCCAACAGCGCCACCTCTCCGCCGTGTCGGAGTTTACCACGGACATCCGGCACGTCGCCGGCAAAAACAACGCCGTGGCCGACTGTCTTTCCCGGGCCAGCGCGAACGCGGTCCACCTGGGCGTGGATTTTGCGCTCATGGCGGCGGACCAAACCACCGACACCACGGTGCAAGCCCTCCGGGCGGCGGACACGGGCCTCCGCCTGGCCGACATCCCCTGCGCGGACACTGTCCTGCTCTGCGACGTCTCCCAAGGCCGGCCTCGCCCCATCGTGCCCGTCACCTGGCAACGCCGCATCTTCGCCTCCCTCCACGGCCTTTCCCACCCGGGCCGGAAAGCTTCCCAGAAGCTGGTGTCAGCGCGTTTCGTCTGGCACGGCCTTCGTCGGGACGTCCGCGATTGGACCAGCGCCTGCACCGCCTGCCAACGGGCCAAGGTCCACCGACACACCCAGGCCCCGCTGGCACCTTTCACCGTGCCCGAACGACGTTTCGACCACGTCAACGTGGATCTGGTGGGCCCCCTTCCCCCATCACGAGGGTTCACACACCTGCTCACCATGGTGGACAGGACCACCAGGTGGCCGGAGGCCGTTCCCCTCGTCTCCACCACCACCGCCGACGTGGCGCAGGCCTTCATCGCCACCTGGGTCGCCCGCTTCGGCGCACCGGCGGACATCTCGTCAGACCGCGGACCACAGTTCACCTCCGAGCTGTGGGGCGCGGTCGCCCGCAACCTGGGGGTCAAGCTCCACCGTACTACGGCCTACCACCCCCAAGCAAACGGGTTGTGCGAGCGATTCCACCGCTCCATGAAGGCCGCGCTCATGGCCGGCCTTCAAGACGGCGGTTGGGCCGACCGGCTGCCGTGGGTCCTTTTGGGCCTTCGCACGGCCCCCAAGGAGGACCTCCAGGCATCCACCGCCGAGCTGGTCTATGGCCAGGTGCTACGCGTCCCGGGCGAATTCGTGCCCGACGCTACCAGCCCCTGGTCCGCAGCTCGCCAGCGCTCGGACCTCCAGGAGGCCGCCCGACGGTTTGCCCCCGTGCCGACATCCCACCACGGTGACCCCCAGTCCTACGTCCCCCCAGCACTCCGCACCGCGGAGTATGTTTTTGTGCGTCACGACGCACATCGGTGGCCACTCCAGCCGCCGTACGACGGGCCCTTCCGGGTGCTGCGACGGGACGACAAGTCGTTCGTCATCGACATCGGCGGCAGGTCGGACCGGATTGCAGTGGACCGCCTCAAGCCGGCGCACGTGGACGTCGACCACCCACCACGGGTGGCCCTCCCGCCGCGGCGAGGCCGCCCCCCGTCCACGGTGCCCCCCACTCGACCGCCCACCACCTCACCGGACCCCCTCCCACGGCCCACCAGGGGTCGCTTCGGCCGGGTCATCAGGACCCCCCTCAAGTTGACCCTGCCGGTGCAAGTCGATTCTGGGGGGACGTGTGTAGCGGCTGCCGCTGGGGTTACACAATCGCCTTGCACCTATCAAGGACGCGGAGCGATCACCAGGCCGGGCTCGTCCAGGACGCCCGGGCAGGCCCGCGCTCGACTTGCCAGGCCTCGGTCGGGACGCCCGGGCAGGCTCGCCCTCGGCTTGCCAGGCCGCAGCCGGCCCGCGGGGCCACGCCCCCTGGCGCCAGGCCTGGGCAAACCCCCTGGCGGAATAGATATATATTGCCGACCGTAAAACGTTTTTCCCAGAGTGCCTGAGTGTTTGATTCTAATAAAGCAGCTCAGATGAATTCAAGCTTTTTGTCGCGTCCATTCTTTCGATCGACGTGGGAGCCACAGCTCCTTCATGTATATATATATACCATCATGGCTGAGAGTAGTAAATGGGAGATTCAACCACCACAGCTAAAGCAATCAAACTCATGATTTTATATAAACACGTGACACAAGACAAATTCTCACACCTCCTGTTGTAATCAAGAAATAAAGAAAGGCAGAAAAGCTGATCAGATTTCAAAACCACGGGTGAGATGTTTTAAATACTCAGAACTTCAGAACTTTTAACGATTTTTTGTTTATATGAGATAGTCATGAAACGAGGATCTCCCAGGTTGGCTTCATATCAAAGACATAACCGGGAGGTAAAGGACCAATTTAGACTAGGCTAAATTTCTGATTTTTTTTTGGCAGAGGCATTTCTGAGTAAAAGTTGGTATCCGGGCGTTTTAGGTGGATATGAGGGTGCTGATCACGAAAAAAACGGATACCAAGCTGAAATGTGCATATTTAGGGCCTAAATCAGCAAAAAACAAAATGGCCGCCAAAAAAGTTTATGCGATATTTGTTTTTTTTCTTCAGAAAAGTGGAATGTCGTAGTAATACTTGGTATCCATGCTTATTAGCTGTATATGAGGGTGCTGATCACGATAAAAAATAATACCAAGCTGAATATTACATATTTAGGGCTTAAATCAGCCAAAAAACAAAATGGCCGTCAAAAAAAGTATACGCGATATTGACATTTCTAATTTTCTTTTAAAAATAGGAATGTCATAGTAGCACTTGGTATCTATGCTTATTAGCTGTATGTGAGCGTGCTGACCACGAAAAGATAGGATACCAAGCTGAATTGCAGGCTTTCAATGGAAGATGTTTCATACACCATATTGGCTTTTATTGCCGTTTTACCTTGATTGGCATTACATTGCTTTCAGATCACTGTCAACTGTATTTTCTAGTTAAGGTTGTTATCATGTCTAGTTAAGGACGGTTTATTTACCGGGACGGTGACATGCAACCTCTCTTTCTTTTATTTTCAGACTAAATCAAGATGGATCCTGTTGCTACTCTGAAACGACCATCATCGATTGACTTCGCCTTATGCATTTTATGCCAAACAGATGGGGATTTGCGATCTGCCAGCAATCAAGGTCTAGCCACACTCGCTAAGGCTTACGAAACCAGAAAGAAATTACGCGACCCAAAAAACCGCAATATAATTGAGCGTCTGGATCTGGCGTTGGGTTCGAATACCACCTCAATCGTATGGCACAAAAACTGTTATGTCCAATTCACCGATAAAAATAAACTTCTTCGCCTAGAAAGACTGGAAGATCATCATCAGGACCGAGAAAATGTACCAACATGCAGCTCAGTTGTTGGGTCTACCCAAGGTCGTGTCATACGTCGGAGCTCTGTCAAGCCAGTTGACTGGACGCTGTGCATGTTTTGTCAGGATCGTACGTCAAAACAACGATTAAGTTCAGTTATGACATTCAATGTCAGCAAAGATATTTTAGAGGCATCTAAATTACATCACAAGCTATGCTTCAGTTTGGCAGGCGTTAGTGACCTCATCGCAGCGGAAGGTAAATATCACCTTCCTTGCTTAAGTTCGTTCAAAAGAAGTACATCCAAAGTCAAAGAAGATTTTCACACCAGTCAAGACTTACCTTTGATATGGCTTTCTTCAGAACTTATGTATGCAGCCCAAAAGGGTCATGTGCTGAGGCTAAGTGACGTCTGGGATCGGTATGTAAATCTTTCAGAGGAAGCTAACACAGTTATTCCGAAGTCCTTTGTAAGTCGTCGGACAACATTCAGGGAAAAACTGCAATCTCGAGTAGGTGATACCATCCTCTTTGTTCGACCTGATGGTGGGACATCTCAGAGAGAAACGTTGTTGGTACCATCTAAGTATACCGGCAATGCTGTATCTGGACTGACGGATGAAGCAGACGAACAACTAACAATGCCTAGGTTCGGGCCTGAAGAGGACATCTTCCTGTCGCTGGTGCATGTTGCCCTAAAACTTCGAGGAGATTTGCTTGATAAGCCTGGCCACGTGGGATTTGAAGTGAGCATCGGAAACGCACTAAGTTGCGTACCAGAGACTGTCTACATGTTCCTCAAGCTCTTATATGGTGGTCCGTGTCAGCTTGAAATAGAACCATGCGTTGCCAAAGAAGATGATACGAAACTAGAACAACAAGTCCTCAGCAGTGCTCAGGACATGGTATATGGAGTGAGCGGAGGCAGTAAACTGACGCCGAAACATATAGGGCTCGGCAGCACCCTGCACCAAACTACACGATCTAAGGAGTTGGTGGAAATGTTCCATAAGGCAGGACACACCCTCAGTTACCATCAAGTGTTGCAGTTGGACACAACCTTAGCCAAGTCCACAATTAAGTCTATGAATCCAAACACCGGTGCCGTCATACCACCTAATCTAGTTCCTGACCGCTTTCTGTTCTACACTGCTGACAATATCGACATACTGGATGAGACATTGGACGGAAAAGAAACCTTCCATGCCACTCAGCTGGCAGCGTGGCAGAGAGGACCATCCGCAGACGTGAAGTGGGACAGCATGGTTCTTTCTAAAGACCGAATGCTGCATGTCCCAGAGGTCATGGACACCTTAAATGCTGCAACTATGCCTGCCGTCAGGGCCGAACCATCTTTCAGTGGCCAAGTGGAAAAAACTTGGTATCATCAACCGTCCAAGGACACTGATTGTGCAGCAAGGGCCCAATCGGTGGATTTAGCGTTCAATTTCATGCGACTCAACTCAACAACGGAAACCAGTTGGACAGTATTCAATGAGTCCCTGACACAAAATGATCCTCCACAAACTACAGTTGGCTATATGCCCATAATCCTGGCACCAGCGCACGAGTTTGATACACTCAAAACAGTCGTGGAGCGATGTTTGGAAGTTTCATCTCGCTTCGGACAAGAATACACGGTACTGAGTGTGGATCAAGCACTTTATTGCAAGCTCATGGAGTTGAAGTGGTGCAATCCGGAGTACAAGAAGAGACTCATTCCACGTCTAGGAGGGCTACACATTTCAATGAACTTTTAAAAAGTTATTGGAGAACACATGCACGGATCTGGATTGGCAGAGGCCTGGGTTGAAGCTGGTCTAATGGGACAGAACACCATTGAAGCAGCATTGGCTGGCAAAAAGTTCAACAAAGCCATGCGAGCACACAAAATTACATGCCAGGCCCTATGGCGACTATTAGGACCCAATCTACTAGACTATGTGAAAGAAGCCGACGAGCAACTGCATATTCAAATATCCAAGGCTGCATCCGACCTGGCAGCTGTTGAGATCCTTGTCACCTTGCTGACAAACCCAACGTTTTCATCATTGATGTCAGATTTCCTGGAACGCAGAAAGGAGGACAATGTCAACTTCTCTTTCTGGTGGGGATACCTGGAAATGGTAGCAATTCTACTTATGTTCACAAGAGCCCAACGAGATGGACTTTGGGACCTTCACATCCATTCATTCACCTGCATGCTACCTTTCTGTCTCAGGTATGACCATGTAAACTATGGACGCTGGGGTCCTGTCT
Source organism: Myxine glutinosa (assembly GCF_964187855.1). NCBI lineage: Eukaryota > Metazoa > Chordata > Myxini > Myxiniformes > Myxinidae > Myxine > Myxine glutinosa. The sequence goes on from NC_136272.1 coordinate 99,968,107, forward strand.
ACTTGGCTGAAATGAGAAACCTACCAGAGTCAGTTCTCGAAGAATTCAAAAAAGGAAATTTTGTGGTCAAACGGTCGGCGCGTAAGTTCAATCAGGTTGATCCCGACCAGGCACAAGAGTGGTTGAATGGAACTGGTAAAAGGGCCGGAGGAATCGTTGGTATCACCAAAACCAATACAGCCTTGAACAGATGGGCATTGTCTTACAACCTGAGAGCACATATTGCAGCAGATACGCGTGAAATGTTGCAGATATATCCAAAAGACTTGCTCAGCCATAACGAATCGAAACCAGCAAGACAACAACATGACAATGCAGACGAGAACATTCTGCTCAGCATATTGGAACGCTTCCATGTGTTTGCACCTGATACGCATCACGCTGCGCTGCAAAACATTGCAACAAAAGACGTTGCTAGCGAAGAAATCCAAACATCGCTACTGAACGCACGAGTCATGGGTCAGAAACAACTGGATGAATTTGTGGAGGATAGACTTGTTGGAGACGCAGAAACCTCAGTGCCTCAGCACTCATTGTATGACACCATCAAGAAGAACAATGCTCCAACATTCGACGATCTTTATAAGGTAGTACAACACAGTGCCGAAAAGAACAAACGCACTGTTCTGAAAGCTGATCAAAACTTCCTCCAACGTTTGGTAACGGCATATGCATCTGGCCGCACGATCAACTTGGACAACGTGTTGAACCACGAACTTCTTCGAGTACCAGTCTCGCTGGCAGAGCTCAATGGCAATTTAAGGACAGGAAACAAATCGTTGCTGGCTGATATGTTGACAGCAGATGTTCCATGTCCTGCTACGCTCGATCTGCACGGGAAATCAGCTTGTCTTGTTATAGATGGACAGGCTCGAGTCGTGGCCATTGGGAAACCGGTTGCTGCCAAGACATTTGGAGACTTGGCAGACGTTTTCACAAGATCAATCTTCCAGTCAGGAATGCAATATCTTCGCATAGACGTTGTATTTGACAGATACCGAGATGAGTCGATCAAAGCAGGAACAAGAACCAAACGAACAAAGACAAGTCGTCCAATACGTCGTATTGTAGAAGGACGGGAGGTGCCACTGCCTAACTCCTGGATAAACTTCATTGCCCTTCCAGAAAACAAGGCAGCCCTTGCTCGCTTCCTCTCGGAAGAACTTCTGGCACATGCTCCTGGTGATACAGAGATTGTGGTTGCAGGGGGGTTTGACGATGAGCGTGAAATCAGGTCATCACGTGGCAATACTGACCTCACTCCACTAAAAGCAACACACGAAGAAGCGGACACACGCATAATTCTACATGTCATAGATAGTCGGCTGGACACTGTAGTTGTATGTGCGAGAGACACTGATGTCATGCTGTTGTTGGTGGCACATTTTCCGCGTGTCAGTTGCAGAAATCTATGGATGATGGCTGGTACTGCCCAGAAGAGAAAGTACATACCCATAGGTCCATTATATCACAACTTGCCATCAAATTCAGTCCAATCACTTCTGCCATTTCACGCTCTTACAGGATCGGACACGACATCGCACATCTGTGGACACACGAAACGTTCAGCATGGAAAGTCTTCCTTGAGTATCACCACCTTCTTGTAGGTTTGGAAGTAGGGAATTTGACCCCTGAAGTGTCAAAATCGACAGAAATATTTGTCTGCAAAATCTACGGGATGAACAATCTGGAGACAACAGATAGCGTTCGTCGGGTCATGTTTGAGAAGGCCTGCAAACCAGAAGCGATGCCACCCACGAGCGATGCTCTCAAATTCCACATCCAGCGTGTGCATTACCAATCTCTGATATGGAAGGAGGCACACTGCCCACTTCCGAACCTGCCGAATGTCACGGAGTTGGGATGGAAAAGGGTCGCTACCAATTTGCAACCAGTGCTGATGACACTCCATCCAATTCCTGAGTCGTGTCTTGAACTTGTTTCTTGCAGTTGCAGGTCACGGTGTCGTACCATGCGCTGTAGCTGCCGTAAAGCAAAACTTGGCTGCACAGCTGCATGTGTATGTCGGCAAGAAACTGACCAGGACGGTTGCTTTAATGACAATGTGTAATGTGTTAACGACATTATTCAACTTACCGTCGAGCCTGCATATCGTAAAAGACGTCATGACTGTGCTACCTGTATATAGTTAAACGTTCATATGTGATTGTTCACTGCATGTAATCGTATTAATCAATGAAGATCAAAAGTAAAGTTGTATTGCCTTGTAATCGTGTTGTTTATTATATGAGCTGTGTGGCACAAGGGTCCATGTGTAAGTGTCTGTAGATATCATTTTAGCTGCAGTTAGCCGATATTTAGAGCTATTTTGTAAGCAACCACCTTGAATGTGTCCTGTTTCAGTATATAGCTTTGGTCCAACACTAATAATAGTGCGCTCATATGCTTCCTTGACCTCGATAACCTGGGGCTAGACATCAAAATAATGATTCTATGTTCACTAGAACTGGAGATATCGTCAATATAAGATTTGATGGCGGCCATCTTGGAAAATGGCCGAAACATCGATTTCTGCTAAAATAGTATATACAAATTTGATTGCCCGGAAATATTCATCTTGTTTCACGTAAAGTGTACTTGTTGAAATGTCTTCCTGTGTGATTCTGAGTTCAGCGGCTAAAAGTTAAATATTTTGGCGGCCATTTAGTTTTTTCCAGATTTGAGCATCAAATACCAAAAATTCAGCTTGGTATCCTATTTTTTCATGATCAGCACCCCCAAAATAGGTTAAAAACACTTGTTACCAACTTTTACTCAGAAATGCCCCTATAACTTGTATTAGATGCATTTCTGGAAATTTAGCCTAGTCTAATTAAAGACCAAGCCCAAGGCCTATTCATGCACGAGATTGAGGTCAAGGCTGAGCCTGATGTTCATGTTGAAAGTGCAATGAAAGAATGGGTTTTTGAACTTATCAGCAGGCCGAGGGCAAAGCTCAAGATGGAGTGACAGTACAAGGAAGTGTGAGCCTTTTCAAATGAGAAAATAGGAGTTGAAAAAATGGAGAGAAACGCCATGGAAACGACCTCAATTCGGTGGATTGACATGCAGAGAAATACCTTCGAGAGTCTTTTTAAAATTTGGATTTGCCGGTTGAAAGCAAATACAAAGAGATGTTCAAAAGGTTATGGAACGAGCTATTCACAATGGTCCAAGAACCACTAAAGTCTTGTTTTATATACAGACTTGGCATTTAATATGGAATATATTTTTTTTCTTGACTTGGATTTCCTTTCTGAACTCAGAATATCAATCTGGTGAGTTTCTTTTACGCTTCGGTGATTTCTTTGTTAAAAGAACCATGTCACTGATTGTCTGTCGCAGCAAGAAGTCAATAACAGGATTATATCACAGGTGGCGTGACAAAATGTACGGACAGGTACATTTGATGATTGGCTTCACAATCGGGTATATAAGGGTTGTTGCGTTCTGTATTAGTGGAAAACAACTGCTGCACGTCGACAAAAGTTATTGCCGCTTCCTCTGGAGATGGTCCGTCAACTCGACAATGCTGTTTGTCATGGAGTGGTGGCTTTACGAAATTCTGGCATGAAACAGCGTGCTATTGCTTGGCAGTATGGCATCACTCAAGGTCAGGTGTCAAAGATCCTGAAACGAAATGCTCAGAGGGGTGTCCCTACTCCAATATCGAGGCCAGGACGTCCCCGCAGAAGCACAAGGAGGGATGATCGCCAGCTGCACCGGTTAGTCCGCAATGGCCGAACCAAGTCAGCTAATCGGCTTAGGGCTGAGTGGCAGCAACTGACAAATGTGCCTGCATCCAGAAGGCTAGTCAACCAACGACTGGTTCAAGCAAGCTATCGTGCCAGGCGTCCCCTGAGAAAGCCACGCCTGACAAGACAACACCGCGAGCGCCGATTGCAGTGGGCCAGAGAGCACCGTCAATGGCAGCCAGGACACTGGAATCACATGATCTTCAGTGACGAGTCTTGATTTCTGGTCTATCGTCAAGATGGCCATGTCCAAGTGCGCAGACAAGTGCATGAAGCCTACAACGAAGATTGTATAGTGCCAAGAGTCCAAGCTGGAGGTGGTGGGGTGACCGTTTGGGCTGCTTTTCATGCAGGGGGCAAAACCGACCTGGTTGTTCTGAATGGAAACCTGAACCAGTTCAAGTACAGGGCCATTCTGGAATAAACATTGCTTCCATTTGCTCATGTAGCCTTTCGAGGAAACTTTGTCTTCCAAGATGACAATGCATGGCCTCATCGTGCTCGCATGATCCAACACTTTCTTGCTGACCGTGGTGTTGAGCATATGGAGTGGCCTGCCATGTCCCCGGATATGAATCCGATAGAGAACTTGTGGGCAGAATTAACGTGTCAAATCGACAACTTGGACCAGCAGCCTACCTCTGTGCGTGAATTGCAGCAGGCTATTGTCACTGCATGGCAAGCGATTCCTGTCCAAACCTTGGCAAATCTCGTGAACAGCATGCCTCAACGTGTACGTGCTCTCCTGAATGCTCGTGGGGGTTACACGACGTACTGAACTGTAATTTTACTGTCTGTAATCCCAGTTGTAATTTAACTTTTGTTTTTGTTTAAAAAAAATTTGGCTAATTTGCAAAATAAAGAAATACTTCTGGAAAACGTACAGAAGTTTAACACAGTACTGTCCGTGAATTGAGTTCAATATCAGTTTCCATCACTTTCAGGATCAATTTATTTGCTTCGAAATGTCAAATGTGATTTTTGTTTCTTTTAAAGATCACTTTAACAAAATCTAGAATAATTTCAACAGAATTCCAATGAACTTTTGGTTCTACGTCAACTTGAAAGTAAGTTCACCCCCACAAAAAATATTCCACATTAAATGCCAAGTCTGTATATAATGTAGAGGATGTAATAATACCATGGTCCAAGAACAATGGTCCAAGAACCACGAAGGTCTTATTATAAATATCTATGTGTATATATATATATATATATATTTTTTATATATATATATATATATATATATATATAAATATATAATATATATATATGTGTATATATATATAAAATATATATATATATATATATATATATTTATTTATATATATATATATATATATATATACACACACACATATATATTATATATATCTATACACATATATATATATATATATATATATATATATATATATATATATATATAAATATATATATATATATAATATATATATATATATAGATAGATATATATATATATATACAGTGTGATTGAAAAGTAACTCCCTATTTTAAAATATTTAGAAATTATTTTTTTATTGTAATATTTTTCTCAACTTTTTAGTGTTTGTTCCTTAATGTATGAGAATTTAATCTGTGTTGGTTTTTTTTCAGATTATTTTTTGTTTGAAATTCGGAAGCCCTATAAACATGGCTGGACGTCTTACCCTGCAGGAGCGTGCCCAGCTAGCGGCACGTTACGAAGTTTGGAAATCCGTTGTTCAAGTGCAAAGATGGTTGGTGGAGGACCATTAAAGGAGCACATGCTCAAGTTGAGGCAAAGATGATCAAGAATTGTCATGCAAAACTCATGGCTACAGGACCTGTATCTGATACTCGAAGAAGCGGTCGCCCTTCCAAGTCCAGTGACCCGGAGACAGTGCAAGCAGTTCAAGAAATGTTTACACATAGCCCAAGGAAGTCAATTCGACAAGCAGCAAGGGAAAGTGGGCTCTCCTTTCACACAGTACGAACTGTGCTCAAAAAGGAGCTTAAATGGCATGCTTGGAAGCCGCACTACTGTCAAGCACTCTCTGCTGAAGACTGCGACATTCGCATGGAGTTTGGGGAGGTGATGCTGGCTTGGTATGAAGATTGGTCTGATCTCTTTAAAAATATCCTCTGGTCTGATGAAGCGGTATTTCACATCGGTGGGTTTGTGAACCGTCACAACTGCTATTACTGGGCAGGAGAAGATCCTCGTGTTATTTCTGAAAAAACGCAATATCGGCCCAAGGTAACGGTGTGGTGTGGAATGACCACACCGTGTTTGTAGGGCTTCCGAATTTCAAACAAAAAATAATCTGAAAAAAACCAAGACAGATTAAATTCTCATATATTAAGGAACAAACACTAAAAATTTGAGCAAATATATCACAATAAATAAATACTTTCTACATATTTTAAAATAGGGAGTTACTTTTCAATCACCCTGTATATATATATATATATATATATATATATATATATATATATATATATATATATATATATATATATATATATATATATATATATATATATATATATATATATATACTATATATATATATATATATGTATATATATATATTGTTGCGGATATGAGGACTGTATTTTTTTTGATTGTGTTGTATTGTGGTAAATTGGTGATGAATATTGCTCGAGTCTGCGCCTCCTGCCTCCGGAGCTGTGTAAAGGTCAAAAGGGCGTCCCATAATTAGTCCACAAGCATACACGTCAGCCAATAATAGAATACCCCTGTTCGATAGTTATATCTTATTCTGTGTTTTCGGGTAAGGCTGTGTCTCCCATTATAGTGGGGGGGCCAATGTTTTCCCGTTGAATTCAAATGTTAATTTGTGGACACTGGTTGGGTTGTCTTTAGGGATGATAGAAGTTGTAGAAAAAATATGTCTCCATTTTTTTCAAGTTCTTTATAGCGGCCATTTTGGATTATCAAAATGGCGTTTGTTGAAAACCGAAATTGTCATTATCTTGGCTTCTAAATGACCTAGAGTGTTAATTTTGGTGTCCAAATGTACATATTTGCGGATACTTAATCCAATAAACACACATTTATACACCTACATATGATCAAAAGGGTTATTATGGCAGCCATCTTGGATTTTCACGCACTTATGCCAACACATCCTTCTGTACTTCAGCTGGCATCACCACCTTGGTGATGATAGTCGTCAGGTCTTCACCCTCATGCGTCATGGGATTCATGGACTCTCTGATCACATTCTTCAGTCGACGAATGCTGTCTTCCTGCCGAGCCCAGACTGTGGTTGATAGGTCGTGGTGCTCCTTGCGTGTAGCTGATTGTGAGCCAGCCATCTGACGGGCTTCTTCAGCAAGCCTACTCAGCTCTGGTGCTGTCAGAAAGAACCTTTCGCGGGCACTGGCATTCTGGGTAATGCCCACAATACCCCCTGTCACCTTCATGATCCTGTTGATGTGCTCCAGTGCATGGTCCACACCTACAGCACAGAAGGGGATTTCATTCTTATGGACACTGAAGTTCCCATCCATGAACTCTTGGTAGATCCCTGGATCTGTCATCTTCAGGGCCTTCATCTCTGCAAGGTACCGGGGAGTCAGCCTGGCATATTTCTGTTTGTCATGTGCAAAGAAGTATATGCACATCTCATCCAGTGAAGACAGGTGAAGCTCAAATTGTCCATCACGGGTGGCACGGATGAATGTGTATATCAGCATTATCATCCGCATGTAGCGTCGCACAAACTTGAACAGTGGACTCTTGGCTTCTTTCCTCTCATCAAACTTTGCCATGGCCTCCAGGACTTCGTTTGACTCGAGGACAGCTAGCATGTTGTTCTGCGCGCTTGTCATCTCCTCTCGGTTGTGTAGATGACAGCTCTGGGCAACCTGTTGTGCTGACTGGGTACATGGGCCCCTCAGATGGGGATGCTCTTGGAAGAATTCGTCCACATAGAGGTCGAAGAGGGCTTGGACAGTGGTGATGTGGGCCTCCAAAGCCCTCTTCATGTGCTTGGCTTCCAGTATTTGTCTGGTCGTTGTTGGGCCATAGATATCAGCCTCAGACCAAGCCTCGTCAAGACCACTGTCCTCTATGGCATTCCCAGCAGCCCTCAGTGCAGCCATCACAGTGTGCATCTCCCCTAGTCGCAGTACCCACTTGCCTTTGCAGTCATCTCTGGTCATCTCCAGCTGTTTGGCTCGCTCATACAGGGCCATGTCTAAGGTGATCACTGTCTTCCTATCGGGACCCATGACCATGCAGTTGATTTGCTGTGTCTGTTTCAAGACTGTTATCAGTGTTTGCCATTCATGGGCTGGTGCTGCTACCAATGGCAGGGCGTTGACCTCTGTCAGAGGCTTCGAAGAGGAGAGCAGTGAGTTGTAGGCTGTCCAAGTTGGGATATCGTGATGCTTGATCCTACTGCCAGGTGGTTGTTTTGGATCGTGGACGAGTGACCCAACAGGGTCAGCATGCTGGGGTTCTGCAGCTTGCAGCTGGTCATCTGGTGGGATGATGTCGTCTTGTACGTCCTCAGCTTCAGCTGTTCGCATGATTGTGCGTGAAAGTAGCCACACTGTGTCCGTCGCAGAGTACGGCTTGGTGACATCTGGGTTTGACCGTGTCTTCAAGCTATACGTGGTACCTGTGGCAGATTGTTTGTTTGGTGCTTGGCAAGGAACAAAGTCTGGAGCAGTCAGAACCTTGAGTGAGCGGTGTCTGGCCTTTCGGTCATGTAGTGTCAGTGTTCTATGTTCATCTGTGGAGGGTGCATGTTCCCGTCGTTGGTAGAGTGCCCAGGCTGTAGCATGGAGTGTCCGCTTCCCATCAGGTGTGTCTTCATTGAAGTCACTGTTGTCCACTGCAAAGAAGACAAACATCCCTATGCGCATGGTTCTTGGAAAGTATACACCCTGTTCTGTCGTAGACTCTATGACTGAGTTGGCCAGCTGTGTCTCCAACCGCAAGATCCGACTATAATCAACAGACAGACCGAACCCATGCAGGAAATCCAGAAGCTTCTTGTTTCTGGTGGACTGATGGACTACAATGGCAACGGCAAGCTGCTGTGGCCATTCTAAGCGATTGCGGAATGGTGCATCTGGCTCTTTGGGCTTGTACGTGACTTGGCGTTTTGACTTGTAGCCGTACATGATGTTCTGACTGATGGTTATAACATCTCGATGAATAGTGGCTGAGCGCATAGTCTCTGGCTCAATGCTCGTGGCTGGTCCTTCCAGTAGCCAGCGGAGGAAAGCAGAGAGTACTTTGGGTACATGCTTTTCAGCATCATCAGTGTTCATTTCTCCTTCAAATTGCCATGGGTGCTTGTTCTGACAAGCAATGGCACTGCGGAGAACAGAGGCACTCTCAAACAGTTGTTCGATGTTTTTTTCATTTGTCTTCGTCATTGCATCTTCGACAGCTGCATCACGCACGGCAGTGGAGAATACACAGTCTGACTCGTTTCGACGTTTTGGTTTCATGAAGTGAACGTCATCAATGTGAGAGTTGATTTTCTCCTTCATGCCTTGGGTAGTAGGTGATGGGACATTGTGCACACCATTATTGTCAAGAATCCTGGAGTAAACCGACTTCAGGTCAGACATGTTGAGAATTTCACCAGCTTGGAGTAGAGAGCGAACAAGGCTGACAAACTCAATGTCTGCGGCTATTTTGATAACATTAGTTTCTTGCAGTATGTGTTCTTTGTCATCACTTGATGTCCCACTCTTGGGAGCACGTTGGACATTCTGCACCCAGCATGGGAGATGATACTTGACGTCGATCGCATGAGCATCATGTGCACTGATGGCAGCACTCAGCTGAACTTTCCACTTGTGGTTGCTGC
>NC_136272.1:99982702-100027702 GCF_964187855.1 Myxine glutinosa
TAGCCACTCACAAAGTGTCCACAAGACAAAATCATCATATTTCACACCTCAGCTCTCGAGACCACCCAGGGGTCCCTTGAGAGATGCATCCTAATGTTAATCAGCTCTCGAGAGCTCAATTTTGAACAGGGGTAAAACCAGCAATACTCAATTCTGCCAAGCAAGAGGCCAGAGCAGTATCACTCCCTCTTCCCTCTGCCCACCATAACTGGCAGACAGACAATGGCGAGCCACAAGCCCCAACCCTACAAGGCTCCAGCTCCCATCCAAAGGACACAAACTCCCTCAGACTGGCATAATCTCTTTGCCAGCTTATGTACGAACCAAGATTGCAAACAAATAGTTTTCCAAACAAAACTCAGTTGTCACCCTATTGCACCATATTGGCAGAATTCACTTCAGCTCTCTACCACTCTTGTGTCGAGTGGTGCCCCAAAATGACATTGCACGAACCCTTTCAATACCTGTTTAAACCTACTGCCATTTAACGACGCTTCCCAGACGACGGTTCCCCATACACTATTCTGGCACAAAATTGTTGCATCCCACAGATGCCACGATTATTTGAACAAACTCATTTTCCTAATCCACCTTTTCAATTTTCATTTCAATTTAAAGTTAATCCAATGTCCTCTAATACCTCTCTTAGCATCCCATGCACCTGTTGCAGACACCTGTTTTAGCCTCTGGCCCAATAGCTGCCCAATAAACAAATAATAAAAATAAAATAACCTGATCTATTTATTGAAATAGACCGAATTCTTATGTTGGTCAATTTTTTCACCCACTGTGACTCTCGCGTCAATCCTGCCATTCCCAACCACATTTCCAGCGAGGATGACGTCACTATTTCACACCTTTCCTTCCTTGAACAGCGGGAGTCCTCCATGAGATGCATTCCGATGTAAATCACTTCAAAGTACCCGAATAGCCCTCCCTGGAATCGTACCTTTAACATTACCGGCACCGCCCTTTCTTGGTTCAAATCCTACCTCTGACAGACACAAATCCACTGCTCAACTCTATCCTGACGGACTGCATCACTGAAATAAATCCTGGCTTCAAATCAACTTCCTCAAACTTAACTATGATAAATCTGAAATAATCGCATCATCTTCCTTCGAACTCAGAGCACACCGACACGGTATCCATCAAACATTGGATTCATATTTCCACAGACCTCCACCACTCTGTTAAATTCTAAACATGCCCAATGGGCAATCCCCTCTGCTCAGGGCTGCAAAATGCTGGATTCTAACCTTCCCAAACACAGCTCTTGTCCGCCAGGCTGCAAATTCAAAGCATTTTCAGTCCCCCTTTTTCCCATACACTAGCCAGTGTAAGTCAGCCAAACATAAACAAAGAGGTTCCAGCGAGCTGTGACCTCCATAACTCTAAACAACTCCACTGGCACTTTTTAAAACAAACTTTCCCAGTCACTTACTAAAATAAAGTGCAGCTCTTGTCCGTAGATATACGTTAACCAAGGTTACATGAGACTTGACAACAATAGTACTGCCCCGTGGAGCAAGGCATCAGAGACAACTCCCCTCCACCTTGACTTACCCCAGGTAGAATTTGGCTACCTACAGAGAAAGTACCTGCACAACACATTTACAAACCAATTCGTCCCCTCGTATTAGGGGACATCACAAATGTTCCACCACAATTCACAGCAGGTGACCACCCACCTGCCTTCTGTCGAAGTCCAGTTCAATTTTCTGAGTTTCCATTCACAGACAGACAGACAGACGAACCCCCAACGTACTAACAGGATGGTCTCACAGAGGCCATTCCATTCAAATCTGTAGGCTGCCACGATTCTTCCCGCCAGGACACACCATCATAGTCACCATAGTCACACGACACGTCAGCAGACACAGTGAATGACATTCGACACCATAACAGACACCGCAGACACTGCTTCTCCTTGATCCATATCTGCAGACGCAGTCAGACACACCCAGTCGGACAGACAGACTGGCTCCACATTACAACTGCAAACATTCGAAATGACAACAGCTAACACCAAATATTTATTGTCCCCCTTTCAGGGAAGTCAAATCAACCACCATTAAAGCACAAAACAGAAAACGACCATATACTCAGAGTATATACCATATACTCAGAGTGAGACCCGAAAATCAAGCAGACAGACCGACAATCGAACCTGTCTTTCGACACTGCCGAACGACAAGTCTGCAGACACTGAGGGAGTGACTTTCGACCCCCAGTAAACACCGCGGACACCGCTTTGGTCCGCACCTGCAACTCCATCACGCGCCTCCAACTTCTTTTTCGGCGCATCGATCAACACAAATGTACCGACGCATCTTATATTCTACACATTGCTATCCAACCTTTCGCCACAGTCCCATCACAAACAATGTATCTCTCGCGGCATGCATGGCGGGAATCACACTCGTATTGCACCAACATGGAATTCGAGCACATTCCATAGTTGCGAAAATATTGTGCTGGACAAGACATTATTATCATCGACTTGCGCTTTCACACGCATGGCAAAGTCCACGGATGTACAAAGTCGAAGTGCCCTCTCCCTTAATTGATCCACACTGCACTTCGGCACACATCCTCAGATAATTAAATACATGTTTTAATCCAAGCGTGCATCCTCGCACCCGCTCCACCAGTCATGTACACTCAGCACCCATAAATGGCACACGCCAGCATCACATGTCATTCTTGCCTTCATTCAACGCATTCTGCCATCCCAAGTCGGCCAAATACAAGCCCCGGCCATGCCGTTGAATAAACACCCAGTCGGTTGACAGCCTATCATTTTTGACTTTTACTCCCATTCTCCCTTGCTACATCTGGAGAGCCGTTAATGTGGGGATGTAATTGAACACTTGTTTTAAAGCCCTGTCTACACATGCTCTCCATAACATACTCATTATTCCCTGCCAATTTTCCCCAGCAGACTGAGTCCCACATGGCATCTCAAAATCTAAACTGATACCTTTTATTTCTTCCTAAATGTACTCATCCGGATTGCCCAACGCCTGCAGGCAATTTGGGGAACCCCTTGTCAATCAATGACACACATCAATGACACACACACAATAAACACAAATTCACGCTGCTATGACAGATCATTCATTCCCTTATACACACATACCATGTGACTGACCCTTCATTCTCCATGCCTTTCTCCTATCTGGTACCTGCGCTTTTCTGATTCCAGTTTAATTTATCCTTCTCCAAAAATCACATAAACATTTCCTATTTCCACATATAAGAAATAACCAATATCTCCCTTGAGATACAAAACAAAACGCTTCCCACTCAGCACACAACATACATGTGCTCACTCCAACACATCACTTCAAGCTACCTCATCACTCGCATTGTTCACACACACGAATGCGTCCCCTGCTTGTGCACAGCATGGTCCGCATTCCTGTCTCGATTCTGTCCCACCTCGCTGTTCCCCGCGAGGCAGCTACTCCGTTGCCCCGGTAACCTGCCTGCATGTCTCGGCTCGCGTGTTCACAGCTGGATTCCACACACCTCGTACATTATAATCCTCTCTGTTTTATTTCTCCAGATCTAACCTCATCTCTTGTCCAGAAAGAGCTAATACTTGACCTACCTATAGCATATTGTCAGAACTCCTTCCTTTGGGTAAAAACTGCACCGGATGTGCATGCCTTAAATCCTGAGACAGGACAAAGAAGGCCTTGAGGGGGGGGGGGGGGTTATCAGATACACACATCCAGTGCGTAGCTTAACTTAAAATACTCATCGTCCTACCTTCCTTGGGCTAGTCCCTCCAGCGGGTCGAAGATCGGGCCGCCCCCCGATCTGTAATACCCTTCTCTTAACACAGTACTCACGCCGGAGTATTCTTAACACCAATATCTATTACCCATTCTTATCCTTATTCTTCCATATCCTTATAAAGGTGCAACCAGCCGCATCTTACCTGGCTCATTTTAATCCTTTATTCGCCTGACTCGGCCACCCGAATGCGTCGAATACACGCACTCCGTCTCCAGAACTCAAATCATTCTAGTTTACTTCAGATTGAGTATTACTCCGACATACCTTAATCTCCCTTAAGATATTTAATTAACGTGCACGGAACATTTTCCCGTCCATGCGCCCAGGCGATCGCTCCCAGCGCACGGCAGCACGACCCCCATTTGCAAGAAGCAGCTCGTGATGCGTACAAGGCGCAAGGAAGCGCCCCGAGGCCATCCACCGAAAAATCCTGCCTTTTAGTTTACCGCGCCGATATTTCCCTCATCCGGTCCTCCCGCGGCGCTAACTCGCGGTCAATGCTTGTATAGCGCTTCTAACTTGTCTAACTTATCACCCATGCCAGGGCTTTCCTAAAGGGGTTCTCCCTTCTTAACTTAGCTTAACACTTATCCTGGCCATCCTCCTTGGGTCCCCTCCGTTAGTCCGCAGCCAATACTTTCTCTGGTTACTATCAACCCCATCAACTCCATCTTGTCTCTAGACGGCCCTGCCTGGGAAGTTCTTGGCTTTACCAAGAAGTCCCCCCTTTTTGCTAACTGACCCCCATTTCTTGGTTCATCAATAGACAACTTGTTACCCGAGCCAAATAGGCCTGTACTTACACACCAGATTCCAATTTGTTCGTGATCCAAGCACGGAACGACGAAATGGAAGACAGACAGCCTGAGTGAGTGAACGGAGCTCAATTTGGAAAGACCCCTCAGTATGAAAACTCACGTTAATCGAATCAGTGCTGGCCAGCCTCTCCGCTGAGTCCCCACAGGGTCTGCCTCCCAAATATCGCTCAGAGTCGGATCCCACTTCTGACACCAAAACTGTTGAGAATAGAACCATGTTCCACACCTTGAGTTCAAGAGATAACAAGATTTAATGATGAACCAATATCACAGCGCTGTGGAGGGTGTAAGAGTCATACCATTCACAAATGAACAGCATGGCCACATACACTCCTGAGTTCCTTACAGAAAGAACTTCCTTATATACTTGCAGAGTGTGATAAAAATCTCCGCTAATTTTGGCAAGTTTCAGCAGTATAATACACAATGGGGGAAACGTTGACCAGTACCCCCACCCTTGTCCTATCTTCTTTGGCATGAGCAAAGGGCAAGATGCGGGAGGGAGAAAGAGCACCGTGACATTCTCAAAACTTATCTTCCATGTTGGCTTTTGGTCAAGGACAGACAGACGCGTTTTCACTAGGGGGTCTAACGGAGCAAGCGGTTTCACTATCTTTCTACATTTTTTGGCACAGTTGGACAATAAAACATAGTTCAAAACAAGAGGGAACATAGTAAGCTTAATCCTTTTCACAAAGCAACCATTATTAAATGCAAACCACAATTACATAAGGCACAAATAAAGGCATGATCTCGACATTTACATATATATATATATATATACATATATATATATATATATATACATATATATATATATATATATATATATATATATATATATATATACATATATATACATATATATATAAGTTCAAAACACACCTGGTCACAAGTGTGCCGCACTGACCGGGTCCTCAGTCGAGGTCCTCAGCATCATCCCGTTTCGGCCCTTCAACCTCGATACGGTCAGCTAAGGTGGGCCAGCAGGGGCACATACACATCCACATGCAGCAACTGCACCTGGAGGCGTACATACCCCCACCCCCAGCCAGTGCGAACAACAACAACACCTCCACATCCAGAATCCACAGCACCAAACAAACATGGTGGAACGCTCAAACACCCACCTTTATACCCTTCACCACTCACCAAAAAACACACCAGATCATTCATACACACACATACACACCCATACAACACCAACCAACCAACCACCTACCCTTACATCATACACCACTCAACACACAAAAACACACATGCAAAAATTAATTCATGCAAAAACACACACCGTCACCCACTCACTCATATACACAAAATAAGAAATAATAATGGTAAAAAAAAACCAAAAAAAAAAAAACCTACACCGTTCGACGTGCCTCCGTAAACTTCCTCCATATCCAAAATGAGCTTTTCAAGGCAACCTGGGCCACCTTGTCACACATCCTCCTTCTTTCTGTCCCACACACTCCCAGCCTAGCAATAAAATTTCAGAAAAGGAAATGCCAATATACCCTCTACACCCCACCTCAAATGGCTGACACGAAACTCGCCAACCCTTCTCCCGGCTCTCTGCCTCCAGCATGCATATATATATATATATATATATATATATATATATATATATATATATATATATATATATATATATATAATATATATATATATATATATATATATATATATATATATATATATATATATACACAAAGAATTAAGTTAAGCACCCCCCCCGTTTTTTTACAACCTCGCACATTACAAGTTTGTTGTCGTCAAAACAGTGTAATATACCCATGATATTGCTATATTTTCTGGAGAAGTGATATTATGGTCACATAAAAACATAACAATCATGCCGTTTTCAATATTTTATTCTGAATAATTTAAGGTGAAATTTTTTGGGAATTTTAGGCATATTTTCACCTCAATTTAAGTATGGAGCTATAGGTCCATCACGGACAGTGTGGATGACGTTTATGTTTTCTAACGTACAGTCATTGTTCTGAGAAGACCTCTAGCGATCTTTGCGTCAATAACGTGTGTAGGACCCACGTGATCGGATCACTGACTCAACCCTACGTCTCATAGACCCTGTAAGCCGTCGTATGCGTTGCTGTGGCAGGTTGTTCCATTCCCGATGTAATGCACGTTCCAATTCATCCAGATTGGCTATTGGAGGGACCATCCTCGCAATTTGTCGTCCCAACATGTCCCAAACGTGCTCGAGGGGGTTCAACCTGCCACAGCAACGCATACGACGGCTTACAGGGTCTATGAGACGTAGGGTTGAGTCAGTGATCCGATCACGTGGGTCCTACACACGTTATTGACGCAAAGATCGCTAGAGGTCTTCTCAGAACAATGACTGTACGTTAGAAAACATAAACGTCATCCACACTGTCCGTGATGGACCTATAGCTCCATACTTAAATTGAGGTGAAAATATGCCTAAAATTCCCAAAAAATTTCACCTTAAATTATTCAGAATAAAATATTGAAAACGGCATGATTGTTATGTTTT
Organism: Myxine glutinosa; assembly: GCF_964187855.1. Taxonomy (NCBI): domain Eukaryota; kingdom Metazoa; phylum Chordata; class Myxini; order Myxiniformes; family Myxinidae; genus Myxine; species Myxine glutinosa. The sequence continues at coordinate 99,989,849 of NC_136272.1, forward strand.
TATGTGACCATAATATCACTTCTCCAGAAAATATAGCAATATCATGGGTATATTACACTGTTTTGACGACAACAAACTTGTAATGTGCGAGGTTGTAAAAAAACGGGGGGGGTGCTTAACTTAATTCTTTGTGTATATATACATACATACATATTCCGTATATATATATATATATACACATACATACATACATACATACATACACATACATACATATTCCGTATATATATATATATATACATATACATACATATACATACACATACATACATATTCCGTATATATATATATATATATATATGTACTGTCGGGGATGTAATACCATAGTACAGAAAGGATCATATAGGTGTAGCATGGACCGTGGACCCTGAGGAGACATCTCGATTTATTAAATAGGGAAACTGGAGCTTGAGGTTGTTTATATGACTTCACAGGGGAGGGGGTGGGGGTTGGAGCGGTGTTTTCTAGATTATCCCCGCCCACCAACCGAGTAAGGAAAAAGGCCACTCCCCGAGGTTTGTCATTGGTCGAGCCCGACCATGGGGCGATTCAGTAGAACTTGGCGATTGGTCGGGGTGACGTCACAGGGAAAGTTCGAGCAGGAGAAGAAGGAGAATCTCTCACTCTTTCTCTCTTGGACTGGCTTTCGTCTCGGATGGTCGCCTTTGTCTCTGACTTTTGGCTGCGGCTGACTGGGGTGTGCTCGTGAGGCCAACTTTTCAGAGCATTGTGAACTTTTTGATCGTGAGGAAGGGGTGTTGTTGGACTGTGATGCTTTTCGGGGGAGCAGAGAGCCGCATCTCACTTGGCGGTGGAAGCGAGGAAGGGCCGTTTGACTGCTTGCTCTGCGCCTGGGTGTTTTCGGCACCATTTCTCACGTGATTGGCTGCACGGGCTGCAGCGACCAATGGGCTCCTCGGCACATTTTGGACCAGAGCTGAGTACCGGCTGGTTCGACAAAACAATTTATTTTATTTTCATTATCAGTCCCCTTGTCTGTTTTTGTGTCTGAGTGGAGACATCTCACCGTAGGAAATATTAGATTCACCTCCGCATTTATTTAATTATTTGATTTACTTTCATTAAATAATTATTGTGGCATTTTTTATTTGTCATGTGCGTTTATTTGTTGTGGGTATTGGGAATCAACCCATGTGCTTCGTTCAGGTAAGCACCCCGCCGCCTTCTGTCCTGCACACCACAAAAAGTTTTGCACCACAAATAATTTGGAGTTCGCCTCGGAATTAAAGACCGTCTGGCTATTCGTCCAAGGCTGGTGTTCATCGGCTACCGTACTTGACAAATGGTGTCAGGAGTGGGATTTGAACCCTCTGAGGATTAAAGGTGTCTGGAGCTTGGATATTTGAATCCATCGGACAGCCATGATCCAAACGAGCTGAGCTTGGAAAATTTGGACTCTAAATTGTAACAAGCATCTCTGTCTCGGAGGGAGGGGTGATCGTAGAATACCAAGGTCTAAATTTTATAGTTATTTGGTGTTGAGAAAGAACGCAAAGCAGCATGTTATCAAATTTAAAGGAATTTTTTTTTGGTTTCTGAGGGAATATAGTCGCGCGTGGGGAAAGCTGCTCGTCACGTAATGGCGGAGCGGCTAGAAGGAAAACGAGTCGGGGGGAGGGGGGGTGGGGGGGGGGGGGGTTATGAGGATAGGATTGGAACCTCCCCCATTCTGGAGCGAGTGAGCCAGGAAGCGGGTGTGATGGCTCTCCAGGCCATGATGGAAAGATGTATGGAGCGAATGGAGGGTATTATGAAAGGAATGAGTGAATGATTGGAGGACAAAATTAATGCTCAGAATGAGTGTGGTGACCGATTGGAGGGAAATATTGATGGAATGGAAAACAAAATTGATGGAATAATGACTATTATGGATAAATGCATAGGAGAGATAAAGGGATAGAAGGATGGAATGAAAGCCCAAAGAGAGCAAAAGAATGAATTATGGGCACAGGAGAGGAAATGTTTCTTTTAAAATGGTCTGGGTGAACATCGCACCTGTGTGGATGCCAGAATGCAACAGCAGGTAGTGGAATGGGGATTTTTGAAGCACCAGGGTGGTGGTTTGGCAGAGGAGTTGAAAGAATTGGAGGCCCGTATAACAGCACAAGAGCGGGTTTTTATTGATAAAGGCCTGTGGGGGCCACAATTGTCTGGGGAAAGGATGGATGAAATGTTACAGGAGCGGCTGAACACTTGGGACAATACCATCAAGGGGGAGGATGCTCTAGTCCAACAGAGTTTGCGAGACGAGATGAGTCGGTCAGTTAAGCATCTCCAGGATGAGATTAAGGTGACCCAGGAGACCTTCAACACGAGGGGAGTAGAGCTTCGGGAAAGACGGTCTCCATAGTAAATTTGGAACAGCTGCAGAGAGGGGCAGAAAAACCCGAAAAATGGGTTGTAACCTACAGCTGTGGTTGGACACATGAGGCAAAACAATTTTAAATTATATTTAAAATTAAACTCAAATTTAAATGGGAATTCGATTTGGTGCAGCCTTGGAGGGAGTTGGTTCCCACGCTGTGGAAATCGGACCATGGGAGACTAAATGGGTCTGCCTCATGGAAAATTGCCCCCCTTCTAAACTGGGTTGTGCCAGGCATCTGGGGAGCTGCACTGGCAAGGTTTGAACGAGGGGTCCGACCATGGGTGTTGTGGTACGACCCAGGCTCCACGGGGAGTCTGGAGGAGTGTGGCGTCCCTGGTCCATCGGGGCGCCGCCCGAGCATGTGTCCCGGGCCGGCACGGTCGCCAGACCCTGGAGGGGGTTGAGACCTCCGGGGACGGGGCGAGTCTGAGGTGGTTTCTCACAGGCACCTACCATCGTGCATCATGAGGACCACTAGGGGGAGGTGTTGTGGGCCGCGCTTTGGTGGCGGCTCCATGGACAGCCAAATAGGGCCTGATGTGGTGACCGCCAGGGCATACGGCCTTGCAGGCCCTCCCTGAGGCTCTGGGATAGCCGGCTTGTGGTGATCTGCCATGCTGTGCTGGTCTAAGGACGCGGGTCGACCCGCCTGGACAGGAATGGTATAGCCCACCTGATAACCATTGGAGCATCTGTGGAACATAATGGTATGAGTATGATCTTCCACCGATGTTCCGCTGTGATTTATGGGCTCTCGGCTTGGAAAAAGAGCCCTGGGTTTCATTGGTGGATAAATTGGGAAACTAGAACGGGCCGAGCATACGGGGCCATTCTTGGCTGGCAAGTGTGTGGAGAAGCGCCCTTCTTTGGTGAAATAGTGAACTGTGTAAAAATTGGCACAGGTAATTTGAGGGTTAGATGCAAAATTGAATGGGAATTTTGTGAGGCCGTGGTGGACACTGGGGTCAATGACACCATTATTAATCCAAGTGTGTTAGACCAAAGTGTTGGAGGCTGGGACAAAATTGATAGGTTAGCAGGGCACAGCCTTCAACTGGCTATGGGGGCGACGGCTCTAATATTGGGCCGTGGAGTTGTAGGAATGACGTTGGGCAGTCTGGAGGTCAATGTGGTGGTATGGGTGGCCGAGGTGTGCGACCAGTGTCTTCTGGGATTGAGTCTCCTGGTGGAACACGACTGTCAACTAGACCTTGGGTGAGGTCATATGTGGTTAGGCACTGGGAGGCTGCAATTGGTAGGACAGGGGGATGATGTGGAGGTGCAGGGGCGTGGCTGGGTGATGCCACGCACTGTGACCGTGCCTCCCAGGTCTGAGGCCGTGGGAATGGCGGAGTTGGCAGCAGGTGTTCACCACATTGGCCAGCTTGGGCTAGTGACGCGATGGTCCTCGCAGGGGGCTGAAGGATTCATGGTGGGTCTCACCCTTGTGGACACTCATGGGCCTATATTGGCGGTTCGGATGTTCAACCTGTCCGATAGCTCTCACACAGTAAGGGGCGGAGCTGTCATAACCAAGTGTAGTAGTGTAATAGAGGTCACCGGAGGAGGCGGATCCACATGCTTGCCAGTATAATAAAATTGGGAGGAAATTGATTGGCCCGAGGGAAATTAGTGGATGTGGATGTGGTGGATGTCACTCTTGGACCCGACCAACCTGCATCGACCTGCACTTAAGGTAAGGTGCCTTCATGTTTACTGTCCCAGGTGTTCGGTTTTTGCTCAGAAAAGGGTTTTGTGTCGAGGTTGTAAAGGGTTTTGTGTTGAGGTTGTTGTCGTGAGGAAAATTGAGCTGTGGTTGCAGTGTGAATGTGGATTATAACATTTATGCAGGCCATGGCAGTGTAGGAACACGATCACCATCTTTGCATTACAGTGGTTGAGAATTGAATGGCGGAGGGGGAGGAAATGGAAATCAAAATTGGAGAAAATCAAAATTGATTTTTGATTGACAAAATTGACAAAATTGATTGAAAAAGCGGGGGAGGAAATCAAAATTTATTCAACTTTGGTGAAGATCTGGATCTGGTCATTTTAAAGTGAATCTTCACCATTGAGATGATAGGACCAAAAACGATATATTGCAGGATAGGATATCTCAAAAAGTTGTGGACGGATTTGGACGAAACTTGGTGTGCTGGTTGGGTGTGTGACAAGGACGGATTGGTTCAATTTTGGTGGAGATTCGGATCCAGATCCTATAATTATTTAATCTTCACCATTGAGAGATGCGGTCAAAAACAATATACAGTATAACATGATATCTCAAAAAATTGTGGACAAATCAACAAAACTATGGAAGAGTTGGTTCGACCAAGTAAAATAAATTACCAGCTTCTCCTCCCCACAAACTTCATTTTTGATGTCCACCTGTGTATTTAAAAATTTACTCTATTCTCTCCAGATCTGAAATAAATAAATAACGACCTGATTCATTCATCCCCACGCGCTTTCTTTTTGGAAGCCGTATATTGGTGGGTTGTTTTTTCCTCCTTTATCAAACATTTTTGCGCATTTTTTATTCTTTTTTTGTTTAGAGAGTCTGGAACCCAAAGCAATAATTATTTTGCGGTCCCTATAGGCCTATAGCACTCATGCAATTGAAATCGATCTTGTCTGGAAGTACACTTGCTCACGTCGCACTAAATGCTCATACTAAATGTGATTTAGGGTATTCTCGTACAGTATTCAATGGAACCCAGACTCTGGGGGGGATGTTTTGAACGAATTTGCAAATGGAGAGTTCGACCAGCGATCACCCATCGACAACAAGTACCAGGCGACTCAGGTCAGTAGTGCAAGTCCGCATATATCTAGTACCGGTTCATTACGTGGTAATCAGGTAATCCGGATCACAGTGCCACTGCTGCAGTAGATGTTGACGTATGAGGTATATGACTAACGCCATTTTAATCGTATATGGGATGTGGTGGTAGTAGTGCTAGTCTTTGCTTTGGTAGACTTCACCTTGTGGTGGCCATCTTGGAAAAAAAATATTAAAAATCTGAAAAATATCAAATAGCAAGGCCTCCTTTCTTTTTGAAAAGCCCAGACGAGAAACTAGTGATTTATTGTACTTGACCAAAAGTGACAAGAACAAATTGATTAGATTTTGGTTCAGGTCCGGATCCAGTTCCGGGATATCAATGGGATACAAAAAGGCAAACTGTTCAGCCTGGCAGAGGTATGCACTCTACCGAGTGCCATTCTCATTATATATACATACTAATAGGGTATGCTCACACATTCTGTAAGTAATAATAAACCAGGCTTCGTATGTAGGTACATAATAAATAGAAGCTTTATGATTATAGGCAAGCATCACCGACCTCTTGGTAGATATCAATTTAGGTTTGTATTTATTTATGTATTTTACGGACATATTTAGTTTTTTACGTAAATTTTCAGTGGGATTTTTATCTCGCAGTTTTTAGTTATAGAATTTACAATTTTCAAATCAATTATAGCGATTGGGGGGGGGGGGGGGGTTGCTTTTAAAGAAAGCCTTCATGTTTTTTTTACATAAATTTTCATTTCCAGACATTATTGTCATGTTTATTTAATAGTTTAGAGTTATAGAATTTCCAATTTTCAAATGCTGGAATTTCATTGGGATTTTTTTAAACGTATGCATTTACAGTTTATTTTCATGTAAATTTTCATTTACGGACGCTTTCCGGCGATTCTATGATATTTCCCAGTATACCGGCTTCGATGTCCATCGGCGCGCCCAATTTCAGATTCCTACGAAACTCGGAGGGTACCGAGCCTTAATATCAGTCAATTAGACAGTGGTTAGAAAGATATATATATATATATATATATAATATATATATATATATATAATATATATATATATATATAATATATATATATATATAATATATATATATATATATATATATATATATATATATATAATATATATATATATATATATATATATATATATATAATATATATATATATATATATAATATATATATATATATATATATATATATATATATATATATATATAATATATATATATATATATATATATATATATATATATATATATATATATATATATATATATATATATATACATACATACATACATACACAGTGCATTCAGACCCCATCCCTTTTTTCACATTTTGTTATGTTGAAGCCTTATGCTGAAATCGTTTAAATTCATTTTTCCCCTCATCAATCTACACTCAATACCCCATAAGGACAAAGAGAAAACAGGATTTTAGAAAGTTTTGCAAATTTATTAAAAAGAAAAAACTGAAATATCACATTTCCATAAGTATTCATACCCTTTGCGATGACACTTTAAATTTAGCTCAAGTGCCTCCCATTTCTCTGGATCATCTTTGAGATGTTTCTGCACCTTCATTGGAGTCTACCTGTGGTAAATTCAATTGATTGGACATGATTTGGAAAGGCACACACCTGTCTATATAAGGTCTCACAGCTGACAATGCATATCAGAGCAAATACCAAGCCATGAGGTCGAAGGAACTGCCTGCAGAGCTCAGAGACAGGATTGTGTCGAGGCACAGATCTGGGGAAGCCTACAAAAAAAGATTCTGCTGCATTGAAGGTTCCCAAGAGCACAGTGGCCTCCATAATTCTTAAATGGAAGAAGTTTGGAACAACCTGGACTCTTCCGAGAGCTGGCCGCCCGGCCAAACTGAGCAATCGGGGGAGAAGGGCCTTGGAAAGAGAGGTGACCAAGTACCCGATGGTTACTCTGGCTGAGCTCCAGAGATCCTGTGTGGAGATGGGAGAAACTTCCAGAAGGACAACCATCACTGCAACACTCCACCCATCTAGGCTTTATGGCAGAGTGGCCAGACAGAAGCCTCTCCTCAGTGAAAGACGCATGAAAGCCCACTTGGAGTTTGCAAAAAAGCACCTAAAGGACTCTCAGACTGTGAGAAACAAGATTCTGTGGGCTTTCATGTGTCTTCAGTTTTTTCTTTTTAATAAATTTGCAAAACTTTCTAAAATCCTGTTTTCTCTTTGTCCTTATGGGGTATTGAGTGTAGATTGATGAGGGAAAAAATGAATTTAAACGATTTCAGCATCAGGCTGCAACATAACAAAATGTGAAAAAAGTGAAAGGGTCTGAATACTTTCTGAATGCACTGTATATATATATCCCCCCCCACAACAGAAGAGTAAAAGACTGGCGTTTCTTGGACTCGCAGCTCATCAAGCAAGCAGCTCATTCGAGAAGATTTAAGATTTTTGACACCCCCTTGTAAATCCATAAATATTACAATCACTTTGCGAATTTGATATAATCGATTAATATCGGCATTTACCGAGAACATCCAACTGCTTACAGCCACGACCAATTCCCTTTGTAACCACAACGTCGCTCAATTATGCGGAAATTAGGTCACAATGCAATCGATGGTCTCACGAGCTGACAAGGCAATGCATCAGGTAGGCCGGAGAGCGAAGGTAACGTGATTATGCTGTGACACTTTAGCGATGTCGTTTCAAACACTTGAGGTCTATTTTTTATATCATCTATACTTATGGACCCAGAATCACTCAAGGCATGTTAAATTGATGGACACACGAAGATCATTCTGTGACTTTCTCCAGGAGATTTCCATGTGCCTTATATACCTGGCAATGGATTGATTCTATTATTTCTGGGAACGTCTGTTAAAAGCAACCACTATGACCAGGTTGATTCTGAGTGTGTGTCAGAGGAAGAGGATGAGCAGAACTGCAGAAGTCTACTGACATACATGTAACTGATCCTGTAAATCAAGATGCATTCTCATTGTTGCAAGTATTGTCATAAATAAAAAGGATGAAATGAAGTCATACATGCATGAATTGGATCCAGATATTATTCCAGTGACTGAGTCATGCATGGCTCTTGGGTTCAAGAGGACAATGAAATGCATAGTTCTTATTTATTTAATTTTTTTTGGTATACAAGATCGAGGCTCGTGTAAGAGCTAACATTGATCACAAAAAGACAAACTGACACATAAAACACAAGATAAAGGGAGCGGGAGAACAAGATGGAGAGCAGGGACATCGGGAGATCTGTTGTGCAGTACTGAACATGGATTGGATATGTGATTTATAATGTGGAAGGACAGCAAGCATGCGAGGGGAGGAGGCCTTCTTCCTGTTTCAACTGGTCCAACATTTGACATAAATGACCATTTTTATACAGCAAGGCATACGAGAGAACGTCCCTGCAATTCATGTATATCAACCAAACTTTCTGCATATAAGATTGATTTTTCAAATTTCCCTCAGCTGGTGCTGAAATGGTGCCTCACTTTCACAGCTGGTGAAAGAGGGAAGCGAGCCGCTTACGAGCGGAACACCTCCGCATGTTAGCAAAACTGTCCGCCGTAGTCGAATTAAAATTGATTGGTTGCTATATATTCAATTCCACCATCACAGAGGAGCAGAGGACGATATTGAAACGTGCATTTCATATTTGTATATTACTTCTACTTTTCATCCCAATTCTTTAAAATCCACAAACATGCAAAACCCCTCCACCCATTTATTAGACCCCTTCCGTGAATTCGAGGGTTTTCTTAATAAAACTCAAGAATGCAGAAACGGGCGTTGCTGAAATTTGGAACATATTACCTCAACGTACAAAGCATTTACTTCTGAAATTTGGAACATATTACCTCAACGTACAAAGCATTTACTTCTGAAATTTGCAGCCAATTTCGTCCAGTTGAAGCCGAGAAACGAATTTTCAGTCCCCATGTTAAAGGTGCATACAGAGAAACGATCCCTTATATAAAGGAAATATAAAGGAGGCTTTGTGCCTCTCTTTGATCGCGTAGGAAAGGTAGGATTGAATAGGAAATAGTATGGACCGTGTGACGTGTAGGAGCATTTTGATGTTAAAGGTAGGGAAAATGTAGCTTAAGGTTGTATGTAGCTCACCTTGTATGTAGTTGTTGTTGTATGTAGTTGTACGTTCCATTTTTCGGGTGACACCGTCACAATTTTGGTCTTCGAGGCCGGCCGATAGGCACAGTGTGACCGGAAGGGACGAGGTTCTCCTGACCACGTGGCCCTTGACTTGGTTTGTCCGCACAATGTGGGCGCTTTCAGGATGAACTTTAGACGGGGAGCGTTTGGGCGCCCCAGTCTGATACTGCCGCCCACGTGCAGAACAACTTGTGAGTGCACGTGGGTCCCGGCGGTCCCACTGGCCTAGCGCTACCATGTTTAGACAGCGAACTCCGTCCCCGGGCACCGGCACCTACTCCCGGAAGTTTGAGAGATCAGCAGTGCCGGGCACGGTAGGACACCCGCGGAGCCCCGGCGGACCGGGGACGCGCGAGCCTACGCGTTAGCATGCTACGGCGGAATCAACGGCTTCGGCCACGGCTGGGCCGATACTCGGCCCGGTCACCCGGAAATGAACTGGTTCGACGCCCGCGCTAGAGAGGTCGCGGGCGACTGAGATGTATTAACAAATAATTAATTAATTTGAGACGTCCGATTTCTAGTGTTTGGAAATTTGGAAGAGCTTGACCCTAGCCTTTCCCTTGCGAGGGCAAGGAGGAACTTAACACTTGACACTTAAGCTTAGTTTGAAGTACACCCTGCCAGCGCTCCCGGTGGGATGGCAGGGCAACCAGAAGGGACGAGGTTCTCCTGACCACGTGGCCCTCGATCTGGGAAGCGAGAGGCGTTCCATTAGTGGACGCGCCCCTCACGCCCGACTTTTGGGCGGCCCCGGCAGGCCGTTTGTTTTGACGTTCCGTGACGGGCCCCGCACCCCCACCTCCGGGCCGACCGGGCGACCGGAATGAATCCCAGTGTCCCGATCCGAACCTTCAGAGCGGGCCGGCTGGGGAGTGCCAAGCACCCCGTACCTGCACTTTCCGTCCCTGCGGTCCCAAATACCGGAACCACCCGAATACCACTTTATTCGACAAAATGAGGTGCGGCCTACAGCCTTAGAAAACTAACCCTATATAAGTCAATACCTCCAACGACACAGGCGCGCATTCGTGCCGCGTGACGTGGTGACGTCATCGCGCTTTCACCTGAAAAAGATTTATTTGATATAAATTGATATTTTGATATAAGCCTTAGAAAACCAACCCTATAGAAGTCAAATGGTCCAATAAAGGGTGATGGGAGGGTGATGGGAGGGTGATGGCAGGGTGATGGGAGGGTGATGGCAGGGTGATGGGAGGGTGATGGCAGGGTGATGGCATTTTATTTTCACCACTTCAAATCGACCGAATTTCACCAAATAAGATACCACACTCGCTGCACTGATGTCATTTTTACGGCAAAAGTGAAAACAGATTTTAATTTGGAAATAAAACGAAAGCGTGCACAATGGAATCATTCGTGCCGCGTGACACGGTGACGTCATCGCGTTTCCACCTTAAAAGACTTATTTGATATAAGTTAATCTTTTGATATAAGCCTTAGAAAACCAACCCTATAGAAGTCAAATGGTCCAATAAAGGGTGTTGGGAGGGTGATGGGAGGGTGATGGCAGGGTGATGGGGGAGGGTGAGCTACATTGAATGAGCTACCTAAAATGAGCCTTTACTTACAATCTCTGTTCGAGTGCAGGCATCGCGGAAGACAAGGAGACTAAGCCCGCGCGAGGGAGGAAGGTACGAATTTGGAATAATAGCCCTCTGATATAAAACAACTCCCACCTTTAATCAAATCCGCGTGCCGGCGCGCCTCAGGCAGCCTTCCTCCTGTCCCTCGGGCTCCGTTTCCCGTCGTCCGGTGCTGACCCCACTCCTGGTACCATCTGTGAAGAATCAGCTCTTTGTTTGCAAAAGAAGTCCACAATAGCCTGGAATGGCGCAGCTTTATTAAAAACCAACTTATACAGATCCGGAAGAAGCCAAGACGTCTACAGCAAGAGCCAGTCTCATGCCAAGTCAAGCCTTCCTGAAAACGCATTGATTCTCATTCACTTATATACGAATACGATTATCAGAAAATCTCCGAGAGAACAAACAAAACTGGGAGAGGTTCCTCCCCGGTGGGCCAAGCCCCCACCGTCATCCGCCCTGTTATTCGGGGGAGTCAGCCCTTCCTTATCATTCGGACCAAATGTTTCTCTGGGCTCCGAGAAAACAGAAATGTAACTCACAAAGAGAAGAGTGTATGCTTAGCCAAACAAACCCATATATTTTATGGGTTTGTGTACATGAGTAATTCAAAGCATGTTTATACAGAGTCATGCGTTGCTGTGATTAAAACAAAATATATATGGTTAACGATAGGTTCATGTCATTCTACTAGCATTACGCAAAAACACGCGCATGTGGGCGTGGTTTTACGACCAGCCTCGAAAAAAGCACACGTATACAATTGTCCAGCATGACCTCAGCGAGCAAAACTAAAACGAAGCAAAAACCCTTTATTAACTTTATGAAATTAGCATTTTTAAACATCATATAAATCATAACACATTAGCAACCAACGTCTATAACTGAACTTTAGGCAATAACAAATCTACTACTTGACATTCCTTCCTCTTGTCTCGTCGAGACAAAGTATCTTAAGAGACAACGTGCCACATCGGGCTTTATTGAAAAATAATTGTGTAATGCGGGTATTGAAAAAATAATTGTGTAATGCGGGTATCTCCCAAGGGCATATCGTGCGCCCAAAGCGCCTCGCCCGTGCATTTGGCGAACGTGTCGTGTGGTGCGTGCTCGGAGCCTGAGGGCTCAGAACATGAAAGTCCATTAACGTTTCGGATCCACAACGAAGAGGTCTGGTCCAGATGAGGTTCTGCTCCGCCAGAGGGCCACCACCTCCTCTGCGGAACTTGCTCCCCCCACCCTTTGCAGACCCAGTCCTTGCAGATCTTCGAAGTTAATCAACGATCATGCCCATGAGGTCCCTCACGTGCTGCTGTTCTGGGGAATACATAATATTGTCAGTATCTTGTGTCTCAATTTCCTGGTCAGGGTACAGAGCGTAAAAATCCGATTCACTTGAAGCATTTGAACTTAATACATATGAAGCAAAGAGAGGAACTTCCTTTATGTCAAAGTCTCCCTTGGGCGCCTGGTCGGCTTGCGGGTCTAGGATATCCACGTCGGGTCCCTCGACCGCCAGACCCAGCGTCGCAATCAGATCCATAGTTGGGTTTAAAGGGGGCGTGCAGCTGTCAGCTTGTAATACATAAGCAGCGTTAGCCAGTACACGCAAGGGGTTTATAGCACAAGTATCACAGTCATCACATACACCGTTACAGGCAGCAGCCAGTTCCCACATGGGATCCGCACAAGTATCACAGTCATTACATACACCGTTACAGGCAGCAGCCAGTTCCCACATGGGATCCGCACAAGTATCACAGTCATTACAAAATTCAATGCAATTTTCTGGAGCGCCGGTCGCAACTGCCTTGTTGAAGGACCCGTTCAGGTCGACGGCCTCTGTGGTCAGAGCCATAGTCGTTGTCGGCGGCTTCTTCACTTTCCATCCTGTAAAATACTTTCTCATACAGAGGAGGACTAGAGATTTCATTAGTGCCCCCCAAATTACTACCCCGATTATCACAGCCAGTGCGGTCAATAACCACTTCACTATGGTGCCCGTCCATCCCTGGAACCAGTCAGTGAGCCAGCTAAATGTATAAGAATTTTCGCGCGCGATCCGATCGATCGTCAGGGCGTGGCTAGTTTCCCTTAGTCTCACTTCTGCATCACCATTGTACGCATGTGAATTACCGTGTCCAATAGTATGTCATGAGCCGTAGCGGTGTCGTTTGCCACCTTTTATAGGGCCAAAGCCAATTTGTCTATCCGGAAACTATCCATGACTGTGCCCGCTCCTGGGAAGAAGAAACCAAACACCTTTTCCCATAGACTCCCGTGTAGTTTAGTGGTTCCATCTTCGTTCATGACTGACCTCTTATAACGCCTGTCCAAGGACTTTGGGTCTAGCTCATCCAGTATCTCAACGTCAGGAAGGACTGAACCCAGATAACATGTGCCCCCCCAATTATTTGGTAAATAGGGGTAAGCCTTGTCGCCGCATATAAACATTGTCCCATGGGGTGGGACCAGGTGGGTGGATAAGCACTGGAGTCCCTTTACCACCCCATTAATCCTACTAACCCCCCTAGAGAATGTTATAGCCGTTATGTTGTGGTTGTGTTTATCTTGCAGTACTATTCGTAATGTAATCCCCGAGCTCCCTTGTCCCAGCTTCCCGGGGAGAGTGTAGGCGCATTCTGATTCTCCCATACGCAAGTGGCCGGAACCCTGGAGGCAGACCCTCCCTTTCTGTGGTTTGACCCAGACGGGGGCAGGCCTCTCGGCCACATGGGCAATCATTGACGGGCGATAATTAAATTGTCGATTGCAACTCTTGCCGTTGTCAACCCCTTCTCTTTCCAGCGTGGTGACTAAACATGGGGAATCGATAGGTTGTGAGCAGAGGTCATTGAGGGACAGAGGTAGCACTATCATGTGTATTCCTGTGGTGCCTGCTTGGGGAAAGCGCATGCACGACCAGCAGTGTGTCCTATTTTGAATTGTTGCCGCCTCCCTGGCCACTTTCCAATATGTGTTTTCCCCCCTCTTTGGGGCCTTATCCTGGGGTTGCGGCGTGAGTATGTATTCGTTGCATCGTATGTAGTTCTTTTCGCCACCGGCCGCGCCAGGGGTCCAGACGCTGCACCGGACCTGCATAGTCATGCCTTTCTCTAGGCGCGTGCGTGTTTGTAGCTTAAAATCAGGGGTTCCCCATTTGTATCCTGGTTGGGCCAAGGTCTTAATGCTAGCTTGCCCGTCTTCCCGGAACTCTCGTTGCTTTTGTAGTACCATGCCAACGCGTCCAGGCCCTGCCGACAGTGCTAGCCAATTTATGTTCACCCAATTTGTGTGCAGGGCTTTCTGTTCGAAACATGGTAGTGATACTCTTTGTCCCCATGTTACGGTGAGGTGTCGGGTTTTGTTTTCGCATCTATTGGAATCGGAGTTTCCCCTAGCTGCTGTCGCTATCAATAGTATTGTACCTATGATTAGGCCCATCCTTACTGTGGTTGCTGTGGTGTAGTGTCTGGTGCTTGTATGGCCAACTTACAGTGCGTGGCGTGGATCCACGAAGTCTTGCCCTCGCAAAAGACTGCCGTTGGTGTAGTCAGCAACACCTGGACTGGTCCCTTCCACCTTGGTTCCAAGGCGTTCTTGCGGGTGAAGTGTTTTACGAACACCTGGTCTTTTTCCTCTGGTGGAACACCTGGTCCACAAGTCTCCTGGGAGCGCCTGGTCTACAGGTCTCCAATTCATAGATTCAATTCATTCAATTCATAGTTTCATAGAACACCTTTTCTCCAATTTCCTAATCCACTTTTTTTCAAGTGGATCCAATTTTATCCAATATTCAATTTTTAAATTCAATCCCATTTAATCCAGTCCAATTCAAATTAAATTCAATCCTTCTCTCAGCATCCCATTACCTGTTTCCAACATCAATAAAATAAAATTATAAAATTAATAAAAAATCAATCATCTCAACTCTCAAATCGAATCAAAAAAATAAAAATAAACGAAAATTACTTCAGCGAGAGTTTCAACTAGAATTAACACAAACAAACCACCATTAACCTCCATTAACACAAACAAACCACCATTAACCTCCATTAACCTCCCCCTATTATTTATTTATTTTCACGAATAAACAAATAATAGAAATAACCTGGTCTACTTCCAATTTCAATTCTGGTCAGTTCTGGTGTCTGGTCACACACAATGTTTTCCTCACCCACTGTGATTCGCTCAAAATAGATTCTCACTGTTATGTCTGAAATTCGTCTCATGAAAACCCATTCAAGAGTCCGGTGTAACAGATAGCCAAACACATAGACACGCTGAAGACCCCAGGGTACCCATCAAACTAGCTTATCCCCAGATCCACAACACAGCGAAACATGTAACTTTACTAAAATAATCACTTACTCATAACTAATACTCATAATAACTCATAATTACTTATGTAATTACTCATACCAATACTTACTTAAAATAATGTAATATCCCAATCTTCACCCCCTATGCAAATCGAAGCACCCCGGACAACCCACAACCAATATCAACCACTGTAGCCGCCTTCCCCTCCAGGCAGCCACACACAGCCACATACATCTCCACCCACGTCACACAAGACAACAGCCAACCAGTGTGTCCACCACACAGAAACCTTTGGCAATGCAACAACCGAACTCCCAGACAACCAACAACAAAACCCAATCCATCTCCATGGCTCATCAAGCAGTTCCAACTTAATCCAGCTTCACATACCGATTTCCCCAAAAACTCGTGAAACTTCACCCCCATTCTGGAAAAACCCTGGACTAAACCCTGACACCCTAAATAACTTCAGACCCATCTCCAATCTACCCTTTCTGTCAAAAGTTTTGGAACGTGCTGTGGCCACTCAACTCAAACATCACCACTCTGCCAATAACCTGTATGAAACATCCCAATCCGGATTCTGCTCCAGCCACAGTACTGAAACTGCTCTCCTCAAAATCACCAGCGACCTTTTCTCTCCTCTGATGCCGGCAACCTCAACATTTTCATCCTCCTCACCTCAACGCCTCCTTTGACATCATCAATCACACCATCCTCCTCACCCTGTTTAGACCAGCTTGTGCCTATTAAACCCAAATCAGTTCACTCCCAAGCCCACAAGGACCACCTACAGCACTGCAAAGATGTCCTCTACTCCACCTACTACCCTCAAATTATCCACTCTGGCTCCGGAATCCCAAAAGCACTCTTCTCTACAATAAACAAACTAAATAAACAAATAAATAAACAAACTTTACAACGTGAACAAACTCCTCAGCGCCCTGGATACCGCCACCTGTCATTCAGAGTAGACAACAGCATCTCCTTTCTGGCTTTCAGCATCTCCTTTCTCCTTTCTGGCATCCAAATAAAATTCTGGCTTCAAATCAACTTCCTCGAACTTAACTATGATAAATCTAAATTAATCTTCGTTTGCCCAAAACCACTCATAACTTTGCCCCCCAAAAAACAAGTCACATTCTTTGTATATTGCCAACATTGTTCATCGTTTAAGTATCATCCAGAACTAAATTTTTATAAACCATCAACTTGTAGATGCATTTATTTATATCCCATTAACCCAAGAACTCTCAATTGCTTGGCTATATTTTAGTAATGTCATATATCCATATTTCTTTTCCAAATTGTTCCTGATATACACATTAATCCCATCTGTCTTTGTTTCCAGATGAACTCAAATCAGGAAATCAACACAAATCCTTATTACCTCCAATCAACTCAAAATTAAATCAAACAATTCAAAACCAGATCGGATCAGCGATCAGAAATCACTTTTCCAATCAACACATTCCAAGCAACAATTCATTCAAAGACCAAGCTTAAAAACACCACTCTCATCTTACTGTGACAAATAAGCAACCAACCTACTTCACACTAAAACAAATAACTTTTCATCACCCCTTCCTTCTCCACCGCCTCTTACACTTAAACAGATCATAATTACTCACTCATACACTATTGCCCATCACCCAGTTCATATAAACTCCATTGTTGTCCTGTCCATCTCTCTGTTTGTGGATCCGGTGCAAAGTTACACAAAGTTCCCGTTTACATTTTGTGACTCACAGCTCCTGCCTCCATGGAACAATGACGCCTGGGCACTCAATTAGCCCTCCCAGTACCAAAGACTTACAATCAGACCGACAGACAGACAAATAACAGAGGCATGTCGCCAGCCCCAGCACAGGACATCACCTTTCCGGGCAGGCACAATATAATCCACAGCATCGAAATGCCAATTTCTATCCGGAGCCTCGCAAAGCCAAAATCCATGCATGCGTGCTCCATCATGCAACCCGATCTGTACTCGGTGCGCCCGGCGCCCCCTATAATCAGTGAGTTATAATAACCACAATATCTCTGGCACCCAACTCGTGATACCACAATTTAATCCACGTTACTTGCATCTCGTCATCCTCCCAAATGTCCTCCATTTAACGTGACTCAAATCCATCTCAAATCCCCACAGCTCGATCGAACACGTCACTGTACTCGACCCGGTTAAATTAAATTCCAAGCGTACTGTACCTGACGCTTCCACAACAACAAAAAACTCGATATTCTCTGTCCACTAATTATGTACCTGATTTTGGTTTCACCCACAATATAATGTCCCGATATTCTCCAGATTTAAGTCCTATATATCCTGTCGTTAAAGCAACACCCTGTAGACTGACTCCGCCTGTCGTTCTTCCAAGGTTAGTGAATTACCTCTGACCTTTCCCTTGCATATCTCGAACAAAGGTCAACTAAACTTTAAAAGGTCAAACTTCGAATTGGTCAACACAAATGCATCGATGCATCTTCCAGCCGCCACTCCGCACTGTACCTTACTGTATGAACAAGACTTCCTGTTGGAACTTGGCTCCGGAAATTAATTACTCTGTCTTGAAATCGTTTATTTTAGCCATCTTAAATAAATCCATCCATCTATCCATCTTATAAATCCATCTTAAATAAAAATCCGTCCTGTGACATTGCCTGGCATATATGTCGCAGCCGGCCACTATTCCGACATGGCTCGTCTGACATGAACGTCCGACATCCAGCAAAGTCGAAATGACCCACAATGCATTTGGGCACACATCCTCCTCTGAGAGTGGGCGAGTTATCGCCAGCACTCTGAGCAAATCTCATACAGCACACCCGTGACTCGCGGCTCGCTCGGCTCCTGTCTGAACACACAATATCCCTCTACCCAAACTTCCACGGAGCCGCACGGCGGAAACACAGGTTTGTACCACACTTTAGTTAAACGAACATTGCCAGGATTCTCGGATAGACGTTTAATTTCACAACACACATGACAAAAATCCGATTTAAATTCAGAGATCGCCGATCGACCTGGCACAACCATCTCAACGCGACGACGCCACGCCGCCCCCCGTCTTGGCGCGCACCCTCGTGCCTCCACACGAATCCCAACACTCCCTGCACGCCGCTCTATTCGCGTTCGCGGCGGGGTTTACCTCACGTTGGGACATGCAGTCGGCTGTCATAACAAAGTGCGAAACTGTCATAACAAATCTGCGACCTGACATGTAGTGAGCTGTCAGAACATTGAGCTGTCAGAACTCATCCCTAGCTCGTAAACATCGCAAAAAACAGGATCTCCGACGCTCCACCTCTCTGACCCAAAATGCACTATGTGACATCATCATCCTAAAGGTGAGCTGCCTCAGGAATATAGGCCTACCCCACACATACAATACACAATATCTGCCATTGAATGAACTCTTCGATTCAAGTAAAACACACATATTGATTCGAATTCTGAATTTAGCGAAAAAAAACAGCCCATCCTGCAACCATCTCCAAGAAACCGCTTCATATCAACAGTAGATCGACGAGGGCACTCCGAGTGCTTTCCTGACCCGATTTATATCAATTCGCTTCCCAAACAACTCCCAAACAGATGACAATCCGGACTCAGTTCAGGACCTCGCCTGTTCTCTCGGATAGACGCAAAAATGGACATTCCCGGCCTGAATTTCCCGCACGTCGAGCAGATCACTTACAAAGCTTCACACCGAAACCCTCTGCTTTGCATATGTCATACAGACAAATACATTGGCTAGATACACACGTCAATTAACATCCCAATATACATTCATTCCTCATTCATATACTCATAGAAGTCTCCCAGACTTCGCGCGAAACTCAGATCGACTCAAATCATGCCTTTCTCCAGCCACTCCCAAACAATCTTTGCTCATTCATGTTACGTCTCTCATTCAAGGAAAAGGATTTTTGGGACGGGTTGGACGGGGGGTGGGTTGAGGTGAAAAAAAAAAAAAAAAAAGGAAGGCAGGGTGGGGGGTGTTGGGGTGTTGCCTAGAGCCCCGGGACTGAGCTCAGGTCTTGGGGGGGTGGGGGGTGTTGCCTAGAGCCCCGGGACTGAGCTCAGGTCTTGGGGGGTTGGGGGGTCTTGGTCTGGTATCTGGTCCAGCGGCATCAACCGCTGATTTACTTGTTTAACTGCTTACTTAATTGTCCTCTGTCCTGTAGCTACAATAACTATAGCTGCAATGCTTAAAATTTCAATATTTCAAAAACCATTCCTGTCCTTCTCACCCTGTGGCCACCTGGCCCATTTCCTGTGAGCTTATTTATTTTCTCTTGTCCACCAGGTCCTGGCCTGTTTCTATCTGGACCTCTGTTGCTTTGGCCTTCTATCTAAGTTTAGCCACAGCCCTTCGTTCCCTGGCATGCAATGGCATACCCCATCTTGTCTCTGGGCTGTTCCTTCCTGGAAAAATCTTGGCCACCTGGCTTCAGCCTATATGGCTGTCCGACCTCATTTTCCCCTCCTGGTGCTAACTGTAACTTTAAGCTTACTGTTAAGTCCTTACTTGTTTATCCTGGCTTTAACAAAGCTACGTCATTCTGAGGCCTAAAATGAGCCTTTACTTACAATCTCTGTTCGAGTGCAGGCATCGCGGAAGACAAGGAGACTAAGCCCGCGCGAGGGAGGAAGGTACGAATTTGGAATAATAGCCCTCTGATATAAAACAACTCCCACCTTTAATCAAATCCGCGTGCCGGCGCGCCTCAGGCAGCCTTCCTCCTGTCCCTCGGGCTCCGTTTCCCGTCGTCCGGTGCTGACCCCACTCCTGGTACCATCTGTGAAGAATCAGCTCTTCGTTTGCAAAAGAAGTCCACAATAGCCTGGAATGGCGCAGCTTTATTAAAAACCAACTTATACAGATCCGGAAGAAGCCAAGACGTCTACAGCAAGAGCCAGTCTCATGCCAAGTCAAGCCTTCCTGAAAACGCATTGATTCTCATTCACTTATATACGAATACGATTATCAGAAAATCTCCGAGAGAACAAACAAAACTGGGAGAGGTTCCTCCCCGGTGGGCCAAGCCCCCACCGTCATCCGCCCTGTTATTCGGGGGAGTCAGCCCTTCCTTATCATTCGGACCAAATGTTTCTCTGGGCTCCGAGAAAACAGAAATGTAACTCACAAAGAGAAGAGTGTATGCTTAGCCAAACAAACCCATATATTTTATGGGTTTGTGTACATGAGTAATTCAAAGCATGTTTATACAGAGTCATGCGTTGCTGTGATTAAAACAAAATATATATGGTTAACGATAGGTTCATGTCATTCTACTAGCATTACGCAAAAACACGCGCATGTGGGCGTGGTTTTACGACCAGCCTCGAAAAAAGCACACGTATACAATTGTCCAGCATGACCTCAGCGAGCAAAACTAAAACGAAGCAAAAACCCTTTATTAACTTTATGAAATTAGCATTTTTAAACATCATATAAATCATAACACATTAGCAACCAACGTCTATAACTGAACTTTAGGCAATAACAAATCTACTACTTGACACTGCACAGTTCGGCTGCACCGGTGCGACACGGCAGAATGGATGCTGCATGGTTCGGCCTCCAAAATGGTCCTGGGGCGGGGAGGGAAGACGAAGCGCAACAAGCAAACGGAAAGGACACAGTGGCACACAAAAAACAAGGTGACCAGGCACCACCATGCCTGGTGCAGTGCGAGGGATGCGGAAGAGCGAGCAGAGCAAACTCGTCCCTAGCCGTCCGTACCCCCCACCATTGGCAACACTACCCTAGCCCCCCTTGTATTTACAATCCGTCTCTACGTCTTGTCTCCCATATCCCCCTCTATGCCAAATTCGTCCCCAACTCCCTTCCAGGAAGGAAGGGATGGAACACAACAATGTCCTACTTACGTCATGATGCGTCTTACCACTCAATCAGCCTACAGAGCCTCAGTGTGGAGCTCGTCCTCCTCGGTGACTGGCTGTGTATGGTGCGAAGGGATTTCTCATATCCTAACTACTCGAGTAACATTACTCATTTAAACTGCCCGGGGTCGTACCCTGCCAATCGGCCTCTTTAAACTATGTGGTTTCAAGAACCCGAATCCCCATTGCCCACGCTGCGGTGCCCTCCTGAATTTGGGTCTCACCCCCAACAAATTTTCGCACTGTGCCCTCGCACAATTTCGGGGCTGGGTCGTGTGGCTCTACCAGCAGGTCCACTTACCTGCGCACCTCCGCCACTGAAGCCGCCCCCCGAGCTTGCCTGCTTCTCACACTACACTAACCGGGGAAGGCCCTCCCTGGCACTTACCCCCTCCATGCCCACCTTGGCATCGGGCAACCCGGGTCCTCTCCTGGGATCCTCGGGCGCCACTCAACTCTAACCTAACCGGCTCCCAGAGCCTACCTGCGGCCTCACCTGGATGACAAACTACCAGTGGCGGAGTGCCTCAATAACTACACGCACCAAATAAGCCACACACCCAGCCATTCCACAGTCTCATGCACCCTACAAAGCACTTCTTTCCACTACCCGCACCACAGGTGTCAATATCCATGCAATTTACCTATGCCCTCTACCTGGCTTTACACTACCCACCCCGGGCTTTCGTGAATGGGTTCCACTCCCCCCATTCACTCCTTCGCACCATGCATTCCACACCACTTACTTCCACACCAATACTTTCACACATTTTATTCACACAACAACACAATTCCGTTTGTTCTCACTCACAATTCCTCTCACACTACAACACAACTCCTCAAACACACAGCATCATCTATTTACCTGATTCCCCTAAAACTCGTGCTTCCCTCGTCGTCCCTTTACACTAAGCACACCCTTTTCTTTAACAACCACCTAAACTCTCTACGTCCCCTCTATAGTTCAGGTGTCACTACTTAATTATTTTGTGTCTACAGTCAGCTAAATCTCTATCATTATCCTAGCCCTCCCTCAGCTAGCTTCGGTGCCCCATGGAGGCAACCATTGCTGGCCCCTCCATGAGCCTAACACTGCCATGCCCCTAAACTAATGCTCATGCACCCCCCCCCCCCCCCCCCACCGTGTGAGGAATGGTTGCACTACCATTCCCCCATGTGGGTACACTACTCTCACCAGTCCTCTACACTACGAGCCCCCATTCATGGAGGTACATTGTCGCGGCTCGGCCTGGAAGGGCCGAGCGATCCATGCGGGTGGTTGGTCACCTGTATAGGGTGTCCGTCCAGCATTTTTGATCCAAGGGGGGAAGGATTGATGGGCCCAGGTGCCGGGCTCCATCCCTGCACGGGGCCTCACGGTCCCACGCACGATGACCCAACCTCCCACGGTCGGAGCCCCGCGGCCGCCAGGGGGCGCATCTCCGACCTCTCCTACCCCCCTCGAACCATGCCGATCGCCTTTCCCGCCAAGGCGCGGCACTGACCATACAGGGCGGGGCCCCGCACGAATCGTGCAAGCCGCCGCGGCAACGATCCCCGCCGATCCCCGTTGCACACAAAGCACCCCGCGCACCAAGGGCTTGTGTCGGCTATACGTCGTGCTAAACGCTAACCCCCCCCCCCCCCCCCGGTCTGGGTCGATGCTTGAGCTGCATTCTCACACCCACATGCGACCCGCTCCTTACTCGCACACCGAGGCGCTCTAGCGCCTCCCATACACTCCCTGCATTCGGTTACCGCACGCTCTCGTGCATTCTCTTTCCTTACACACTCAGGTGCACACCACTCAGGCACACTCATGCCGTTCACACACTCCATTATCACACACTCCTCTGTTACACACTCCATAGCACACTTGGCCATTGCACACCCTCGCGCACACTCTTTTGTTACACACTCAGTAACAACCATGGGTGTGCACTCTCCCGGTACACACCCAATCACGCGCTCTGATGTGCACTCCTGCACACTCTCTTCGGCCATTGCACACTCTGTTTCACACTCGGTTTCACACTCTTCCCACATACACTCCGTTATACACTCGCGCTTCGGTGCCGTTCGCACACGTGCGCCATTCACCCTCACACATCGCACCACGGACCTTCCATGAGCGCCCGGGTTACGTCGCGATCCCAAGCGCACCAAAAATCTTTTCGCACCAAACATTTTCGCGTCATACACGCTCCTACTCACCTTAAGGACCCTCTTCTCCGCCAGCGCCTGCGAAACCTTTATTGGGATTAGCAAGCGCGGCATCACAATGCGAACACGGACTTTGAGTACATTCCATCTCAATCTCCAATTTAATTTCTGATTCTATCTCTGCCGTCACTTCGGCCCCAATTTCAACTATGATCATTTCATTGTCCTCGACGACCGCCGGCGCCAATACAATTGTCTTCCAATTCGACCTTCCCCGATGCTCCCGACATTCCTTTATTCAATTCGACGGCCGTCGGCTCTTCTACACCCCGAGTCGCGATTTCTATTCCCTCGGTCAATTTCCCCGCGCTCTGCTCCAGCTCGCTCCCCATGCGTTCCTCGCACCGCGTTACCTCGTCACGTCCCTTTGCAACCTCTTCACTCAACATGCGCCTTATGTCCTTCCCCATCTCTTTCGTTTCCTTTTTTGACGCCACCCTCATTTTTTTCAATTCGTTCTTTCGGGTGTCCATTTTGCTTTCCAGCCCGTTTTTCACCTCTTCCAATTGTTCATCCATTTTTTATGTCCCTGGTTGATTTGTCCCCCATTTCCTTCAATTGGCCCCCCATTTCTTTCAATTGGCCACCCATTTTGCTTCCCAATTCATTTTTCGCCTCCTCCAATTCCCGGGTGGATTTGTCGCTCTGAGCATCCATCTTTTTCTCTTGGATGTCCATCTTCCCATTTATTTTATTCATGTCATTCTTTTGGGCGCCCATCATTTCTTTCAATTCTTTTGTGGATTTGTTACCCTGGGCGTCCATTTTCCCGTTTATTTCTTTCATGAATTGCGTCATGAGTGCGTACAGGTCCGAAACCGTTGGCACCGCGGGCTCGGCCCTCGCCGCCATGTGCGAGGCGCCGCCATTTTCTACCCCAGCTACCGGCCCCTCAATGTATTCCTTCATTTCTCCCAATTCTTCCCGAGGGTCCTGGGTTATTGATTCTACCTCCTCTACCTCCTCATTTACCCCCACCGGCATTCGACCGCCTTGACTAGCCATGGCACGAATTAAATTTGGATTTTAATAATTAAATTTCATCCGCTCTTAATTTTCGAGTGTGTTAAGCGCACTTCGGGTCCTACTCCAAACTCCTGACACCAATTGTTGTGGCCAATATGCAAAATTGGTGTCCAAAATTTGGTCTAAAAATTTTCGTCCAGGTTCCAAATCCCCACTCCTGACTACCAATTGTTGTATATCTGCCGCCGGCCTTCTCCCCTTACCAAGGGGGGATTAGTCCCCTTGTCTGTGACTGACCTGGCGTGACCCAGGACCTATTACGTCCCTTCCGGACAGCGCTAAATAGGGTTTCAGGACCAAATACGCTGTTACCTAAGTACTAGCGCTGCCCTGGAAGCGAGGAAATAAGCCCCGCACGAACCACGTGTGTTGGTGATATGCTGAGCGGTTGCGTATACGTGATCCGCGCCGTTATTACTTACTAGGCCCGATTGGAGCGATCTTATTCGTACCACGACTCGCCAATGGAGAAATCACAGGTACGATCGAATCAGGAAAGAAAGAACACAGGTTTATTTACACTATAGAATGGCAGAAGAACCAGAGACACAGAGCAATCCTTAAAAACAGTCTTACACTTAATACCCAGGACAAACTGGCCCGTCTCATGCACACACTCACACGGGGATTGCAGATGACAGGATGATGTTCAGCGCGTCCAGGGATGGCTCTCGTGCAGCTTCCTCCGGTCCCCGGCACGTCCCGTGTAGATGGATGCAGGAGAAGGCAGGAGCGCGTAGCGTGTCGCCTGAACGGAACGGTTACCCTGGGCGAGCGGTAGGGAGCGGACTTTGGCACGTCTGGCTGCACCCGCGTACTTGTACGGTTCAACGCCTCTTCTTATATATCCTGGCGCACACGTTCTAATGCGAGGTCAACGTTCAACAACGGCGAGTGGTGCACGTTTCTTTTTCTTTCTTTTTCTTCTTCTTCTTCTTCTTCTTCTTCTTCTCTCTCTCTCTCTCTCTCTCTCTCTCTCTCTCTCTAACAAATCCTTTCGCGCCACTCGTGCAAGCCAGTCCTTCAAGTCCTTTGCCACTGCCGTATGCACGCGAGTCCTCTTATCAAGCTCCCCTCTCTGCAAGTCCTCTGCAAGTCCTTTTGAGGGCTTTGCGCAGCGGGTTATATAGGCACACCCCGCTATCCTTCTGGAACTCACCAGATGCGCTTCACCACGCCCTCTCACGCCATTCCGCTCGAGCTCTGATTGGCTGGTGGCTCTTTCTGTCATTGCCTCTGCCGCTCCCGACCTCAACGCCGCCCCCACCCTTTTAGGCCTACCTCGTGTTACTCGACTAGTGGACAGCCAAATGGGGCGCGGGATGGATTGCGCCCATAGACGTAGAATTGGAGGTTGGAGCAAAATGAATGGAATGGCCTATTCTCCGGTCTTTACACAACGCAGGTACGAAGAGGGGAAATGGCCTATTCTTACACATACTAAGACATAACTATACTACAAATGGGCCCTGATGTTGCTCGTGTGACTAACTATGGGGGGCAAACCTTTAATGACTTCAATGTGCCAATCTCAAAACCGCAGCAATATATACATATATACACGAATAGTTTGGTTGTGCTGTGTTCTTGGGTTGTGCTGATGGTTTGGTGGTGTGTGTATGTATATATATATATATATATATATATATATACGAAGTGTGTTCAAAAAGTATGTGACCTTAATTTGTCGTGCGTAAACAAATGAAGCTAGGGAGGCGTTGATTGGTGCACGTATGTAGGCGATCCTAATGCGCACGCGTGAATTTTTTCCCACCTGCAGAAGCTGTCATTCGACGGCAGACCGCCGATGAGTGAGAAAGTGTAAGTGAGCGCCGTCGGATTTTCGTTTTTGACAAAATGACGGAAAAACTTGAACAATGCTACTGCATCAAATTTTGTGTAAAGCTTGGCGATTCCCAAGTGGAAACGATCCGCAAGATTCAACAGGCCTTCGGGGACGAAGCAATGAGCACCACACAGATAAAGGAGTGGTACAACCGCTTCAAAGATGGCCGCACATCAGTGGAGAGTGAAGCACGTTCGGGTAGGCCTTCAACATCCCGAAATGAGATCGTCATTGACCAATTGAGGACCCTGGTGATGCAGGATCGTCGAATCACGATCAGAGAACTTGCAGACGAGGTGGGCGTCAGCATTGGATCCGTTCATTCCATTATGAAGGAGGATTTGGGCTTCAGGAGAATCTCAGCGAAGTTCGTACCAAAGCTGCTAACGATTGAGCAGAAGCAACTCCGTTTGGAGATCGCACAGGACATGCTGGAGACTGTGAACAGCGATCCCAGCTTCCTCAACACAGTGATTACTGGCGATGAGTCCTGGGTTTATGGGTACGACCCAGAAACCAAGTTGCAGTCATCACAATGGAAGCATCCAACATCCCCGAGGCCAAAAAAAGCAAGGCAGGTCCGCAGCAATGTCAAAGTCATGCTGACCGTCTTCTTCGACTCCAGTGGCGTGGTTCATCAAGAGTACGCACCACATGGCACAACCATCACCAAGGAGTATTACCAAGAGGTTCTGCGATGCAAACGGCCGGACCTGTGGGCAGCGGGCAATTGGCAGCTCCATCACGATAACGCACCCACCCATTCTTCACATTTGATACAGAGTTTCTTGGCCAAACACAACACACCTGTGCTTCGTCAGGCTCCCTACTCTCCCGACATGGCTCCGTGTGACTTCTGGCTTTTCTCCAAGCTGAAAATGCCCCTGAAAGGGACCAGATTTCAGTCCAGAGAAGACATCATGCGGAATGCGACGGACCAGCTGCGCACCATCCCAAAAGAGGCGTTCCAGCGCTGCTTCCGAAAGTGGCAGAACCGTTGGGAGAAGTGTGTGGCAGCCCAAGGGTACTACTTTGAAGGAGATTAGTGTAAGTTTGTTGTATCTGGATACGAGTATTTTTTATGAACAAAGGTCGGATACTTTTTGAACACACCTCGTATTGTTACGGTTTTGGCGAAGCCCGTTCCCTTACCAAGGGGAGATTAATCCCCTGGTTCTACTTGGTTCTTCGAACAGCGAGACTGAGTCGCCACTTCCGGGCAGAAGTGGAAAAGGGTCTCGGGACAATTTTCGCACGTACCTAAGTAGCCACGCCGCCGCGGAAGCGGGGACCGAGTCTCGCACAAACCATGCGTAATTGAGTACACCCGAGCGGATGGCGTACCGCGTGGTCTGTGCTGTTACCTTGCTATTGGAACCCGATCAGAGCGATATAATCCGTACCACGCTAAGTCAATGATGGAAGGGACGAAACGGTCAAATCAAAGGAAGAACACGTTTAATTATTATTTACACAATGTACACTGGTAGAAGAAGAGAGACACAGGGCTGTCTTAAACAGTCTTAACTTATTTCCCCAGACAAATGGGCCCACTCACTTACACACAGGGAGATGAAGGAAGAAATGTCCATGCACCGAACGCGTTGGCTTTGGTCGTCCAGGAACAGCTCACCCGGCGTGGCCCTCTGGCGGTCACCGCACGTATCCCGGCGAAGACAGGCAGGCAGGAAAATCCTCGCAGCGCGTATCTCAGCAAAAGCAGGCAGGAGGAAATACACGCGCGTCTCTGGCCTGGCACGGCTGTCTTTCACAGCGCGATTAATACAACTGCGTGCTTTGACTCTCGTAACTGAACTCAGCGCAACTTGCCCTTCAACTCCTCGGGGATCTGACTCCAGCTCAACTGAGAACTCAACTTGTAACTCATGCGTGTCTCACCCGAGCTCATAACTTGTAACTCGTCTGCCTCCCTTCTCATAACTGAGCGCTCCGAACCGACTCTCATAACTGAGGTGGGGGCTCTGGGCACAGGGTTATATTGCCCCCGCCCTAGTCCGCATCGAATGTTCCAAACCCCGCCTTTTGCCGCAGTGGTAATCCACTCCCCTCGAGCCCTGATTGGTGGCTCGTGCTTACCGATCACTCCCACTCCTCCTGTCCCACCTTCCTTCGGCCTTGATAGACTTGTTCAGGCCGGCCTCGTGGTATTTCGCGCCAAAATCAAACGCATGGAGGCATCGTAAAGGACCTAATTCCCATTATTCTACTCATCGCAAAACTAAACATAGGAAAGGTCTACGCTTACATTTACTATGAAATAACTGAGCTTAAACGAGGCTACGTGTTGTAGTGTAACTAAACTATGAGGGGAAATTAACCTTTATTGTTAAAAACACAAAACTGCAACAATATATATATATATATATATATATATATATATATATATATATATATATATATATATATATATATATATATATATATATATATATATATATATATATATATATATATATATATATATATATATGTATATATATATACCATCATGGCTGAGAGTAGTAAATGGGAGATTCAACCACCACAGCTAAAGCAATCAAACTCATGATTTTATATAAACACGTGACACAAGACAAATTCTCACACCTCCTGTTGTAATCAAGAA
The DNA here is from genome assembly GCF_964187855.1 of Myxine glutinosa. NCBI lineage: Eukaryota > Metazoa > Chordata > Myxini > Myxiniformes > Myxinidae > Myxine > Myxine glutinosa. Next base: position 100,018,808 of record NC_136272.1, read on the forward strand.
ATAAAGAAAGGCAGAAAAGCTGATCAGATTTCAAAACCACGGGTGAGATGTTTTAAATACTCAGAACTTCAGAACTTTTAACGATTTTTTGTTTATATGAGATAGTCATGAAACGAGGATCTCCCAGGTTGGCTTCATATCAAAGACATAACCGGGAGGTAAAGGACCAATTTAGACTAGGCTAAATTTCTGATTTTTTTTTGGCAGAGGCATTTCTGAGTAAAAGTTGGTATCCGGGCGTTTTAGGTGGATATGAGGGTGCTGATCACGAAAAAAACGGATACCAAGCTGAAATGTGCATATTTAGGGCCTAAATCAGCAAAAAACAAAATGGCCGCCAAAAAAGTTTATGCGATATTTGTTTTTTTTCTTCAGAAAAGTGGAATGTCGTAGTAATACTTGGTATCCATGCTTATTAGCTGTATATGAGGGTGCTGATCACGATAAAAAATAATACCAAGCTGAATATTACATATTTAGGGCTTAAATCAGCCAAAAAACAAAATGGCCGTCAAAAAAAGTATACGCGATATTGACATTTCTAATTTTCTTTTAAAAATAGGAATGTCATAGTAGCACTTGGTATCTATGCTTATTAGCTGTATGTGAGCGTGCTGACCACGAAAAGATAGGATACCAAGCTGAATTGCAGGCTTTCAATGGAAGATGTTTCATACACCATATTGGCTTTTATTGCCGTTTTACCTTGATTGGCATTACATTGCTTTCAGATCACTGTCAACTGTATTTTCTAGTTAAGGTTGTTATCATGTCTAGTTAAGGACGGTTTATTTACCGGGACGGTGACATGCAACCTCTCTTTCTTTTATTTTCAGACTAAATCAAGATGGATCCTGTTGCTACTCTGAAACGACCATCATCGATTGACTTCGCCTTATGCATTTTATGCCAAACAGATGGGGATTTGCGATCTGCCAGCAATCAAGGTCTAGCCACACTCGCTAAGGCTTACGAAACCAGAAAGAAATTACGCGACCCAAAAAACCGCAATATAATTGAGCGTCTGGATCTGGCGTTGGGTTCGAATACCACCTCAATCGTATGGCACAAAAACTGTTATGTCCAATTCACCGATAAAAATAAACTTCTTCGCCTAGAAAGACTGGAAGATCATCATCAGGACCGAGAAAATGTACCAACATGCAGCTCAGTTGTTGGGTCTACCCAAGGTCGTGTCATACGTCGGAGCTCTGTCAAGCCAGTTGACTGGACGCTGTGCATGTTTTGTCAGGATCGTACGTCAAAACAACGATTAAGTTCAGTTATGACATTCAATGTCAGCAAAGATATTTTAGAGGCATCTAAATTACATCACAAGCTATGCTTCAGTTTGGCAGGCGTTAGTGACCTCATCGCAGCGGAAGGTAAATATCACCTTCCTTGCTTAAGTTCGTTCAAAAGAAGTACATCCAAAGTCAAAGAAGATTTTCACACCAGTCAAGACTTACCTTTGATATGGCTTTCTTCAGAACATATGTATGCAGCCCAAAAGGGTCATGTGCTGAGGCTAAGTGACATCTGGGATCGGTATGTAAATCTTTCAGAGGAAGCTAACACAGTTATTCCGAAGTCCTTTGTAAGTCGTCGGACAACATTCAGGGAAAAACTGCAATCTCGAGTAGGTGATACCATCCTCTTTGTTCGACCTGATGGTGGGACATCTCAGAGAGAAACGTTGTTGGTACCATCTAAGTATACCGGCAATGCTGTATCTGGACTGACGGATGAAGCAGACGAACAACTAACAATGCCTAGGTTCGGGCCTGAAGAGGACATCTTCCTGTCGCTGGTGCATGTTGCCCTAAAACTTCGAGGAGATTTGCTTGATAAGCCTGGCCACGTGGGATTTGAAGTGAGCATCGGAAACGCACTAAGTTGCGTACCAGAGACTGTCTACATGTTCCTCAAGCTCTTATATGGTGGTCCGTGTCAGCTTGAAATAGAACCATGCGTTGCCAAAGAAGATGATACGAAACTAGAACAACAAGTCCTCAGCAGTGCTCAGGACATGGTATATGGAGTGAGCGGAGGCAGTAAACTGACGCCGAAACATATAGGGCTCGGCAGCACCCTGCACCAAACTACACGATCTAAGGAGTTGGTGGAAATGTTCCATAAGGCAGGACACACCCTCAGTTACCATCAAGTGTTGCAGTTGGACACAACCTTAGCCAAGTCCACAATTAAGTCTATGAATCCAAACACCGGTGCCGTCATACCACCTAATCTAGTTCCTGACCGCTTTCTGTTCTACACTGCTGACAATATCGACATACTGGATGAGACATTGGACGGAAAAGAAACCTTCCATGCCACTCAGCTGGCAGCGTGGCAGAGAGGACCATCCGCAGACGTGAAGTGGGACAGCATGGTTCTTTCTAAAGACCGAATGCTGCATGTCCCAGAGGTCATGGACACCTTAAATGCTGCAACTATGCCTGCCGTCAGGGCCGAACCATCTTTCAGTGGCCAAGTGGAAAAAACTTGGTATCATCAACCGTCCAAGGACACTGATTGTGCAGCAAGGGCCCAATCGGTGGATTTAGCGTTCAATTTCATGCGACTCAACTCAACAACGGAAACCAGTTGGACAGTATTCAATGAGTCCCTGACACAAAATGATCCTCCACAAACTACAGTTGGCTATATGCCCATAATCCTGGCACCAGCGCACGAGTTTGATACACTCAAAACAGTCGTGGAGCGATGTTTGGAAGTTTCATCTCGCTTCGGACAAGAATACACGGTACTGAGTGTGGATCAAGCACTTTATTGCAAGCTCATGGAGTTGAAGTGGTGCAATCCGGAGTACAAGAAGAGACTCATTCCACGTCTAGGAGGGCTACACATTTCAATGAACTTTTAAAAAGTTATTGGAGAACACATGCACGGATCTGGATTGGCAGAGGCCTGGGTTGAAGCTGGTCTAATGGGACAGAACACCATTGAAGCAGCATTGGCTGGCAAAAAGTTCAACAAAGCCATGCGAGCACACAAAATTACATGCCAGGCCCTATGGCGACTATTAGGACCCAATCTACTAGACTATGTGAAAGAAGCCGACGAGCAACTGCATATTCAAATATCCAAGGCTGCATCCGACCTGGCAGCTGTTGAGATCCTTGTCACCTTGCTGACAAACCCAACGTTTTCATCATTGATGTCAGATTTCCTGGAACGCAGAAAGGAGGACAATGTCAACTTCTCTTTCTGGTGGGGATACCTGGAAATGGTAGCAATTCTACTTATGTTCACAAGAGCCCAACGAGATGGACTTTGGGACCTTCACATCCATTCATTCACCTGCATGCTACCTTTCTGTCTCAGGTATGACCATGTAAACTATGGACGCTGGGGTCCTGTCTACTTGGCTGAAATGAGAAACCTACCAGAGTCAGTTCTCGAAGAATTCAAAAAAGGAAATTTTGTGGTCAAACGGTCGGCGCGTAAGTTCAATCAGGTTGATCCCGACCAGGCACAAGAGTGGTTGAATGGAACTGGTAAAAGGGCCGGAGGAATCGTTGGTATCACCAAAACCAATACAGCCTTGAACAGATGGGCATTGTCTTACAACCTGAGAGCACATATTGCAGCAGATACGCGTGAAATGTTGCAGATATATCCAAAAGACTTGCTCAGCCATAACGAATCGAAACCAGCAAGACAACAACATGACAATGCAGACGAGAACATTCTGCTCAGCATATTGGAACGCTTCCATGTGTTTGCACCTGATACGCATCACGCTGCGCTGCAAAACATTGCAACAAAAGACGTTGCTAGCGAAGAAATCCAAACATCGCTACTGAACGCACGAGTCATGGGTCAGAAACAACTGGATGAATTTGTGGAGGATAGACTTGTTGGAGACGCAGAAACCTCAGTGCCTCAGCACTCATTGTATGACACCATCAAGAAGAACAATGCTCCAACATTCGACGATCTTTATAAGGTAGTACAACACAGTGCCGAAAAGAACAAACGCACTGTTCTGAAAGCTGATCAAAACTTCCTCCAACGTTTGGTAACGGCATATGCATCTGGCCGCACGATCAACTTGGACAACGTGTTGAACCACGAACTTCTTCGAGTACCAGTCTCGCTGGCAGAGCTCAATGGCAATTTAAGGACAGGAAACAAATCGTTGCTGGCTGATATGTTGACAGCAGATGTTCCATGTCCTGCTACGCTCGATCTGCACGGGAAATCAGCTTGTCTTGTTATAGATGGACAGGCTCGAGTCGTGGCCATTGGGAAACCGGTTGCTGCCAAGACATTTGGAGACTTGGCAGACGTTTTCACAAGATCAATCTTCCAGTCAGGAATGCAATATCTTCGCATAGACGTTGTATTTGACAGATACCGAGATGAGTCGATCAAAGCAGGAACAAGAACCAAACGAACAAAGACAAGTCGTCCAATACGTCGTATTGTAGAAGGACGGGAGGTGCCACTGCCTAACTCCTGGATAAACTTCATTGCCCTTCCAGAAAACAAGGCAGCCCTTGCTCGCTTCCTCTCGGAAGAACTTCTGGCACATGCTCCTGGTGATACAGAGATTGTGGTTGCAGGGGGGTTTGACGATGAGCGTGAAATCAGGTCATCACGTGGCAATACTGACCTCACTCCACTAAAAGCAACACACGAAGAAGCGGACACACGCATAATTCTACATGTCATAGATAGTCGGCTGGACACTGTAGTTGTATGTGCGAGAGACACTGATGTCATGCTGTTGTTGGTGGCACATTTTCCGCGTGTCAGTTGCAGAAATCTATGGATGATGGCTGGTACTGCCCAGAAGAGAAAGTACATACCCATAGGTCCATTATATCACAACTTGCCATCAAATTCAGTCCAATCACTTCTGCCATTTCACGCTCTTACGGGATCGGACACGACATCGCACATCTGTGGACACACGAAACGTTCAGCATGGAAAGTCTTCCTTGAGTATCACCACCTTCTTGTAGGTTTGGAAGTAGGGAATTTGACCCCTGAAGTGTCAAAATCGACAGAAATATTTGTCTGCAAAATCTACGGGATGAACAATCTGGAGACAACAGATAGCGTTCGTCGGGTCATGTTTGAGAAGGCCTGCAAACCAGAAGCGATGCCACCCACGAGCGATGCTCTCAAATTCCACATCCAGCGTGTGCATTACCAATCTCTGATATGGAAGGAGGCACACTGCCCACTTCCGAACCTGCCGAATGTCACGGAGTTGGGATGGAAAAGGGTCGCTACCAATTTGCAACCAGTGCTGATGACACTCCATCCAATTCCTGAGTCGTGTCTTGAACTTGTTTCTTGCAGTTGCAGGTCACGGTGTCGTACCATGCGCTGTAGCTGCCGTAAAGCAAAACTTGGCTGCACAGCTGCATGTGTATGTCGGCAAGAAACTGACCAGGACGGTTGCTTTAATGACAATGTGTAATGTGTTAACGACATTATTCAACTTACCGTCGAGCCTGCATATCGTAAAAGACGTCATGACTGTGCTACCTGTATATAGTTAAACGTTCATATGTGATTGTTCACTGCATGTAATCGTATTAATCAATGAAGATCAAAAGTAAAGTTGTATTGCCTTGTAATCGTGTTGTTTATTATATGAGCTGTGTGGCACAAGGGTCCATGTGTAAGTGTCTGTAGATATCATTTTAGCTGCAGTTAGCCGATATTTAGAGCTATTTTGTAAGCAACCACCTTGAATGTGTCCTGTTTCAGTATATAGCTTTGGTCCAACACTAATAATAGTGCGCTCATATGCTTCCTTGACCTCGATAACCTGGGGCTAGACATCAAAATAATGATTCTATGTTCACTAGAACTGGAGATATCGTCAATATAAGATTTGATGGCGGCCATCTTGGAAAATGGCCGAAACATCGATTTCTGCTAAAATAGTATATACAAATTTGATTGCCCGGAAATATTCATCTTGTTTCACGTAAAGTGTACTTGTTGAAATGTCTTCCTGTGTGATTCTGAGTTCAGCGGCTAAAAGTTAAATATTTTGGCGGCCATTTAGTTTTTTCCAGATTTGAGCATCAAATACCAAAAATTCAGCTTGGTATCCTATTTTTTCATGATCAGCACCCCCAAAATAGGTTAAAAACACTTGTTACCAACTTTTACTCAGAAATGCCCCTATAACTTGTATTAGATGCATTTCTGGAAATTTAGCCTAGTCTAATTAAAGACCAAGCCCAAGGCCTATTCATGCACGAGATTGAGGTCAAGGCTGAGCCTGATGTTCATGTTGAAAGTGCAATGAAAGAATGGGTTTTTGAACTTATCAGCAGGCCGAGGGCAAAGCTCAAGATGGAGTGACAGTACAAGGAAGTGTGAGCCTTTTCAAATGAGAAAATAGGAGTTGAAAAAATGGAGAGAAACGCCATGGAAACGACCTCAATTCGGTGGATTGACATGCAGAGAAATACCTTCGAGAGTCTTTTTAAAATTTGGATTTGCCGGTTGAAAGCAAATACAAAGAGATGTTCAAAAGGTTATGGAACGAGCTATTCACAATGGTCCAAGAACCACTAAAGTCTTATTTTATATACAGACTTGGCATTTAATATGGAATATTTTTTTTTTCTTGACTTGGATTTCCTTTCTGAACTCAGAATATCAATCTGGTGAGTTTCTTTTACGCTTCGGTGATTTCTTTGTTAAAAGAACCATGTCACTGATTGTCTGTCGCAGCAAGAAGTCAATAACAGGATTATATCACAGGTGGCGTGACAAAATGTACGGACAGGTACATTTGATGATTGGCTTCACAATCGGGTATATAAGGGTTGTTGCGTTCTGTATTAGTGGAAAACAACTGCTGCACGTCGACAAAAGTTATTGCCGCTTCCTCTGGAGATGGTCCGTCAACTCGACAATGCTGTTTGTCATGGAGTGGTGGCTTTACGAAATTCTGGCATGAAACAGCGTGCTATTGCTTGGCAGTATGGCATCACTCAAGGTCAGGTGTCAAAGATCCTGAAACGAAATGCTCAGAGGGGTGTCCCTACTCCAATATCGAGGCCAGGACGTCCCCGCAGAAGCACAAGGAGGGATGATCGCCAGCTGCACCGGTTAGTCCGCAATGGCCGTACCAAGTCAGCTAATCGGCTTAGGGCTGAGTGGCAGCAACTGACAAATGTGCCTGCATCCAGAAGGCTAGTCAACCAACGACTGGTTCAAGCAAGCTATCGTGCCAGGCGTCCCCTGAGAAAGCCACGCCTGACAAGACAACACCGCGAGCGCCGATTGCAGTGGGCCAGAGAGCACCGTCAATGGCAGCCAGGACACTGGAATCACATGATCTTCAGTGACGAGTCTTGATTTCTGGTCTATCGTCAAGATGGCCATGTCCAAGTGCGCAGACAAGTGCATGAAGCCTACAACGAAGATTGTATAGTGCCAAGAGTCCAAGCTGGAGGTGGTGGGGTGACCGTTTGGGCTGCTTTTCATGCAGGGGGCAAAACCGACCTGGTTGTTCTGAATGGAAACCTGAACCAGTTCAAGTACAGGGCCATTCTGGAATAAACATTGCTTCCATTTGCTCATGTAGCCTTTCGAGGAAACTTTGTCTTCCAAGATGACAATGCATGGCCTCATCGTGCTCGCATGATCCAACACTTTCTTGCTGACCGTGGTGTTGAGCATATGGAGTGGCCTGCCATGTCCCCGGATATGAATCCGATAGAGAACTTGTGGGCAGAATTAACGTGTCAAATCGACAACTTGGACCAGCAGCCTACCTCTGTGCGTGAATTGCAGCAGGCTATTGTCACTGCATGGCAAGCGATTCCTGTCCAAACCTTGGCAAATCTCGTGAACAGCATGCCTCAACGTGTACGTGCTCTCCTGAATGCTCGTGGGGGTTACACGACGTACTGAACTGTAATTTTACTGTCTGTAATCCCAGTTGTAATTTAACTTTTGTTTTTGTTTAAAAAAAATTTGGCTAATTTGCAAAATAAAGAAATACTTCTGGAAAACGTACAGAAGTTTAACACAGTACTGTCCGTGAATTGAGTTCAATATCAGTTTCCATCACTTTCAAGGATCAATTTATTTGCTTCGAAATGTCAAATGTGATTTTTGTTTCTTTTAAAGATCACTTTAACAAAATCTAGAATAATTTCAACATAATTCCAATGAACTTTTGGTTCTACGTCAACTTGAAAAGTAAGTTCACCCCCACAAAAAAATATTCCACATTAAATGCCAAGTCTGTATATAATGTAGAGGATGTAATAATACCATGGTCCAAGAACAATGGTCCAAGAACCACGAAGGTCTTATTATATATATATGTGTATATATATATATATATATATATATTTTTATATATATATATATATATATATATATATATATATATATATATATATATATATATATATGTGTATATATATATATATATATATATATATATATATATATATATATATATTTATTTATATATATATATATATATATATATATATATATATATACACACACACATATATATTATATATATCTATACACATATATATATATATATATATATATATATATATATATATATATATATATATATATATATATATATATATATATATATAGATAGATATATATATATATATACAGTGTGATTGAAAAGTAACTCCCTATTTTAAAATATTTAGAAATTATTTTTTTATTGTAATATTTTTCTCAACTTTTTAGTGTTTGTTCCTTAATGTATGAGAATTTAATCTGTGTTGGTTTTTTTTCAGATTATTTTTTGTTTGAAATTCGGAAGCCCTATAAACATGGCTGGACGTCTTACCCTGCAGGAGCGTGCCCAGCTAGCGGCACGTTACGAAGTTTGGAAATCCGTTGTTC
>NC_136272.1:100032702-100137702 GCF_964187855.1 Myxine glutinosa
ACACTTCCTCCCAAACCTTTCCTTCAGACACAACCCACATGAGTTATGAATACAATTTCCCCTTTCAGGCGCGTGTCTAGCCACTCACAAAGTGTCCACAAGACAAAATCATCATATTTCACACCTCAGCTCTCGAGACCACCCAGGGGTCCCTTGAGAGATGCATCCTAATGTTAATCAGCTCTCGAGAGCTCAATTTTGAACAGGGGTAAAACCAGCAATACTCAATTCTGCCAAGCAAGAGGCCAGAGCAGTATCACTCCCTCTTCCCTCTGCCCACCATAACTGGCAGACAGACAATGGCGAGCCACAAGCCCCAACCCTACAAGGCTCCAGCTCCCATCCAAAGGACACAAACTCCCTCAGACTGGCATAATCTCTTTGCCAGCTTATGTACGAACCAAGATTGCAAACAAATAGTTTTCCAAACAAAACTCAGTTGTCACCCTATTGCACCATATTGGCAGAATTCACTTCAGCTCTCTACCACTCTTGTGTCGAGTGGTGCCCCAAAATGACATTGCACGAACCCTTTCAATACCTGTTTAAACCTACTGCCATTTAACGACGCTTCCCAGACGACGGTTCCCCATACACTATTCTGGCACAAAATTGTTGCATCCCACAGATGCCACGATTATTTGAACAAACTCATTTTCCTAATCCACCTTTTCAATTTTCATTTCAATTTAAAGTTAATCCAATGTCCTCTAATACCTCTCTTAGCATCCCATGCACCTGTTGCAGACACCTGTTTTAGCCTCTGGCCCAATAGCTGCCCAATAAACAAATAATAAAAATAAAATAACCTGATCTATTTATTGAAATAGACCGAATTCTTATGTTGGTCAATTTTTTCACCCACTGTGACTCTCGCGTCAATCCTGCCATTCCCAACCACATTTCCAGCGAGGATGACGTCACTATTTCACACCTTTCCTTCCTTGAACAGCGGGAGTCCTCCATGAGATGCATTCCGATGTAAATCACTTCAAAGTACCCGAATAGCCCTCCCTGGAATCGTACCTTTAACATTACCGGCACCGCCCTTTCTTGGTTCAAATCCTACCTCTGACAGACACAAATCCACTGCTCAACTCTATCCTGACGGACTGCATCACTGAAATAAATCCTGGCTTCAAATCAACTTCCTCAAACTTAACTATGATAAATCTGAAATAATCGCATCATCTTCCTTCGAACTCAGAGCACACCGACACGGTATCCATCAAACATTGGATTCATATTTCCACAGACCTCCACCACTCTGTTAAATTCTAAACATGCCCAATGGGCAATCCCCTCTGCTCAGGGCTGCAAAATGCTGGATTCTAACCTTCCCAAACACAGCTCTTGTCCGCCAGGCTGCAAATTCAAAGCATTTTCAGTCCCCCTTTTTCCCATACACTAGCCAGTGTAAGTCAGCCAAACATAAACAAAGAGGTTCCAGCGAGCTGTGACCTCCATAACTCTAAACAACTCCACTGGCACTTTTTAAAACAAACTTTCCCAGTCACTTACTAAAATAAAGTGCAGCTCTTGTCCGTAGATATACGTTAACCAAGGTTACATGAGACTTGACAACAATAGTACTGCCCCGTGGAGCAAGGCATCAGAGACAACTCCCCTCCACCTTGACTTACCCCAGGTAGAATTTGGCTACCTACAGAGAAAGTACCTGCACAACACATTTACAAACCAATTCGTCCCCTCGTATTAGGGGACATCACAAATGTTCCACCACAATTCACAGCAGGTGACCACCCACCTGCCTTCTGTCGAAGTCCAGTTCAATTTTCTGAGTTTCCATTCACAGACAGACAGACAGACGAACCCCCAACGTACTAACAGGATGGTCTCACAGAGGCCATTCCATTCAAATCTGTAGGCTGCCACGATTCTTCCCGCCAGGACACACCATCATAGTCACCATAGTCACACGACACGTCAGCAGACACAGTGAATGACATTCGACACCATAACAGACACCGCAGACACTGCTTCTCCTTGATCCATATCTGCAGACGCAGTCAGACACACCCAGTCGGACAGACAGACTGGCTCCACATTACAACTGCAAACATTCGAAATGACAACAGCTAACACCAAATATTTATTGTCCCCCTTTCAGGGAAGTCAAATCAACCACCATTAAAGCACAAAACAGAAAACGACCATATACTCAGAGTATATACCATATACTCAGAGTGAGACCCGAAAATCAAGCAGACAGACCGACAATCGAACCTGTCTTTCGACACTGCCGAACGACAAGTCTGCAGACACTGAGGGAGTGACTTTCGACCCCCAGTAAACACCGCGGACACCGCTTTGGTCCGCACCTGCAACTCCATCATGCGCCTCCAACTTCTTTTTCGGCGCATCGATCAACACAAATGTACCGACGCATCTTATATTCTACACATTGCTATCCAACCTTTCGCCACAGTCCCATCACAAACAATGTATCTCTCGCGGCATGCATGGCGGGAATCACACTCGTATTGCACCAACATGGAATTCGAGCACATTCCATAGTTGCGAAAATATTGTGCTGGACAAGACATTATTATCATCGACTTGCGCTTTCACACGCATGGCAAAGTCCACGGATGTACAAAGTCGAAGTGCCCTCTCCCTTAATTGATCCACACTGCACCTCGGCACACATCCTCAGATAATTAAATACATGTTTTAATCCAAGCGTGCATCCTCGCACCCGCTCCACCAGTCATGTACACTCAGCACCCATAAATGGCACACGCCAGCATCACATGTCATTCTTGCCTTCATTCAACGCATTCTGCCATCCCAAGTCGGCCAAATACAAGCCCCGGCCATGCCGTTGAATAAACACCCAGTCGGTTGACAGCCTATCATTTTTGACTTTTACTCCCATTCTCCCTTGCTACATCTGGAGAGCCGTTAATGTGGGGATGTAATTGAACACTTGTTTTAAAGCCCTGTCTACACATGCTCTCCATAACATACTCATTATTCCCTGCCAATTTTCCCCAGCAGACTGAGTCCCACATGGCATCTCAAAATCTAAACTGATACCTTTTATTTCTTCCTAAATGTACTCATCCGGATTGCCCAACGCCTGCAGGCAATTTGGGGAACCCCTTGTCAATCAATGACACACATCAATGACACACACACAATAAACACAAATTCACGCTGCTATGACAGATCATTCATTCCCTTATACACACATACCATGTGACTGACCCTTCATTCTCCATGCCTTTCTCCTATCTGGTACCTGCGCTTTTCTGATTCCAGTTTAATTTATCCTTCTCCAAAAATCACATAAACATTTCCTATTTCCACATATAAGAAATAACCAATATCTCCCTTGAGATACAAAACAAAACGCTTCCCACTCAGCACACAACATACATGTGCTCACTCCAACACATCACTTCAAGCTACCTCATCACTCGCATTGTTCACACACACGAATGCGTCCCCTGCTTGTGCACAGCATGGTCCGCATTCCTGTCTCGATTCTGTCCCACCTCGCTGTTCCCCGTGAGGCAGCTACTCCGTTGCCCCGGTAACCTGCCTGCATGTCTCGGCTCGCGTGTTCACAGCTGGATTCCACACACCTCGTACATTATAATCCTCTCTGTTTTATTTCTCCAGATCTAACCTCATCTCTTGTCCAGAAAGAGCTAATACTTGACCTACCTATAGCATATTGTCAGAACTCCTTCCTTTGGGTAAAAACTGCACCGGATGTGCATGCCTTAAATCCTGAGACAGGACAAAGAAGGCCTTGAGGGGGGGGGGGGGGGGGGGGGGGGGTTATCAGATACACACATCCAGTGCGTAGCTTAACTTAAAATACTCATCGTCCTACCTTCCTTGGGCTAGTCCCTCCAGCGGGTCGAAGATCGGGCCGCCCCCCGATCTGTAATACCCTTCTCTTAACACAGTACTCACGCCGGAGTATTCTTAACACCAATATCTATTACCCATTCTTATCCTTATTCTTCCATATCCTTATAAAGGTGCAACCAGCCGCATCTTACCTGGCTCATTTTAATCCTTTATTCGCCTGACTCGGCCACCCGAATGCGTCGAATACACGCACTCCGTCTCCAGAACTCAAATCATTCTAGTTTACTTCAGATTGAGTATTACTCCGACATACCTTAATCTCCCTTAAGATATTTAATTAACGTGCACGGAACATTTTCCCGTCCATGCGCCCAGGCGATCGCTCCCAGCGCACGGCAGCACGACCCCCATTTGCAAGAAGCAGCTCGTGATGCGTACAAGGCGCAAGGAAGCGCCCCGAGGCCATCCACCGAAAAATCCTGCCTTTTAGTTTACCGCGCCGATATTTCCCTCATCCGGTCCTCCCGCGGCGCTAACTCGCGGTCAATGCTTGTATAGCGCTTCTAACTTGTCTAACTTATCACCCATGCCAGGGCTTTCCTAAAGGGGTTCTCCCTTCTTAACTTAGCTTAACACTTATCCTGGCCATCCTCCTTGGGTCCCCTCCGTTAGTCCGCAGCCAATACTTTCTCTGGTTACTATCAACCCCATCAACTCCATCTTGTCTCTAGACGGCCCTGCCTGGGAAGTTCTTGGCTTTACCAAGAAGTCCCCCCTTTTTGCTAACTGACCCCCATTTCTTGGTTCATCAATAGACAACTTGTTACCCGAGCCAAATAGGCCTGTACTTACACACCAGATTCCAATTTGTTCGTGATCCAAGCACGGAACGACGAAATGGAAGACAGACAGCCTGAGTGAGTGAACGGAGCTCAATTTGGAAAGACCCCTCAGTATGAAAACTCACGTTAATCGAATCAGTGCTGGCCAGCCTCTCCGCTGAGTCCCCACAGGGTCTGCCTCCCAAATATCGCTCAGAGTCGGATCCCACTTCTGACACCAAAACTGTTGAGAATAGAACCATGTTCCACACCTTGAGTTCAAGAGATAACAAGATTTAATGATGAACCAATATCACAGCGCTGTGGAGGGTGTAAGAGTCATACCATTCACAAATGAACAGCATGGCCACATACACTCCTGAGTTCCTTACAGAAAGAACTTCCTTATATACTTGCAGAGTGTGATAAAAATCTCCGCTAATTTTGGCAAGTTTCAGCAGTATAATACACAATGGGGGAAACGTTGACCAGTACCCCCACCCTTGTCCTATCTTCTTTGGCATGAGCAAAGGGCAAGATGCGGGAGGGAGAAAGAGCACCGTGACATTCTCAAAACTTATCTTCCATGTTGGCTTTTGGTCAAGGACAGACAGACGCGTTTTCACTAGGGGGTCTAACGGAGCAAGCGGTTTCACTATCTTTCTACATTTTTTGGCACAGTTGGACAATAAAACATAGTTCAAAACAAGAGGGAACATAGTAAGCTTAATCCTTTTCACAAAGCAACCATTATTAAATGCAAACCACAATTACATAAGGCACAAATAAAGGCATGATCTCGACATTTACATATATATATATATATATACATATATATATATATATATATATATATATATATATATATATATATATATATATATATATATATATATATATATATATATATATACATATATGTACATATATATATAAGTTCAAAACACACCTGGTCACAAGTGTGCCGCACTGACCGGGGTCCTCAGTCGAGGTCCTCAGCATCATCCCGTTTCGGCCCTTCAACCTCGATACGGTCAGCTAAGGTGGGCCAGCAGGGGCACATACACATCCACATGCAGCAACTGCACCTGGAGGCGTACATACCCCCACCCCCAGCCAGTGCGAACAACAACAACACCTCCACATCCAGAATCCACAGCACCAAACAAACATGGTGGAACGCTCAAACACCCACCTTTATACCCTTCACCACTCACCAAAAAACACACCAGATCATTCATACACACACATACACACCCATACAACACCAACCAACCAACCACCTACCCTTACATCATACACCACTCAACACACAAAAACACACATGCAAAAATTAATTCATGCAAAAACACACACCGTCACCCACTCACTCATATACACAAAATAAGAAATAATAATGGGTAAAAAAAAACCAAAAAAAAAAAAAACCTACACGTTCGACGTGCCTCCGTAAACTTCCTCCATATCCAAAATGAGCTTTTCAAGGCAACCTGGGCCACCTTGTCACACATCCTCCTTCTTTCTGTCCCACACACTCCCAGCCTAGCAATAAAATTTCAGAAAAGGAAATGCCAATATACCCTCTACACCCCACCTCAAATGGCTGACACGAAACTCGCCAACCCTTCTCCCGGCTCTCTGCCTCCAGCATGCATATATATATAATATACTATATATATATATATATATATATATATATATATATATATATATATATATATATATATATAGTATATATATATATATATATATATATATATATATATATATATATAATATATATATAATATAGATATATATATATACATACATACATATTCCGTATATATATATATATATGACACATACATACATACATACATACATACACATACATACATATTCCGTATATATATATATATATAATACATATACATACATATACATACACATACATACATATTCCGTATATATATACTATATATATATATATGTACTGTCGGGGATGTAATACCATAGTACAGAAAGGATCATATAGGTGTAGCATGGACCGTGGACCCTGAGGAGACATCTCGATTTATTAAATAGGGAAACTGGAGCTTGAGGTTGTTTATATGACTTCACAGGGGAGGGGGTGGGGGTTGGAGCGGTGTTTTCTAGATTATCCCCGCCCACCAACCGAGTAAGGAAAAAGGCCACTCCCCGAGGTTTGTCATTGGTCGAGCCCGACCATGGGGCGATTCAGTAGAACTTGGCGATTGGTCGGGGTGACGTCACAGGGAAAGTTCGAGCAGGAGAAGAAGGAGAATCTCTCACTCTTTCTCTCTTGGACTGGCTTTCGTCTCGGATGGTCGCCTTTGTCTCTGACTTTTGGCTGCGGCTGACTGGGGTGTGCTCGTGAGGCCAACTTTTCAGAGCATTGTGAACTTTTTGATCGTGAGGAAGGGGTGTTGTTGGACTGTGATGCTTTTCGGGGGAGCAGAGAGCCGCATCTCACTTGGCGGTGGAAGCGAGGAAGGGCCGTTTGACTGCTTGCTCTGCGCCTGGGTGTTTTCGGCACCATTTCTCACGTGATTGGCTGCACGGGCTGCAGCGACCAATGGGCTCCTCGGCACATTTTGGACCAGAGCTGAGTACCGGCTGGTTCGACAAAACAATTTATTTTATTTTCATTATCAGTCCCCTTGTCTGTTTTTGTGTCTGAGTGGAGACATCTCACCGTAGGAAATATTAGATTCACCTCCGCATTTATTTAATTATTTGATTTACTTTCATTAAATAATTATTGTGGCATTTTTTATTTGTCATGTGCGTTTATTTGTTGTGGGTATTGGGAATCAACCCATGTGCTTCGTTCAGGTAAGCACCCCGCCGCCTTCTGTCCTGCACACCACAAAAAGTTTTGCACCACAAATAATTTGGAGTTCGCCTCGGAATTAAAGACCGTCTGGCTATTCGTCCAAGGCTGGTGTTCATCGGCTACCGTACTTGACAAATGGTGTCAGGAGTGGGATTTGAACCCTCTGAGGATTAAAGGTGTCTGGAGCTTGGATATTTGAATCCATCGGACAGCCATGATCCAAACGAGCTGAGCTTGGAAAATTTGGACTCTAAATTGTAACAAGCATCTCTGTCTCGGAGGGAGGGGTGATCGTAGAATACCAAGGTCTAAATTTTATAGTTATTTGGTGTTGAGAAAGAACGCAAAGCAGCATGCTATCAAATTTAAAGGAATTTTTTTTTGGTTTCTGAGGGAATATAGTCGCGCGTGGGGAAAACTGCTCGTCACGTAATGGCGGAGCGGCTAGAAGGAAAACGAGTCGGGGGGAGGGGGGGTGGGGGGGGGGGTTATGAGGATAGGATTGGAACCTCCCCCATTCTGGAGCGAGTGAGCCAGGAAGCGGGTGTGATGGCTCTCCAGGCCATGATGGAAAGATGTATGGAGCGAATGGAGGGTATTATGAAAGGAATGAGTGAATGATTGGAGGACAAAATTAATGCTCAGAATGAGTGTGGTGACCGATTGGAGGGAAATATTGATGGAATGGAAAACAAAATTGATGGAATAATGACTATTATGGATAAATGCATAGGAGAGATAAAGGGATAGAAGGATGGAATGAAAGCCCAAAGAGAGCAAAAGAATGAATTATGGGCACAGGAGAGGAAATGTTTCTTTTAAAATGGTCTGGGTGAACATCGCACCTGTGTGGATGCCAGAATGCAACAGCAGGTAGTGGAATGGGGATTTTTGAAGCACCAGGGTGGTGGTTTGGCAGAGGAGTTGAAAGAATTGGAGGCCCGTATAACAGCACAAGAGCGGGTTTTTATTGATAAAGGCCTGTGGGGGCCACAATTGTCTGGGGAAAGGATGGATGAAATGTTACAGGAGCGGCTGAACACTTGGGACAATACCATCAAGGGGGAGGATGCTCTAGTCCAACAGAGTTTGCGAGACGAGATGAGTCGGTCAGTTAAGCATCTCCAGGATGAGATTAAGGTGACCCAGGAGACCTTCAACACGAGGGGAGTAGAGCTTCGGGAAAGACGGTCTCCATAGTAAATTTGGAACAGCTGCAGAGAGGGGCAGAAAAACCCGAAAAATGGGTTGTAACCTACAGCTGTGGTTGGACACATGAGGCAAAACAATTTTAAATTATATTTAAAATTAAACTCAAATTTAAATGGGAATTCGATTTGGTGCAGCCTTGGAGGGAGTTGGTTCCCACGCTGTGGAAATCGGACCATGGGAGACTAAATGGGTCTGCCTCATGGAAAATTGCCCCCCTTCTAAACTGGGTTGTGCCAGGCATCTGGGGAGCTGCACTGGCAAGGTTTGAACGAGGGGTCCGACCATGGGTGTTGTGGTACGACCCAGGCTCCACGGGGAGTCTGGAGGAGTGTGGCGTCCCTGGTCCATCGGGGCGCCGCCCGAGCATGTGTCCCGGGCCGGCACGGTCGCCAGACCCTGGAGGGGGTTGAGACCTCCGGGGACGGGGCGAGTCTGAGGTGGTTTCTCACAGGCACCTACCATCGTGCATCATGAGGACCACTAGGGGGAGGTGTTGTGGGCCGCGCTTTGGTGGCGGCTCCATGGACAGCCAAATAGGGCCTGATGTGGTGACCGCCAGGGCATACGGCCTTGCAGGCCCTCCCTGAGGCTCTGGGATAGCCGGCTTGTGGTGATCTGCCATGCTGTGCTGGTCTAAGGACGCGGGTCGACCCGCCTGGACAGGAATGGTATAGCCCACCTGATAACCATTGGAGCATCTGTGGAACATAATGGTATGAGTATGATCTTCCACCGATGTTCCGCTGTGATTTATGGGCTCTCGGCTTGGAAAAAGAGCCCTGGGTTTCATTGGTGGATAAATTGGGAAACTAGAACGGGCCGAGCATACGGGGCCATTCTTGGCTGGCAAGTGTGTGGAGAAGCGCCCTTCTTTGGTGAAATAGTGAACTGTGTAAAAATTGGCACAGGTAATTTGAGGGTTAGATGCAAAATTGAATGGGAATTTTGTGAGGCCGTGGTGGACACTGGGGTCAATGACACCATTATTAATCCAAGTGTGTTAGACCAAAGTGTTGGAGGCTGGGACAAAATTGATAGGTTAGCAGGGCACAGCCTTCAACTGGCTATGGGGGCGACGGCTCTAATATTGGGCCGTGGAGTTGTAGGAATGACGTTGGGCAGTCTGGAGGTCAATGTGGTGGTATGGGTGGCCGAGGTGTGCGACCAGTGTCTTCTGGGATTGAGTCTCCTGGTGGAACACGACTGTCAACTAGACCTTGGGTGAGGTCATATGTGGTTAGGCACTGGGAGGCTGCAATTGGTAGGACAGGGGGATGATGTGGAGGTGCAGGGGCGTGGCTGGGTGATGCCACGCACTGTGACCGTGCCTCCCAGGTCTGAGGCCGTGGGAATGGCGGAGTTGGCAGCAGGTGTTCACCACATTGGCCAGCTTGGGCTAGTGACGCGATGGTCCTCGCAGGGGGCTGAAGGATTCATGGTGGGTCTCACCCTTGTGGACACTCATGGGCCTATATTGGCGGTTCGGATGTTCAACCTGTCCGATAGCTCTCACACAGTAAGGGGCGGAGCTGTCATAACCAAGTGTAGTAGTGTAATAGAGGTCACCGGAGGAGGCGGATCCACATGCTTGCCAGTATAATAAAATTGGGAGGAAATTGATTGGCCCGAGGGAAATTAGTGGATGTGGATGTGGTGGATGTCACTCTTGGACCCGACCAACCTGCATCGACCTGCACTTAAGGTAAGGTGCCTTCATGTTTACTGTCCCAGGTGTTCGGTTTTTGCTCAGAAAAGGGTTTTGTGTCGAGGTTGTAAAGGGTTTTGTGTTGAGGTTGTTGTCGTGAGGAAAATTGAGCTGTGGTTGCAGTGTGAATGTGGATTATAACATTTATGCAGGCCATGGCAGTGTAGGAACACGATCACCATCTTTGCATTACAGTGGTTGAGAATTGAATGGCGGAGGGGGAGGAAATGGAAATCAAAATTGGAGAAAATCAAAATTGATTTTTGATTGACAAAATTGACAAAATTGATTGAAAAAGCGGGGGAGGAAATCAAAATTTATTCAACTTTGGTGAAGATCTGGATCTGGTCATTTTAAAGTGAATCTTCACCATTGAGATGATAGGACCAAAAACGATATATTGCAGGATAGGATATCTCAAAAAGTTGTGGACGGATTTGGACGAAACTTGGTGTGCTGGTTGGGTGTGTGACAAGGACGGATTGGTTCAATTTTGGTGGAGATTCGGATCCAGATCCTATAATTATTTAATCTTCACCATTGAGAGATGCGGTCAAAAACAATATACAGTATAACATGATATCTCAAAAAATTGTGGACAAATCAACAAAACTATGGAAGAGTTGGTTCGACCAAGTAAAATAAATTACCAGCTTCTCCTCCCCACAAACTTCATTTTTGATGTCCACCTGTGTATTTAAAAATTTACTCTATTCTCTCCAGATCTGAAATAAATAAATAACGACCTGATTCATTCATCCCCACGCGCTTTCTTTTTGGAAGCCGTATATTGGTGGGTTGTTTTTTCCTCCTTTATCAAACATTTTTGCGCATTTTTTATTCTTTTTTTGTTTAGAGAGTCTGGAACCCAAAGCAATAATTATTTTGCGGTCCCTATAGGCCTATAGCACTCATGCAATTGAAATCGATCTTGTCTGGAAGTACACTTGCTCACGTCGCACTAAATGCTCATACTAAATGTGATTTAGGGTATTCTCGTACAGTATTCAATGGAACCCAGACTCTGGGGGGGATGTTTTGAACGAATTTGCAAATGGAGAGTTCGACCAGCGATCACCCATCGACAACAAGTACCAGGCGACTCAGGTCAGTAGTGCAAGTCCGCATATATCTAGTACCGGTTCATTACGTGGTAATCAGGTAATCCGGATCACAGTGCCACTGCTGCAGTAGATGTTGACGTATGAGGTATATGACTAACGCCATTTTAATCGTATATGGGATGTGGTGGTAGTAGTGCTAGTCTTTGCTTTGGTAGACTTCACCTTGTGGTGGCCATCTTGGAAAAAAAATATTAAAAATCTGAAAAATATCAAATAGCAAGGCCTCCTTTCTTTTTGAAAAGCCCAGACGAGAAACTAGTGATTTATTGTACTTGACCAAAAGTGACAAGAACAAATTGATTAGATTTTGGTTCAGGTCCGGATCCAGTTCCGGGATATCAATGGGATACAAAAAGGCAAACTGTTCAGCCTGGCAGAGGTATGCACTCTACCGAGTGCCATTCTCATTATATATACATACTAATAGGGTATGCTCACACATTCTGTAAGTAATAATAAACCAGGCTTCGTATGTAGGTACATAATAAATAGAAGCTTTATGATTATAGGCAAGCATCACCGACCTCTTGGTAGATATCAATTTAGGTTTGTATTTATTTATGTATTTTACGGACATATTTAGTTTTTTACGTAAATTTTCAGTGGGATTTTTATCTCGCAGTTTTTAGTTATAGAATTTACAATTTTCAAATCAATTATAGCGATTGGGGGGGGGGGGGGGGGTTGCTTTTAAAGAAAGCCTTCATGTTTTTTTTACATAAATTTTCATTTCCAGACATTATTGTCATGTTTATTTAATAGTTTAGAGTTATAGAATTTCCAATTTTCAAATGCTGGAATTTCATTGGGATTTTTTTAAACGTATGCATTTACAGTTTATTTTCATGTAAATTTTCATTTACGGACGCTTTCCGGCGATTCTATGATATTTCCCAGTATACCGGCTTCGATGTCCATCGGCGCGCCCAATTTCAGATTCCTACGAAACTCGGAGGGTACCGAGCCTTAATATCAGTCAATTAGACAGTGGTTAGAAAGATATATATATATATATATATAATATATATATATATATATAATATATATATATATATATAATATATATATATATATAATATATATATATATATAATATATATATATATATATATAATATATATATATATATAATATATATATATATATAATATATATATATATATATATAATATATATATATATTATATATATATATATATATATATATATATATATATAAAATATATATATATATATATATATATATATATATATATATATATATATATATATATATATATATACATACATACATACATACACAGTGCATTCAGACCCCATCCCTTTTTTCACATTTTGTTATGTTGAAGCCTTATGCTGAAATCGTTTAAATTCATTTTTCCCCTCATCAATCTACACTCAATACCCCATAAGGACAAAGAGAAAACAGGATTTTAGAAAGTTTTGCAAATTTATTAAAAAGAAAAAACTGAAATATCACATTTCCATAAGTATTCATACCCTTTGCGATGACACTTTAAATTTAGCTCAAGTGCCTCCCATTTCTCTGGATCATCTTTGAGATGTTTCTGCACCTTCATTGGAGTCTACCTGTGGTAAATTCAATTGATTGGACATGATTTGGAAAGGCACACACCTGTCTATATAAGGTCTCACAGCTGACAATGCATATCAGAGCAAATACCAAGCCATGAGGTCGAAGGAACTGCCTGCAGAGCTCAGAGACAGGATTGTGTCGAGGCACAGATCTGGGGAAGCCTACAAAAAAAGATTCTGCTGCATTGAAGGTTCCCAAGAGCACAGTGGCCTCCATAATTCTTAAATGGAAGAAGTTTGGAACAACCTGGACTCTTCCGAGAGCTGGCCGCCCGGCCAAACTGAGCAATCGGGGGAGAAGGGCCTTGGAAAGAGAGGTGACCAAGTACCCGATGGTTACTCTGGCTGAGCTCCAGAGATCCTGTGTGGAGATGGGAGAAACTTCCAGAAGGACAACCATCACTGCAACACTCCACCCATCTAGGCTTTATGGCAGAGTGGCCAGACAGAAGCCTCTCCTCAGTGAAAGACGCATGAAAGCCCACTTGGAGTTTGCAAAAAAGCACCTAAAGGACTCTCAGACTGTGAGAAACAAGATTCTGTGGGCTTTCATGTGTCTTCAGTTTTTTCTTTTTAATAAATTTGCAAAACTTTCTAAAATCCTGTTTTCTCTTTGTCCTTATGGGGTATTGAGTGTAGATTGATGAGGGAAAAAATGAATTTAAACGATTTCAGCATCAGGCTGCAACATAACAAAATGTGAAAAAAGTGAAAGGGTCTGAATACTTTCTGAATGCACTGTATATATATATCCCCCCCACAACAGAAGAGTAAAAGACTGGCGTTTCTTGGACTCGCAGCTCATCAAGCAAGCAGCTCATTCGAGAAGATTTAAGATTTTTGACACCCCCTTGTAAATCCATAAATATTGCAATCACTTTGCGAATTTGATATAATCGATTAATATCGGCATTTACCGAGAACATCCAACTGCTTACAGCCACGACCAATTCCCTTTGTAACCACAACGTCGCTCAATTATGCGGAAATTAGGTCACAATGCAATCGATGGTCTCACGAGCTGACAAGGCAATGCATCAGGTAGGCCGGAGAGCGAAGGTAACGTGATTATGCTGTGACACTTTAGCGATGTCGTTTCAAACACTTGAGGTCTATTTTTTATATCATCTATACTTATGGACCCAGAATCACTCAAGGCATGTTAAATTGATGGACACACGAAGATCATTCTGTGACTTTCTCCAGGAGATTTCCATGTGCCTTATATACCTGGCAATGGATTGATTCTATTATTTCTGGGAACGTCTGTTAAAAGCAACCACTATGACCAGGTTGATTCTGAGTGTGTGTCAGAGGAAGAGGATGAGCAGAACTGCAGAAGTCTACTGACATACATGTAACTGATCCTGTAAATCAAGATGCATTCTCATTGTTGCAAGTATTGTCATAAATAAAAAGGATGAAATGAAGTCATACATGCATGAATTGGATCCAGATATTATTCCAGTGACTGAGTCATGCATGGCTCTTGGGTTCAAGAGGACAATGAAATGCATAGTTCTTATTTATTTAATTTTTTTTGGTATACAAGATCGAGGCTCGTGTAAGAGCTAACATTGATCACAAAAAGACAAACTGACACATAAAACACAAGATAAAGGGAGCGGGAGAACAAGATGGAGAGCAGGGACAACGGGAGATCTGTTGTGCAGTACTGAACATGGATTGGATATGTGATTTATAATGTGGAAGGACAGCAAGCATGCGAGGGGAGGAGGCCTTCTTCCTGTTTCAACTGGTCCAACATTTGACATAAATGACCATTTTTATACAGCAAGGCATACGAGAGAACGTCCCTGCAATTCATGTATATCAACCAAACTTTCTGCATATAAGATTGATTTTTCAAATTTCCCTCAGCTGGTGCTGAAATGGTGCCTCACTTTCACAGCTGGTGAAAGAGGGAAGCGAGCCGCTTACGAGCGGAACACCTCCGCATGTTAGCAAAACTGTCCGCCGTAGTCGAATTAAAATTGATTGGTTGCTATATATTCAATTCCACCATCACAGAGGAGCAGAGGACGATATTGAAACGTGCATTTCATATTTGTATATTACTTCTACTTTTCATCCCAATTCTTTAAAATCCACAAACATGCAAAACCCCTCCACCCATTTATTAGACCCCTTCCGTGAATTCGAGGGTTTTCTTAATAAAACTCAAGAATGCAGAAACGGGCGTTGCTGAAATTTGGAACATATTACCTCAACGTACAAAGCATTTACTTCTGAAATTTGGAACATATTACCTCAACGTACAAAGCATTTACTTCTGAAATTTGCAGCCAATTTCGTCCAGTTGAAGCCGAGAAACGAATTTTCAGTCCCCATGTTAAAGGTGCATACAGAGAAACGATCCCTTATATAAAGGAAATATAAAGGAGGCTTTGTGCCTCTCTTTGATCGCGTAGGAAAGGTAGGATTGAATAGGAAATAGTATGGACCGTGTGACGTGTAGGAGCATTTTGATGTTAAAGGTAGGGAAAATGTAGCTTAAGGTTGTGTTTAAATGTCATCGTACGAGGGATCCACGTTGTCCTTCCCCAATCGGAGGAGAAAAGAACGAGGTCTGTGCTCACCACTCGCCTCACTCCCGGGTGCCCTTGACATCGCCGCCATTTTGCCAGATTTACCGCCTGGTGGCTCCGGGCTTTGATGACCGCCGAACATACAACAGGATCCATATTGGGGCCAGCTAAGTGCCAGAGGGGAATTTTTATTTTATTACTTTACCCTGTGTGCATGTTTGTGTCTGTGGGGAGGTACCTCAATTTAGCATTTTTACCTCAGCATTTATTTTCGTTATTTTCATTCCGCGCATAAACCCTTGTGTTCGTGAAGTTAAACGCTTCGTGTTTCTTCTATCCCACGTGCGTCATAACCGCCAGATTGGGAGATCGCCTCCGGAGTTAAACCTGGTTTGGTTCATCCGTCCATGGCTGGTGATAACTAGCTGCGAATGCGACAATATTGTCGCGTTGACCCTGTAGTGAAGACTTCAGGGTGACGAATGTCCAAAACGAGTGAGCAAGCCAAATCGATGGCGGTTCCTCTGTATGGCACGTGCGGAAACGGAGGTCCCGTGGTCTTAATTGAATAGACAGATGTGACGAGGGTTTATCCGAAACCACAAGCAAATAAACATACAAGACAAGAAATAGAAAATGCAAAAAGGAATGATTTAATGAAAATAATGCAGGCAATAAAGAAATGAACGGTGAGGTAAAAACTAGAATTCCTAAATGAGGATCTTCCAGTCAGACCAAAATACAGACACAGGGAGAAAAAAAAAATAAAGTGGTGTGGTGTGTTGGCCGATACTCAGCCTGACGTCCTTGAATGGCCTTCGAAGCCTGGTAGTCGTCAAATGGGTCCCGAGTCACTGCGTGGGAAAACGCACGATGGGGCGAAGTCGCACCACAGCCAGCCACCCGCGTGAGGCAGCCAAGATCCATCCTCCTCTGATTGACATGGTCCACTGGGCTCCTACCACTCGCCTCACGAGCGCGTACCGCTCAAAGTGCAGCCACCTCCACCGCAGGCCCAGGGGGGGGGGGGGGGGAGAGAGAGAGCACAAACAACTGTAACCACCTGCCATGAACGCCGGAACAAAGAGAGCAATGGCGTGACCGCTCGCACCAAGAGACCGGACCGAGAGAGAGAAAATGGCGGTCCCTTCGCTTTTTCCTCCTCCGTTCTCGATGGTTCCCTCTGACATCATCTTTCTAACCAATCGCCCAGCTCCGTTTAATCGTCCCAACCAATAGTCCTTCGGGGCTTGGCCTCACGGCCATTCTTGATGCCCACTGACGAAGCTCGGGGCGTGGCCGAGCCGTCCTTCAGGATTGTTCGGCTGGACGGAGTTCCTCTGCCGATCGGCATGTCCGATCATACTGTCGGCAATTGGGGTGGTTGTAATTGTTGTGCTTTTTAATTGTAATAAAACATAGGGAAAATCACAGTGCAATTACACACTGGGGATTATTCTTAAGCCCTACCTAATTAACACTACTTCGCCCCTCGTATGAAGACAAACAAACACTTCCATGGACATTCGGCCATAACTTCGATACATGAAGGTTTCTTCTTCATGACATTCGGGGCACATTGATCTACATCATTCTATCTGGACTAAGGTATTGCATTACCTACCCCCACACACGTAACAATATGAATATATACACACGTGGTAAATTGCTTTAATTGTGTATTATTTGCAAATGAGATCGTGTCTGTGGAAAAGTGATGATAGAAATGGAATACAGTTGTGAAAACTGTACTGACAATAATTTTGTACTTCAGCCATTTACATTTCATTTCTATTGTATAACATTTATTCGTACAGATATTGGGGGGGAAAAATCATGCATTCAAAATCCTACATTTTAAGTGATATGAATATGCAAAATTAGATATCTACGATCACAAAGCGATCACCAAGGGCAGGCCCTTCTCCTGGCTTACGCTTGGTCCACGATCCATTTATGGCATATATTTTTTCGGATAACCAACCATATGACTTTGACCTTTAACCTGGAGGGTAAGACGTAAATTAAACATAAATGCGCTTTGCTCTAAGTTATCTAGAGAGGGTAATTTTGTTCCGATTGGAACAAAATTTATTCATTTTATTTATTCAGGTTATGGTGAAAAATGTCAAAATGTATTGTAATTCGGTCATGACCTTAAAATTAGGTCAAGGTCAAAAAAATATTACAACACAGTAAACTTTACATTCACATTTTTGTTGCAAATTCTCACTCCGAAAGTCCCAGCTGGCTGCGAGATACAGCTGAGATATTGATTCAGCTCGGATATTGGGAGTTTTGGCAGGAAGAAATTCTAAATGGCAAGGCAGGAAGAAAAAAATTCTAAATATTGATTTGGTGCTCCTCTGGGTTTAGGAAACTCTGTGGTTCAGCAATAAGCCTTCTGCTGCCCTAGAGGAGGCTTAATAAAACGTACAAAAGTACATTTCACACAATATCATGTACATTCACAATGGTGCCTCCAACCGCACAATGGGCAATGGGGTCTACAACCATGCAATGGGCAATGGGACCGATGGTCCTTTCCTGAGTAACCCATATTTCTTTCTTCAGACCTGGTCACCCTGGCTATCGGTTTCTTCAGACCTGGCCTGGAGATCGGTGATGTATCTAAAGAGTTCAGGAATCCTCTAAGCACAATTTACTGTAAGTCATTCCTTGAAAGCATTAGCAATGTCTGCTGCAGAGTTGAGAGTGTTGATGAATAGCAGAATAGTAAGTCTGTGATCGCATGCGTAGGCTCAAGGTTATCACCAATAGTTGCATAGGGTCTTTCCAGGGAGGGGACTTCTTTCTTTTCTTCCATATGCAGAACTGCCGGGTCGCATCATTTGCTGGGGTCGAAGATGTGCCACTAATGCCGTGTCTCCTGGTGGTTGGAGTACAAATTTGTAATTTGTTCAGCGTGCCGGAGATAACGGATGCTTTACAAAGGACACCGTGTGATATTTAAGGTGCACCCAACTACTGAAGGCAGATAGGACACCCATCCGAGAGATGATCCACACGTTAACGCCTCGCCCTGTCTGCCAAAAACCAGGATGAGAATTTATAGCTAGATCAAAATGGAAACATCCTGAAACACACGAAGAAGGCACCTCAAATGCGTGCCACAACAGGTTGACCCTCACTCATTTGTTTCCCAGTTACAGCCAGCAACGGCACCTTTTATGAGTTCATAAGACAAATTTACTCAGGCGAGTGATTGATTGGGTCTTGCCTCGAGTGCCGCTTGGCTAACATCAGTCATTGGTGGAATATAGACGGCAGAGCTAATTCGAGAAAGCTGGTCGCCTGGATCCAGAGAGAAATAAAAAAATTCCTGTGCAAAGGTTGGCTGACAGTGGAATTTGAGGCTGCCATTTTATAAGGCATAAATTTGCCTGTTTTGTCATAAATATAAACCTAAGGAAGAGCAATCATTCATTGAAAAAGAATGTGGTAATATATGTCTATTGTTGGGAGTTTGAGAACCAGGACTTGGAACCAAAAAATAACTGAAATCAGTGACTCTCCTTGACGTTTCGGCCATAGAGTGTCCTTCATTGGGTACTGAATGTGCTCTACACTTTAAATACTAACAAGCAGTTGGATTAATTTTTTTCATCCATGATTATCTTTCTAGGCCGTCGCCGATACTACACCATTTGGTTGACCCTCACCATTGGGTCATCGCATTGTCCACAACATGCGTCACTGGTTGCTCATCCTCCAGTCTCATTCAATGGCTGCACTTGCTCAGTTTATAACGTACATACGGCGCATACCATAGAACATACCCACATACCGTATAACGTACCATCATATCATGGAACATAGCAGTATACTGCAGAACATACCCGCATGTGTAATATACCCCGTATACCAAAGAATACACCTGTATACCGTAGAATATACCCTGCATACACTGGAACATACCTGTATACCATAAAACATACCTACATACCCTATAACATACCCACATACCATAGAACATATCCACAAACAGAGAACATACAGGCATACCATATAACATACCTGAATACCGGAGAACATACCTGCATACTGGAGAACATACCTGCATACCATAATAAATACCTGCATACCATGGAACATACCCTCATACCATAGAACATACCCATAATACCATAGAACATACCCGCAATACAAGTTTGTTCTCATCTCCATCCCCATGGTTCATAAGATTGTCCTCCAACACCAGTTTCCAAACGCCATGGTCCCCCGCCCATTTACTTTCCTCAACGACCAGGTGTCAGACCGTACAACATTCAGGTACAGACCACAGTCCTCACTCAATGCTTCTTCAGATTGTGGTTGTTGGTTGTCAAAACTATCCGATTCTTTGTTAACCAATCCCTCTACACACAGAAAAGTGTCCACTAGGTGGTCCATTTACCTGTACATCCACCTTCATCTCCAATCAACATCACTTGAGTGCTCTTTCACATTCATTTCCATTTTAATGACTTCAGTTTCCTGGATCACCAGTTCCAACAGGTCGTTCAATTTCCTGGGTGGTGAATTGACAAGATGTACGGGTCATCTCCGTAACAGGTGTTTCACATATTCCTTCCTCGAAACGTAATTACCAGGCAATCTCGCATTCTCACTTTCACTTATCCACCTACGTTAAAGAGCAAGAGTAGACATCCTTGGCGATATCTTTTCCAATTGCAAACTTTCTGTGAAGTTCATCATCATTTGTGACCCTGGAATGTATCAGGTGATACGATCGTATTTTTTAAAATTTAATTTTGAATAAACTGCTGAAGAACTTGGGCATTGGTGAACTCACAGAGGAGACAATTAAATCTGTAGAAGCATTAGTCTGCACAATATATAATGTGCACAGAACAACCTCTGTTGATTCAGCACGACAGTTGTTGTTCTCCAAGACTTGTAAACCAGAAGCAATGTCACCGACAAGTGATGCTCTTCATTTCCATTTGATGCGAATACACTATCAAGCCATGGTATGGAGAAATGCTCATTGTGCCATACCTGACCTTCCTGCACCTGTGGAAACGGGATAGAAACGTGGTGATTCAGGACTGGAGGCTATTCTGATGTCACCGAGTCCAATCCCAGAAAGTTGCATCGAGATGATTTGTTGTGCATGCCAGAAGCAATTCAAGACTCGACGCTGCAAATGTTGCTATTCAGAGTTGAGATGCACATCAATGTGTGCCTGTCAGAAACAGAGTGATGATCAGACCCCTTGTATGAATTTGATGTAGTTTGGCAAAACAACATGTGTGACATTCCTGAATGTTTGTGCTTCATGGCCATGTATACTTAATTTTAGAATAAATGGTTGTATGAAACATTGTCTTTTTAAAACCATTTCCCATTTTATAGTGTCCAATTTCAATATCAGTTTGAATGTCTCTTTCAATATGTCGCCAACCATAACATAGACAAGACGGATTTATGAAAAAAGGCCATGTAGAAGCTTCTTGGTGCATTTTGGGGTAAAAGTTGTAAAGTTAAAGTAAAAGAGCTGCAGGTATATACATGATATATAAATGCTTGTTCAAAAAATTGTCCAAAAATGGCAATTTGGCGGCCATTTTGTTTATGCTAATTAGAAGGTCAAAAACTCCAAATTCAGCTTGGGAACCGGTGTAGCAGGATTCTCTCACTCCCCTAAAATCTCACTCGAGTGATTCTGTCCTAGGATAAAATCATTCTAGAGTGAACTAATCTTAGGACTGGCACACTCCAGAGTGTAATTATCCTCAGACAGAATCACTCCCCCTGTCAGGATCAACACACTCCCTCCAGGATCAAAGCACTCCCCTTTAGGATAAAGTCAATCCCCCAGAAAGAATGGAAAGATATATTTAGTTACTTTGGAAATACTAGGGCATGCCCGTACTATATATAAGCTAGGACGTGCCCGTACGTGGGTGCCCGTTCCTTGCCAAAAAAAAAAAAAAAAAAATTTGTGTAGGGGTGTGTGTGTGTAAACATCCTAGGGCGTGCCCGTACGTGGGTGCAAAAAAACATGCGTGCAAACAACAACAACAAAAAAAAACTTTGAAACCACGTGGCAGTAACGACCACAGAACCCCCCCCCCTCTATTTACATGAATGGTTTGGTCCATTCGCAACGACCACAGAACCCCCCCCTCTATTTACATGAAATGGTTTGGTCCAAAGCGAACGGCTTGCGGTGTTTGGTAAAGAAATCGCCATAGCTCGGTAAGTACTTGTCCGATTAATATGAAACCTTGAAAAGGCACATCCTCGGGTCCCCAGCAATATACCTGGCAAGTTTCAAGTATATCGGACCCGTGGTTGTCGAGAAACAGCGGTCACAGACAAACATACAAACACACATACACACATACACACATACACACAGAGATTAATGGAATTATAGATAGATAACTCACAGGATGTTAGATATCGTTGCAATGATCAACAGAGCTTTTACTATGTATTTTAGTGTATACCGTGTGAGCATGTGCATCATATTGTCGGATCTTAATATTCAATTGTTGAATACAGGTACTATATTAGAGCCCATCATTATTTCAATACAACAAAAGAAGACATGAGTCCTGTTTTCCCTGTATATTTAATCAATACTCCCGTTCATTTATATTCACATGAGAGTTATTATACTTTGTTATGGTTAAAAAAATATCATGCAGTGTACTTCATTTCATATCTATATGTATACCTTTGTACACTCTTCCGAGTGTATTCAGTGATGTGGGTAATATTTACATATCTTCGGATCTACATATTCGGTTGTTGAATACGATATCGTTGCAGCTCATCAGAGGTAATTAACGAAAAACTTCACATATTTTCCATGTAATTTTAATCAATTATCCGGTCCTGTAGATTAACATTTCAATCAAATTAGACGTTAAGTAAGTTGTCATGGTTGAAAAATATTTATTCATACACATATATTAAATAAATGTATTGCATGAATATTTACATTTCATAAAACTATTCTCTCTCAAATAGTGATGAGAGGCAGGATAAATTGAAATTGTCGCATTGTTTAAACAACACATTGTATTACCATGGCGACAAAGGTAACTCAATATATGAAGATGGGGGAAAATCAACACAATATCATACAACTGCTAAAGGATGATGTTAAAAATTAGCACTCGCGTCAATGTACAAGTGTATATAGCACACAGTACAATTCGTGTCCCTGATCTTTATAAGTTGTAGTGATATCTAAAGATTTCTCAAAGCCTTAGTATAAATATAATATAGAATGGGTCTGTAGTATGAACAGATATTTACACTGTCGTTTAAACAACACAATGTATTACCATGGCGACAAAGATAAGTCAACATATAAAAATAAGGGAGAATCAACACAATAGCATACAATGCTCAACTGCAAGGAAATGACATATAATACTGATGATTGACAGATTCAGACCATGGTTGTCATATTGATTATGAATGGCATTGATTACATTTTTATGGTTGTATTAATGATTAGCAAATTAAGAATCAAAGATACCATCCTTACACATATTACATTACTATGCCTGTATTACACGATTAAAATGTTCGTTGTAGTTGGTGAGGTACACCATGCACTTTGATGAAAGCACAGGTGGCACGACGAACAAGGGGTCATACTGGATCCACCGTTTACGTCCTTCTCTGTCCTGGGTGTGTATCACAATGGGGGTGTTCATGAGGGATGCTGCTGCCACAATTTCAATGTCAGTTGCCCATACTGCATTTTGTTCCATACCACTTTCTGACAAATACATATCCATACTAACATGTCCAGAATAGTTTTTGAAGTGTTCGTTGTATTTTTTGTTGGCTAACAGCTGGACGATCTGTGATCTAACCTTGTTGTGGTATGCCTCTGTTCCGCTCACTTCTTTTGATTAGGCATGGAATAGGCAGTTGCCATCACCAAGTACAGGGTCGATCCTCTGGGGGTTGTCGGCAAGAGGACCAGGAACACGTTTACTGCATCTGCCGTGACATAACGAGATGTCTAATGCAGCACACTGATGTTTTCGCCAGGTTGAATCCGTTGGTTTGAACTCACGATCAGTCACTGTAACCTTCGAGATGCTGGCAGCAGGTTGGTCGGTATTGGAGGCAGGTCGATATTCACTGGATGGTTGAGATGGTGATGATGAAGGTGAAGGTGAAGGTGACTGCTCAGTTTCACTTGGTGGAGCAGGGCTTGGGTGTCTAGCATGATACACCTTCAGGTTGCAACCATTGATCTTGCTTTTCAACACACCAGGTTTGTCCGTGTAACCGAGTTCATATAGTCCATGACTTAAGCACCTCTTCACAATGTAAGGACCTTTCCAAGCATCGGCACTCTTCCCACCTTTGCGATCCGCGCGTCTCGAGTTCCAGGATAAGACAAGATCGCCTTCTACGAAAGTGGATTGGCTAGAGTGTCTCTTATTATAATGTCTTCGCTGTCTATCCTGTGCTGCGTCAATGTTGTTGGCTGCAGATGGGTGGGCAACTTTCTGAAGGCGGCTAATCGATGACAAACGCTCTTGGAGACATGTGTTGTCTAGGTCGTCAACTGGATACTCTGTATCGTCATCTTCTGCAGAACCAGGTTGTCCATCAGAAATGTCCACTGGAAGAACTGCATTGCGGCCATACATAAGGTAGAATGCACTATATCCAGTTGATTTTTGTCGACTTGTGTTGAATGCAAACAACACTCTCCGATGGCTTTGGCTTCTGTCGGTGTCACATCTTTCATGGCACATCTTGACTATTCTCTTTCTTTCCGCATCTTCTGTCACCACTCACAAGTTGATAACTGTAAATCAAACAATGTAGTGAAACATTTGAAAACTTTAATACTGATGATTTCTGGTGATGATATTCATCTTATGAAATGTTGATATTGTAGCGGTTACCGCTGGATGTACATAATCGCCTTGCACCGGCCAGAACACGGCCAGACGCGCCTCTCCCGGGCATGCCCGGACTCACTGTTCCCGGGCACGCCCGAACCTCCCGGGCACGCCCGGTCTCGTCTTTCCCGGGCATGCCCGCTCTCGCCTTTCCAGGGCTCGCCCAGAGCGTCCGGGCATGCCCGCTATCGCCTTTCCAGGGCTCGCCCAGAGCGTCCGGGCATGCCCGCTATCGCCTTTCCAGGGCACGCCCAGAGCGTCCGGGCATGCCCGCTATCGCCTTTCCAGGGCTCGCCCAGAGCGTCCGGGCATGCCCGCTATCGCCTTTCCAGTGCTCACCCAGAGCGCCCGGGCACGCCCAGCCTCGACTTGCCAGGCCGCAGCCAAACACGCCCGGGCAGGTCCAGACTCGCCTTTCCAAGGCTCGCCCTTGATACCCGGGCATGCCCGGTATAGCTTTTGCCGGGCAAACTTCCCGACATAAATGTGTATATATATTGCTGCCCGAAAAACGGGCTTGTCAGAATACCTCAGCTGTTTTGTTTCAATAAAGCAACTCGGACGAATTCCGTCTTTGGTCGCGTCAATTCTTTCGACTCGCGTTGGAGCGCAGTTCCTTCATTGGTGACCTACCGACATGGATACGGCAGTGACGCTTAAACTGCCTACCTTCTGGGAGACTCACGCGGCTGTTTGGTTCGCCCAGGCGGACTCCCAGTTCGCCCTGCGAGGCATCACCGCGGACGACACCCGCTTCCACCATGTTGTGGCGGCGCTCGGCTCCGCCACCACGGCCCGCGCCTTGAGCCTCCTCCAGCACCCGCCGGCTGCTGACAAATACGACGCGCTGAAGACGCTCCTCCTCGGCGCTTTCGCCCTCTCACCGGCAGCACGCGCACGGCGCCTGCTTGACCTGCCCGAGCTCGGCGACACGCGCCCGTCCGAGCGCATGGACTATATGCTCTCGTTGCTCGGCGAGCACTCTCCGGCATTCCTGTTCCGGGAGCTGTTCCTCCGTCAGCTGCCTAACCCGGTACGCCTCGCCCTGGCTGGCACGTTGATCACGGATTCCCGCGCCCTCGCCAGGGAAGCCGATAAGATCTCCTCGGCGGGCCAGCACATCGGCGCGGTTACCTGGAGCCCGCCGCCGTCCGAGGCGACGCCCACGACGCCCGAGCGCCCTGCGCGGTTGGAGGCCGAACTGCCGGTGCAACTGGCGGCCGCCACGCCGCACCGCCCGCTTCCGACACGACGGCCGGGGCCTCCACCTGACCGGGCGTGGTGTTATTACCACGCCAGGTTCGGACACAAGGCTCGGACGTGCCGGCCCCCGTGCACTTTCGGCAGGTCGGGAAACGGCCAGGCCGGCGTTCATTCCCAGCCATGAGCGCCGGCCACTCGGGCAACTTGCTGTTTATTCGGGACAAAGCGTCTGGACGGCGTTTCCTGTGCGACACCGGCGCCCAACTGAGCGTCATACCTGCCTCCGAGCAGGACAGGCTGGACGCAGTTTGCGGCCCGTCTTTGGTCGCTGCTAATGGCTCGGCCATACGCACTTTCGGCCCACGCGTCGTCACCCTCTGCTTCGGCAGCCAGCGCTTTCAATGGACTTTTGTTACCGCCAGCGTCCCCGTGGCTTTGCTGGGCGCCGACTTCCTCTGCGCGCACGGGCTGCTGGTCGACGTCAAACGACGTCGCCTTGTCCACGCCGAGACCTTCAGCTCCCTGGCGTGCACAATGAGCAGCTCCGCGCCGACCGAACTGGCGTGTGCCCTCCCGGCAACGAACGAGTTCGCTCGCCTGCTCGTGGAATTCCCGGCCCTCACGCGGCCGACGTTTTCGGCCGTCGCGGTGTGGCACGGGATCGAGCACCACATACCCACTACGGGCCCGCCGGTCTACGCCAGGGCCCGCCGCCTCGACCCAGCCAAGCTCGCCGTGGCAAAGGCCGAATTCGACGCGTTGGAGCACCTCGGCATCGTGCGGCGCTCCGATAGCGCGTGGGCCTCGCCACTGCACATCGTGCCAAAGCCGGGGGGTGGATGGCGCCCGTGTGGCGACTACCGCCGTCTCAATGACGCTACCACCCCCGACAGGTACCCGATCCCGCATATTCAGGACTTTTCCGCCCGTTTGGCGGGACGGGTCATCTTTTCGAAAATTGACCTGATACGGGGCTACCACCAGGTACCTGTCCGGGCGGCCGACGTCCCGAAGACGGCCGTCATCACGCCGTTCGGCCTGTTCGAATTTTTGCGGATGCCGTTTGGCCTCAAGAACGCGGCCCAGGCGTTCCAGCGCTTGATGGACGGCGTGCTGCGCGACCTGCCGTTTCTTTTCGTCTATCTGGACGACATCCTCGTCGCCAGCACGTCCCGCGCCGAGCACCTCCTCCACCTCCGAACACTGTTCGGTCGCCTCAGCGAGCACGGCTTAATTGTCAACCCGGTCAAATGCCACTTCGGCGCGACGACCGTTGACTTTTTGGGCCACCGCATCACCAAGACCGGGGCCGTGCCGCTGCCGACCAAGGTCGAGGCCATCACCACGTTCCCGCGTCCCCGTTCCATCAAGGCCCTCCAAGAGTTCCTCTGCATGGTGAATTTTTATCACCGATTCGTGCCCCGCGCTGCTCAGCTCATGCGGCCCCTTTACGAGGCCCTCCGGGGCAAGCCGGCCAAGCATGACATTGTTTGGTCCGCGGCCATGGACGCGGCCTTCGCCAGTGCCAAACGGGCCCTCGCCGACGCAACGCTGCTGGCTCACCCGGTGCTCAACGCGCCCATCGCCCTCACTACGGACGCCTCCAACTACGCGGTGGGCGCCGTCCATGAGCAATGGGTGGACGGGGTTTGGCAGCCACTCGCTTTTTTCAGCCGGCAACTCCGGCCGAACGAGTTAAACTACAGCACGTTCGACCGCGAACTGCTCGGGCTATTCCTGGCCGTTCGCCATTTCCGACACCTCCTGGAGGGCCGCCCGTTCACGGCTTTCGTCGACCACAAGCCGTTGGTCTACGCAATGGCTAAGGTCACGGAGCCGTGGTCGGCCCGCCAGCAGTGCCACCTCTCCGCCGTGTCGGAGTTCACCACGGACATCCAGCACGTCGCCGGCAAAGACAACGCCGTGGCCGACTGCCTTTCGCGGGCCAGCGCGAACGCGGTCCACCTCGGTGTGGACTTCACGCTCATGGCGGCCGACCAGACCACCGACGCCTCGGTGCAGGCACTCCGCGTGGCGGACACGGGCCTCCGCCTGGCCGACATCCCCTTCGCGGGCACCGTCCTGCTCTGCGACGTCTCCCAGGGCCAGCCTCGCCCCATCGTGCCCGTTTCCTGGCAGCGCCGCATCTTCGCCTCCATCCACGGCCTTTCTCACCCGGGCCGGAAAGCTTCTCAGAAGCTGGTGTCGGTGCGTTTCGTCTGGCACGGCCTTCGACGAAACATCCGCGACTGGGCCAACGCCTGCACGGCCTGCCAGCGAGCCAAGGTCCACCGCCACACCCAGGCCCCGCTGGCACCTTTCGCCGTGCCTGAATGGCGTTTCGACCACGTCCACGTGGACCTGGTGGGTCCCCTGCCCCCCTCGCGGGGGTTCACCCACCTGCTCACCATGGTGGACAGGACCACCAGGTGGCCGGAGGCCGTGCCCCTCACCTCCACCACCACCGCCGACGTGGCGCAGGCGTTCATCGCCACCTGGGTCGCGCGCTTCGGCGCACCAGCGGACATCTCGTCCGACCGCGGCCCACAGTTCACGTCTGAGCTTTGGGGCGCGGTCGCCCGTTCGTTGGGGGTCACGCTGCACCGCACCACGGCCTACCACCCCCAAGCCAATGGGTTGTGCGAGCGGTTTCACCGCTCCATGAAGGCCGCAGTCATGGCCGGCCTTCAGGACGACGGTTGGGCCGACCGGCTGCCGTGGGTCCTTTTGGGCCTTCGCACGGCCCCCAAGGAAGACCTCCAGGCGTCCGCCGCCGAGCTCGTCTATGGCCAGCCACTCCGCATCCCGGGCGAATTCGTGCCCGATGCTACCAGTCCCTGGTCCGCCGCTCGCCAGCGCTCGGACCTCCAGGAGGCCGCCCGACGATTTGCCCCCGTGCCGACGTCCCGCCACGGTGGCCCCTAGTCCTACGTCCCCCCGGCGCTTCGCACAGCGGAGTACATCTTTGTGCGTCATGACGCGCACCGGGGGCCACTCCGGCCGCCGTACGACGGGCCCTTCCGGGTCCTGCGACGGGGCGACAAGTCTTTCATCGTCGACTTCGGCGGCCGGCCGGACCGGATTTCTGTGGACCGCCTCAAACCGGCGCACATGGACGTCGACCGACCACCACGGTTGGCCCTTCCTCCGCGGCAAGGCCGCTCCCCGTCCACAGTTCCCCCCGCTCGACCACCCACCACCACGTCAGACCCCTCCCCACGACCCTCCAGGGGTCGCTTCGGCCGGGTCATCCGGACCCCCCTTAAATTGACCCTGCCGGTGCAGGTCGATTCTGGAGGGGCGTGTGTAGCGGTTACCGCTGGATGTACATAATCGCCTTGCACCGGCCAGAACACGGCCAGACGCGCCTCTCCCGGGCATGCCCGGACTCACTGTGCCCGGGCATGCCCGAACCTCCCGGGCACACCCGGTCTCGTCTTTCCCGGGCATGCCTGCTCTCGCCTTTCCAGGGCTCGCCCAGAGCGTCCGGGCATGCCCGCTATCGCCTTTCCAGGGCTCGCCCAGAGCGTCCGGGCATGCCCGCTATCGCCCTTCCAGGGCACGCCCAGAGCGTCCGGGCATGCCCGCTATCGCCTTTCCAGGGCTCGCCCAGAGCGTCCGGGCATGCCCGCTATCGCCTTTCCAGTGCTCGCCCAGAGCGCCCGGGCACGCCCAGCCTCGACTTGCCAGGCCGCAGCCAAACACGCCCGGGCAGGTCCAGACTCGCCTTTCCAAGGCTCGCCCTTGATACCCGGGCATGCCCGGTATAGCTTTTGCCGGGCAAACTTCCCGACATAAATGTGTATATATATTGCTGCCCGAAAAACGGGCTTGTCAGAATACCTCAGCTGTTTTGTTTCAATAAAGCAACTCGGACGAATTCCGTCTTTGGTCGCGTCAATTCTTTCGACTCGCGTTGGAGCGCAGTTCCTTCAATATCCTTCAATTTCTACCACTGTGTCCGAGTTCCGCATATATATTCACAAGTCATACATGTACGAGCATGTTTCTGTGCATTATGTAGCATTTTAATTCATACATAATCCGACAAAACTGTCTTGAAAGCAAAATATCAATTCTCCATACGATCAATGCAGAATGTGAATTAATTAAAACATCGATGTTGTTTCGGATCAATTTCCCAGTTTTGAATCGTATTCGTATACCACAGGGACCCAATTAACGCTGCATCATTGTAAGGGGGTCATTAAATTCTCCACTAAATAAGGTAAATATTTGGAACATAAAATCAAACTATGGATGAATCCAACAACGTGCGTGTATTTAGGAAAATTATTTACATATGTTTAACACGTCAGTGTCAATTTGGAATTGCGATCAGAAATGCCAGGGAAATGCTTTTTGTCTTGTATTTTTACAAAACAATCTTGTTCCCTTGATCACACCCTAAAACTGGCTGCTGTGACGTCGGAGGCTGCTGTAAGGTCGAAGCAAGCATTCTGCAGAACAATGAGTTTTGAAATGTGTCATGAATAACAAATTTACACACTCGCGAGATGCCCGATGAATGAAATATGTTCATCAATGAATGAATGAAAAAACTAAGGGGTTGCAATGTTTAGAGGAGCATGAGTAACTTGTGATATTTTTATACGTAGAATACTAAAAGCGTCTACAATAACTGAAGTTACATTTCCTTTGTAATGGCAATAGGGGGAATAAATTAGAATCATTCGATTTGTAAAAACATGCGTGACATTGTCCTCCATATAATGATAACTCTTAAATTATGACTTAATTTATGATCATCATAGTTTTCAAATGATTCAATATTTACATTGTAGAATGCATGGGAAGGGTATTTAGGAGCATGAAGATATTGTCAACGATTTTAGAATATCCTCTTTTGGTGAATTTAATTTAATTAAAAGGTTATTTGAAAACATTGTGTAAGGGACATATTTAATTAAACAAGAAATATTAATTTAGCGGTGAGTAAAAACTTTTGCTTTATAGTAGTTTTAAGCATTGTTTAAACTATAGCTAGACGTACTTCAACTGAGATTGAATGTTTTTAAAATCACATGAGTACAAAGATTTTTGTAAAGACGTCCATCAATAGTCAGTAAACTAGGACCTACCTTGCTTTTCCTTGTTTCTTGTAGTCTTGCGCTCGTAGAACAACTCTGAGTTGATGACTGTAAAGTTCGCCGCTGTCTGTCGAAGGTTTGACTTCTTTCCACGATCACCAATGCGCATTGCAGGGTATTCATGAGTAGACAGGAACGTGCGTATAGCGTCGAAAACCATAATTGAAGATCGAGTGAAATAAATATTAGCCGCTTCATACTTATATAGAATTACAGATGAAAATACCCCCGTCCCTTCTCCAACAGTGACATATCCCCCCCTCCCCCCTTGACAAGATCTCGATTGAGATACTAACTGTTAGAACAACACTCCAGGAAATCGCGTACTCATGTTGTCTGAAAGAACACCAACTTCGCCAATGTGCATGGTTTGTAATTAAAATGCAATTTCGAATGAAAACAACCACGCTTGACCATGTTCAAAATTTTTGTTTTATTCATTAAAAAACACAAAAGGGCACGTGATTAGGAAACGGAAGGCTTGAGAACAGGAGAAGGGAGGACTTTGACATGTGACATTCTATTAACTGCACGTATTATTCAAAAGTTTATATTTTTGTTTTTGCTATTGGAAGCATGCAATTCACCTTTTCATTGACAATTAGTATAAAGTGATCGGCAAACTGTCTTATCAAAACATCCATATTAACTTGTAGCAAAAGTAGACCAGTCTACCTTGGATCATACTCAATCCAATTAAGGATTAAATCTCAGTGCATTAATGATGGTGTATGCATTAAAGATGAATATCATGTATTCATGATCTGTCCATTGTATTGTCAAAGTACAGTCAATTCCAGTCAAGTCAAAGTTTATTCCATTAAACCACTCACATTGATACATAGAAATAACTTAAATTCATAAATATACAGTCACGTGAAAAAGTAAGTACACCCCATGTAAAGTTTTGACTTTTTCAACATATTTCAACATACAGCTATTTGATATTCATTTCAACAATATTGATAGATAAAGGTGATATAATATAACAAATATCATGAAACATTTACATTTTGTAGTCCATTGTATAATTTAAATAA
Source organism: Myxine glutinosa (assembly GCF_964187855.1). Taxonomy (NCBI): domain Eukaryota; kingdom Metazoa; phylum Chordata; class Myxini; order Myxiniformes; family Myxinidae; genus Myxine; species Myxine glutinosa. The sequence continues at coordinate 100,064,664 of NC_136272.1, forward strand.
ACATAAATGCAAATTTCGCATGTGGAAAAAGTAAGTACACCCCTTCATTTATCACTACTTCAAATACCTAAAATTAGAATCAGGTGCACCAGCTCAGTGCAAATGATGAGAACATCGTTAGAGAGGATCTTGGAGGACCCTGTCTTATTTAAACCTCAGACATTTAGTTTGATTTGCCCTTTGTTGTTGAAGTCTGTGGAGTCACCATGCCTAGATCAAAAGAGCTCTCTGAGGCCTTCAGAAAGAAGGTTATAGATGCCTACGAGTCTGGGAAGGGATTTAAAAATATCTCCAAGCAATTTGAAATCAATCCTTCGACTGTCCGGAAGATCATCTACAAGTGGAGAAGATTCCAAACAACTGCCAACTTGTTCAGGCCAGGACACCACAGCAAGTTCAGCCCGAGAGCAGACCGCAAGATGCTGAAAGAAGTCTCTAAGAACCCCAGAATGTCATCACGGGACCTACAGGTAGCTCTTGCCACTGTTGATGTCAAAGTGCATGAGTCTACCATTAGAAAGAGGCTGCACAAATTATATCTACATGGGAGGTGTGCCAGGAGGAAACCTTTGCTGTCCAGAAAGAACATCAGGGCAAGACTAAAGTTTGCCAATGAACACCTAGGCAAAGACCAGCACTTCTGGAACAATGTGCTCTGGACAGATGAGTCAAAGGTAGAGCTATTTGGCCACAGTACCAGAAGACATGTTTGGCGAAAACCAAAGACACCATTTGACCAAAAGAACCTGATACCAACTGTAAAGCATGGTGGTGGAAATATAATGGTTTGGGGCAGCTTTGCTGCATCAGGGCCTGGGCAGCTCACCATCATAGAATCCACTATGAATTCTTCATTGTACCAGAGGGTGCTTGAGGATAATGTGAGGCCATCTGTCGGAAAGTTGAAGCTCAACCGAAGGGAGACCTTGCAACATGAGAATGACCCTAAACATACCAGTGAATCCACCAAGGAATGGCTGAAAAGAAAGAAATGGAGGGTTCTGGAATGGCCAAGTCAAAGCCCAAATCTAAATCCCATCGAGATGTTGTGGAGGGATTTGAAACGAGCTGTGCATGCAAGAAACCCCTCAAACATCGCACAGCTGAAAGAATTCTGCATGGAGGAGTGGGAAACAATTTCTCCCAGTCGATGACAGAGACTGGTAGACAGTTATAAGAAACACCTACTTGAGGTTGTTTCTGCCAAAGGGGGCAATACCACCTATTAGAGCCAAGGGTGTACTTACTTTTTCCACATGCGAAATTTGCATTTATGTTTATTTAAATTATACAATGGACTACAAAATGTAAATGTTTCATGATATTTTTTGGTTATATTTGTTATATTATATCACCTTTATCTATCAATATTGTTGAAATGAAGATCAAATGTCTGTATGTTGAAATATGTTGAAAAAGTCAAAACTTTACATGGGGTGTACTTACTTTTTCATGTGACTGTAAATGGCTGCACAAGAAGGTTTGTAACCTCATTTAAAATGCATTCATTCGATTCAATAACAGTACAATGAGTATGATTTCTTTTGTACACCCATGGGAACACTACATATGCTCTTGACAATATAATTAGTTCGATTCTTGGATTCTTATCGAAATGATTTGAACAATATTTATTTCCACAAATGTACAGTGCGAACATGTCAATGAAATACATATGAATGGAATGAGCACTAAAACATTGGGACGTTTACAGTACGGAAATGCAATAAATATTGAAAGTGTTGAGTTAAGACATAGTCATTTAACATAGCTTAAATCTATTCGATTAGACTTTATTTAGATTAGACATTGGATTAGATTATTTAGACATTATTAGACATTATTAGATTAGACATTGTATTTTTATTTTTAGGGAGAGACGTTTACAAAGGACATCATTCTGCCCTGTTTATCAATTCATTTATCATTTTATGTTCATATTCATTAACTTTGTCATGGTTGTATGTCATTACCATGCAATAAATATTGTTTAAATCACAAAATATATAGGGGGAGTGTTATAATCCTGGGGAGTCATTTGATCCTGCAAGGGGGAGTGTTAAAATCCCAGGGGGAGTGATTTCATCCTAGGATAAAACCACTCTAGAGTGATTTTATCCTGGGGAGTGATTCTATCCTCCTACACCGGGTTAATCGAATTTAGCATATCCTAATTATGTTAAAAAGTGAAGTTCCAAACTTTTACCCAAAAATACACCTCACATTCACATTTCCCAGAAATCTGTCTAGTCTATAACATTAAACACACATTAAACACACATCAGCACATAAAACACAAAAAACATAAACGGACATATAAACCAATAAAGAGAGGGGGAGACAAGATGAGGGAGAGAGAGGGAAGCACATAAGCACAACAGTAGAGAACAGGGACATAGGGAGACCTGTGGAAGGGAGAGGGCTGGGGTGGGGGTAGGGGGAGGGAAGGGAAGGGGTACACGGTATAAAACAAACTGACACTACTAGGAATTTCAGAAATGAAGTCGGAGATTGAAAAGGTGGATTTGGGGTGTATTAACGGGGGTAGAAAAGGTCAAGGTTATGGATGGGGGAAGATAAGAGATGGTGGTGAACAGCTGTTTTAAAGACCTGGAGGGTGGAGTGGGATTGAAGGGAGTGGGGGAGTTTGTTCCAGAGGCGGGAGAAAAGAGGAATGAAGGAGTGAAGGTGAATGGAGAGTCTTGATTTTGGCAGTTTATCTATAAGAGGGTTGCAGGCAGATCTTGTGCGACCTGTAGGAATATTTGGGGGACAGAGCACAGATAGAGCTGGGGGAGCAAGGCTGGGAAGAAGTCGGTAGAAGACAGAAAGACTACCAACCTGCCTGCGGTGAAAGGCCCTCAGAATCAGCTTCATCGTGGGAGATTCCATAGATTGCTGAAGATGTACTCATACCTGAGTAAGGGTAGCACGTGGGAAGGTATGAATTGGGGGTGAGTCACTTCCTTTAAGGACACCCCAGAAAGACTGGGATGTATGTCATGAAAGTCACAAGGAGGCAAATTCACAGATGTGGAAAGAAAATGGAAGACAACGGAACCCAGGAAAAGAGAGATTAGGTTTTCCACAAGAGTGGGCTGCTGCATTATCATTCTGAAAACAAATTTCAACACCTCAAAATAACCACCTTGTGGGTTTGTTTGCCAGGACAAACAAATCGTACGTGTGACCACATTACCTGTGCTGCTGATGTAAAGTAAATCACCGGAAAGGTATTGCACGAGTCATAAACATTCAATCAATAAACACATTTACACCAAACGGTCTTTTTCCATTAAATGATCAGCAACACATTTGACCTGAATGGCACACCTTCTGTTTCACCACCATCTTGGATGTGACCTTAGGAGAGCTGGGACCTCTGTGGATCCATTATTCACACCGCTGAGTGCAGATGAGACCATGAGAGGGACCACCTAAAAATTGGGTCCGAGCCCTAACAGCTCCCCAATTTGGTCTCTCGGCGACCTGGTTCTGTGGGAAGGATGTGGCCTATAGTAGGGTGGCTTAGCAAAATTACCGTTACACGGTGGACAAAATCACCAAATTTGGCATGAACACTCCTAATGACCTATTAATCAATATTAGCCGAGGAGCCCTCGCAAATTTTTACGCGTATTCGTGTAAAACCAAAAAATCCAAAATGGCCGCCATCCAGTAATTAAAAACACATTTCCCGGGTTATATAAGTCATGGATAGCAAAAATTTGTATCAAAATATAAATATTTAGGACACTGAATGTGTATTTTGATATTACAATATCACCAGTAAATTTAAAGGGACATTCAGTGATTTCATGTGAAGGGCGCCCTCAATGTTAGGGGGGGGGGGGGGGGGGGAAAGCTTTTGGCTTGAATACATTGCTTATAACTCCAGGTCATCAATTATTGCGAATGATAAGCTGTAAACATTGTACCCTGGAAATACAACATTATCATTAGGAGTGCAAAATATCGAGCCCAAGAATTGGGCGTGTCGCTTATTGGATGTCACGCCTACCATTACAATCAGTATCCACTATAAACCAATGAGAGGTTTAGATTAAGACTTAAAGGTGGGACTCTTCTTCAGCATGTCATTCCTCCAAGCTTCTGCAGATTGATTGTCTTTAGGTCTCTCGGAGAGCAGGAAAGCCTTTCTTTGAAGGTTATGGAGAGTAAGGAGGGTGATTTGATGGGCATGCCTGGTTCGTGTGAGATGTGACACCTTCAGAAATGAGTCGGCTATGCCAGTGAAAGCCACATCTGCCTCTGTAAGGGCGGTAGTCCAGCCAGAACTTTCCAGAATATCTCCAAGTGTGTTCCACAGTGCCATTTCTGTGTGTAAACCACCTAACATAACAACATGCACTTTTCCCCCATGAGTATCAGGCCATTTCCACTGTACAAACTTTGCCAGGCTGATCAAAGGTAGTGACTGGAATTTGTCCTGGGTTGAGATACTCAATCGCTTGTCTCTGGACATCCATGCCGTGCTTTATCATTGCGGTGGTGGAAGACTTTTCGTAGAACATAGGCAGTAGTGAACACACAGCTGGAGGGTCTTCTATGGGAGGTTGCTGCGAAGCATGATAGGCAGCCCAGACGATGGCATCTTCATTGGTGACATCCTCCTCTAACAGTGCTAGTGCATGTTCGACCCAACTATTTTCCTGGATAAGTGCCTCATTTAAGCAGGTCTTGGTTGGCTCTGTGTTACTCTCAGGTACTTCAATTGCAGCGGTTGTTAAAGCTACAGCAGGGCCAAAAGCATAACTGACCGGGAGAGACTGCTGTGTTGCACCAGAAGGGGGTATCATAGTAGGTGGTCTGCTCTCACCAGGATCAGTTTGTGTTGGAAACTGAAAGAGACTAATTCCAGTCCCATGAAAGGAGTCATGTGAAGTGGTTGAGCTAGGGTTATGGTCTAGGTTGTCTAGGGCACCAACAGTAAACAACCCTTTCCGGAGAAAAGCAGGGCATACAACGCCGTCTTCTTCAAATCGCTCACATACAGATGTGGCAATACAGTCCTCAAGGTCCATAACCCTGTCATATGAAATGCTGATACCCATCTGATACAATTGCTGGATGAGTTTCTTGCTTCTTGTCAGTCCATGAATATTGAGACCAATGTAAATGGGGAGAGGTGGCTCACGCTCCAGAGTATGTCTTGTTTCAACAGCTGATTCAGATGGAGTTTTCTTCTTTGTGTTGTAGAGAATGGTCTGTCCTATAGTGAGGCAAGCCTGTGATTCACATCTGTCTTGATCTTTCAAGTTAAGGCCATTAAGTATAAAGGAGACAAGTGATTTGAGGCTTGGGGGCATTGAATTTTCTTGACATTGTGTTGGGAAACAGCCAGTGAATTTGAAGCATTGATGGTTGAAAATGTCTTTGCGGATTATCGTTGCAGCTTTTGCTAGAATCTCAGCGTCTTCTGAGAAATCCCGTTTTTTCAAAGCTTCCTTCAACATATTTCGCATTCCTTCTTTGAAAACAATAACCGTGTTTCTACCATCGTTCTGTTCCTGTGCCTCTGGGAAGTGTTCCAGCAGTTGACGCTTCAGCCTAGTCTTGTTGACTTCTTTGTGGATACCCATGTCCTGAAGACGATTCACATAGAGTGAATGAATCTCTGAAAGCTTAAAGAGGAAAGTCCCAGAGTCTACAGCTATCTCAATGTAGCTTGTCAGCTCTACAAACACTCTAGACTCATTCACTTTTTCATTTACATTTGGTGATTCCCGACTCAACTTTCTGACGAGACTGCGGTAACGATTTCGCAGATGGGTCAGGCATTTTAAATGATACTTTGCTTCCATCGCAATCAAATCTCCTCCAACAATTCGAACAAGAAGCTGTGTGTCATGTAGCTCTGTGATCATACATCGTATATTGGTATCAGCATCATATGTTAAAACTTGAGAGAGCTCACCGTCCTCATGTCCTTTGTCACAGAAGATGCACTTTGCTGTGTTTATCGTTTGGCGCTTACTTGATCTCCTTTGAGACTCGACAGTGTTGGGGACACCCCTTTTCTTTGCTTGCGTCCTTGTCAACTTGGAATTGTTATATTTCAAATGGCAAGATTTATGCCAAGATGCATGGTGGGTTACAAAATCTGCAGCAGTAACATCACTGCCAAAGTAGATGTTAGTTGGAAGTGCATCAATGTCTCTGAACTGTTCTACATTTGTCAAAACTGATGTATAAGCATCTGTCATGTCACGACTTGCTATAGGATTCTGCAAAGGGCATTTCAAAGGTTCAGATGTGTGTTGCTGACAAATGATACAACAATTCCAATCTAGATCCATCTTGTATACGGGCTCGTCTCTCTTGGCACGATGTCTGAATCCAATCCGTACCAGCAGTTTCCTTGGCTTTCAATCGGTGCTCTGAAATTGAGGAAAAAGTATATATTATTCACATTAAAATAATATCAATATAAATAACTTAAGTTGAGTTTGGCAAAAATATAAATTTTACTCACAAGTAATATTAATCCAGCTTTAATTTAGCATTCACAATGGATGTCCTATAATACTTTCCATATGGAAAATTTATTGTGATAACAAAGAGAAAAAAAGCACATAAATCAATCACATTTATTTTCAAGTCAAGATAGGACATCTGATTTTTTGTTTTCACTAATGATGTCCTATAATGTCTTCCGTAGTTTTAAAAATGGCCTGGGCAACAGCATTGTTTAACAGTTGCTTTTTATTATATTTGATTTATACGTATTAATCATTATCATGGGTAAAGTTAATAAGTGCTATATAATGCAGTATAAAAATATCTAATTAGCCAGAATTTTCTAAATTCCTGATATAGTGCACATTGTGTTGATTATTTTGCATAGGCCATTATTTATAGGAGTGTTTAAGCTTGTCTAATTATGCTGATTGTTACCAAATGTACATAAACACATACTTCTGTTTAGCTAAAAAAAACCTGACTTGATCACTGAAGTTCTGTAATTAAAGATAATAACTTGAAAAGTTGCTTACTTACCATAAAATATGTAGATTGTTAACAAAGGAGGCCAGAAAACTTTCCACCAATACATGTGCTTAGCAGTATAGTAAAGACAGCCTGTAGTCACAATGTCGCCCTCTAAATTAGGTATATAACTACGGATACCCACAAGGGTCACATTAAGGTTAGGATAAAAGCATAATTAAAACATTCACATTATTTCCATGTTCAAACCCTTGTCTCAAGAACGCACTATCTTGAGAAAAAATAGTTTAGATCACTTTTAAATTCAATTAGTTTGGATGTTGCAGTCAATATTATGTAGTTTGATTTCTTTGATCTTTAGACCTACGGGAAATAAACAACCATGTTGTCCATATGTGGTAGGTTATTTGTGTATCTTTTTTAAAAATAGGGCTTCAATAAAAATATTCTGGTATAATATAATCATACTTTGGTACAATTTAGCCATCGTATGACCGCTAAAAACCAAGGAAATTGCTATTTCAGCATAAATGGCGGCCATTTTGGATTTTTATGTTTTACTTTAATATTTCAGGAGGGTGACCGAACATGTTGAGGACATGGTTCTGATATTTAAGTAATATTTTGATACAATTTGGCTTTCCTCTAACAACTACAACCCAAGAAAATTGGTATTTTATCATGAACGGCAGCCATCTTGGATTTGTTTGTGTTACCATGGTTACGTACATATTTCGAGAGGGCTCCTCGGCTAAAATCAACTGATATACCCTAAGGAAGCCTCACACCAAAAATGGCGCTTTTGTCCGCCCGGTAACGGTAATCTTGAAAATTGACCCCAAGCCACCCCGCTACTACCCACACAGCAACGAGAATAAAACTTTCAGCAGCAACACAAACCATTCTGTTTAATCATCCGATGAATTCATCCATGTACAGGTCAGGGGTTATTACCTCCACCACCAAAGGTGGATGGAGGTTATGTTTTCACCCCTGTCTGTCTGTTTGTCTGTCTGTCCGTTTGTGAACAAAATATCTCAAAATGTTGTGGACGGATTCGGACGAAATTTGGCAGAGATATAGCGTATCTGACAAGGACGGAATGGTTAGATTTTGGTGAAGATCCGGATTCGGATCCGGATACTATAATTTTTTCGGTGATTCTTCACCATTGGGAGATGGGGCCAAAAATGATACATCGCAGGATATGTCAAAAAGTTGTGGACAGATTTGCACGGAACTTGGTGGAGAGGTTGGGTGTCCGACAAGGAAGAATCGATTCGATTTTGGTGAAGATCTGAATGTGGATTCGGATATAATAATTATTTAATTTTTAAGTGATACTTCACCATTGGGAGGTGGGGCCAAAAACGATACATAGCAGGATATCTCAAAAAGTTATGGACGGATTTGGTTGAAACTTGTTGGACAGGTTGTGTGTGTGACAAGGAAGAATCGAATCAATTTTGGTGAAGATCCGGATCCGGATCCAGCCAGTAGAATTTTTAAGTGTTTCTTCACCATTGAGTGATATGGCCAACCAGGAGGAGGTATGCTCTGTACTGAGTGCCATTCTAGTTAGTTACTATATTACATCCGTCACCAAAGGTGGATGAAGGAAGGTTATGTTTTCAACCCCTGTCTGTCTGTCTGTTTGTGAGTAAGACATCTCAAAAAGTTGTGGACGGATTTTGACGAAACTTGGTGGACAGGTTGGGTGTGTGACAAGGAAGAAATTATTCGATTTTGGTGAAGATTCAAATCCGGATACAGATCAGAGAATTTTTAAAGTGATTCTTCACAATTGGGTGATTGGGCTAAATCCAATATATAGCACGATATCTCAAAAAGTTATGGACGCAGATTCGGATGAAACTTGGTGGACAGGTTGGGTATGTGACAAGGCCAAAATTATTAGATATTGGTGAAGATCCGAATACGGATCCCAGAATTTGTTAAGTGATTCTTCATCATTGGGAGATGGAACCACAGACGATATATAGGATGATATCTCAAATAGTTATGGACGTATTCGGACGAAACTTGGTGGACAGGTTGGGTGTGTGACAAGGACACTGTTAAACCATGTGATTATTAAATCCATTCACAAGTCAGTCAGTGGTTATTTATCCACAATACAAGATTTTAAAGCCATGTGCATTACAATGCTGCCACATCATACGACAATCATTTTCAGGCATTAACAGCATACACACATTTTATTTTGTTCAAAAATATTTTAAAAAAGCAATAAAGAGCTAAAACTTTATAATTGCCACACATCTGTACAAATGGAAGTTTTTTTTGACATTTTAACTGGATTTTCTAAACTACATCTGAAAATTGTTCTCTAAATCACTTCCATACCCGCAAAACAAACCCCATTTGCGGCTAACCGATGACAATTACAAAGTTCAAACCTCCCAGCAAAGGCAAATCATTACATGTTTTGTATAATTGAATGCATGAATGTTTTGAATAATAGGCTTTCCTTCTGAAAATAGTTATATATATATATACATATATATATATATATATATATATATATATATATATATATATATAGTTGCGGATATCAGGGGTCGGCGCTCCCCTTATCAAGGGGGGATTAATCCCCTTGTCCTTTAAGCTGGCCGTCCCGAGTCCTGGGAAGCTATAACGTCCTTCCCGGCACGGCGTTAGGTAGAGTTTGCTAGGCCTATGGGTTCGCTGCTACCTAAGTACTAACGCCCGCCGGAAAGGAGGGAATAACTCCCGCTCGAACCACGGATATGATGGACAATGCCGAGCGGTTAGCAATCCGTGGCCCGAGCCATTAACCAAGAGGCTAAACCCGATTCTAGCGGTTCCGAAATCGTGCCACAGGTACTCAATTGAAAGAAAGGACGGATGCGATCGGATTAGGGAAAAACCAAGAAAGAACAAGGAAAATTTATTTACAAACCAAAAAGAAGAGGAAAGGAAAGAAATATACAAGAAAGGAAGAGGAAGAAGCAGGACACAGGGCAGTCTTATTACAGTCTTAACTTACGACCCCAGACAAACATACGCACTCACACGGGGATTGTACCTGGTAGGGTGGAAGGTCCAGGTGGATGGTCCAGGCGATGGGGTCCAGGCTCCGGTCCCGCGGGCGAAAACCCGGCAGGCAGCTTCGCGCGTATCGTTCAACCGCGAGTGGACCTTACGTATAGCGGGGGGACTGGGATGCTCCGTACGTAATAATTATATAGCTGTGCCAAACGCATCCTCTCCAAGGTTCTCTTACAGCGCGTTTGCAATGAGCGCAGCCGTATGGTTCTTTCGCCACTGCCGTGTGCACGCGAGTCCTGTTCAAGAGCGCCGCCGTATATCTTCTCTCGCCAGGGACGTCTCCGCGCAGTTCTTTCAAAAGGAGCCCATCGAAAGATGTCCGTTTGCCAGCGTGCACAGTCCTCAAGTCCATAAAAGGCTTTGCGCTCACGCTTTTATAACGCGAGCCAAGATTACTACACGCTCCTCCGAAACCACGCCCGCCACCGAGCTCACCTCAGTCCTGGTTGGTTGGTGGGGGCTTACCGGCCACGCCCTGATGGTGAGTTGACGTGGCCACACCTTCTTCTTGGCGCTCCGCCCCCTTTTTTCCTTGAGCCGACCGCATGGTCAATGGCGGCGCCTGGGCGAACGCTAACCAAGGCGCATAACAGAATTGGGAGAGAGGTCGCAAAATGAACAAAAGGGCCTACTCCTTATTTGATTGATGCAACGCAGATTCAACTATTGGAAACTCAGCCTTAACTAAAACACATAATAAGGAAATAACTGAGTTCCTATGGTGGCCTACGTGTTGCTGTGGCCTAACTAAGGGTGCTACCTTTAACCTTTAATGTCATATTTACAAGTGATTATTATTTACAACAGTGTGGGTTCTAAAACCGCAACAATATATATATATTGTTACGGACACGGTTTTTAGATGTTATATTGACCGAGCGGTGGTGTATTTAACCGCGTCCGAACAGTTACTCCCCGATTAGAACCCGATTCCAACCGAACGTTGACTAATCGCGCTACAGATATTCAATTGGGAAACCTCTAAAGCGACCGAAAGAGAAGAAGAGAGAAGAAAGACAGAGTTTGGAGGAAGAACAGATTTATTATACACACACAAGCAATATTTTAGAGCGACCAATATTATTTACAGCAATAGATGGAAAAGAGCAGTCACACAGTGCATTGTTAACTTATTCTATTTCATTTACTTAATCCCCAAGACAAACGAGTAGGACAGGACGTTCACACTCACACGGTGGATATTGCAGGCAGGTAATGGCTCGAGGAGTCGATTGCTTGAGAGGAAGGCAAGGTCGGAGGCCGCAGCACCCCTCGCGGTTTTGGCGGGAAAACCTCCGTCGCGTATCCGCGGCCGTCACGCGCTGGCTCGGCACACCTGCTCCTCTTCCTGGGGTGGAGCCGTCTCCCTCCGTTCAGCGCGTCTCTCCAACGACAGGGGGGTATTGCAGGCAGGCAGGTAGGTAGGTAGGTAGGTAGGGCTTGCGGTGGATTGCGCTCCTCTTCCAGGTCATCCCCCAGCGTATCTCTCAAGGCCTCTCTCCAGTCATCTCTCATCTGGACTCGTAAAGCAGTCCCCTGCAGTCGCTTTTATCACCTCCAGCGAAATCAAGCCGCCGACTCCGAGGGCGCGCCTACCGGGTCACTCACCGCGGTGTTGATTGGCTGTTAGGGCTGGTTCACTCCTTGCTTCTTATGACGAGGTGGAGACACGCCTTTCTTCCCCAACCTTACCTCGTGGCCAATGGTGGTTTGAAGAAAACCAGCCAAAATGCGGAAGGCAATTGGAAGGGAGGTTTTGGGGAAATTGGAAGGGCCTACGCTTATTTTGTTTGATACAATGCAAAGTCAATCTAGTGGAAAACACATACTTAGCCTACATGGAATAAGGAAATACACTATTTAAAAGATATATCGTGACCTGCGTGTATGTTCTATGAAATTAATTAGGAGGACGGCTGCGACCATTATTTACATTACCAGGATGTTACCATACCAAAACCATACTCTTCACATCCGTTACCCTTCCTCCAAAATTGTTACACTCCTCAAAACCCGTTACACTTCTCAAAACCCGTTACACTTCTCAAAATCGTTACACTGCACCCTCCTTTCTTCAGGCACGTCCTCGGGCCTACTAGACTTAACTGAGTGTGACATGTAGGTGTAATTCCCTCTACAATTAACCTGACCCTGAGTGTGACAATTTTAAAACACAAATAAGTATGTCCCCCTATTGCATTGCATCCTGTCTAACAGACTCAAGCCCACAGCTAACCGAATTACGGAATTATTCTGAAACTATACATTTACGGGGGGGGAGCATTATTTACAATGACGTGATTTCTTATTTACAACGCAACCCAGGACCTGTGTGTTTTTTTCTTTTTCTTTTTAGGGAACAAGAGAAAGAAATTCCTGTTGGGAGGGAGGAGACAGCACGCATTGCATCGATGCACCAGTACCAATACCACCAAAGCACCCAAAAGCACCCAAACACCACAAAGCACCCAAAAACACCATCCGGTGCGGTTACCATGGTTCATAATAAACACAACAAAACAACTGGTGGTGGTCTTCTCCTTCTCTGCTGGGCCGATGTTCTTCCCGACGTCTTCTGGCTTCATGCGGCCTATTTGGACATACTAAAAAAAAGGCACAACTTGTGTCCATTTTTATTTAGGGCCTCAGGGGCCAACTAAGGGTGGTCCACCTGTCTGGCATAGGTGCCACCTTACCGAGGTCCGCAAGCAAGATTCCCTGGCCACTATGGCCGGTCTCCAACAGAGGTGCTCTGCCCCAGAACCTGGGGTCCATCAAGTGGTACTTGGCCGCCGAACAGCGGTCCATAAAGTGGTACATCAACGCAATGCGTGCTGGTTCTGGGAATCTCGGGCGCACAATGGCCACCTCACGCACGCTCCCCTCGGCACCCAATGGCGCACAGGTCATGTGGGAGACAAAAGAAAGACAATTGAGCGAGGGGTAAGGTCACAAGGGTACACGTCAAACAAGGCAATGCAAGGTGAAATGCGTACGGAGGGCGAAGTGAGAAAGCTCGTCCCTACCGTACGTCACCCCCTTGTCACCTACCCTACCCTTGTTCTCACCCCATATGTACAAAAATCTACACATTTACAAATTCGTCACTACTGTCACGTCTTCCCCATATTTCCCCTATACCAAATTCGTCCCCACAATCCCTTTACTTCAAAATTTGCCATCACCAAATTCATCATCAATCCTCATAAGGAGGCAGAGATGGAACATCAAAGCACAATGTCACACCCACGTCATGATGCGTCTCACAATCCAAACATTTGCATCATAAAAAATAATCAAAACATGGCATGGTGTGGAGTACCTGTCACCTCAGGTGAGTGGATGCAGATGGTGCGAGGAGATCCTTCATCCTAACTATCCTCTAAATGACTTTAACACACTTTACACTACCCGGGGTCTTTCCCTGCCAATCCATTGGCCCTCTTACACTATGGGTTCTAAAAACCAATTCCCATTGGCCAAACTGTGGTGCTTTTCAATTTGGGGTCTCACTCCCCCGATTCATCTCCCGGTGCCCTCGCACAATTTCTGGGCTGTGGCGTGTACCTCTCCCAGCGGGTCTACCCACCTGCACACCTCCACCACTGTAGTTGCCACCCGAGCTTACCTGCTCCTCACCCTAACCTAACTAACTGGGGAAGACCCCTCTTGGATCTGTCACCCCACTGGTGCCCTCTGGCACTGGGCTACCCGGGTCCGTCCTCCGGATCCTCGGGCCCCATCCACACAACTACTACCGGCTCCCAGAGCCCACCTGCGGCCTCACCTGGCCGACATCCTTACAGTGGTGGAGTGCCCAAACCAACTACACACACTAACAGGCTACACGCCCAGCCATTTCCACAACACCAACGCACCCATCCACATACCATTCTGTCACCCGCACCACAGATGCCAATATCCACCCACAATTTACCTGTACCCTCTACCTAACACTTACACTACCCGCCCCGGGTATCCGTGATGGGGGTCCACTCTTCCCCCATTCACACCTTCGCACCATCCACTCCACTCCACAATTTCCACCATACTCACTCCACGACCATCCATTCCAATACTCCATACCATTTATTCCATACACCTGCCCTCCATTCACCTGTCGTTGCACACCTGTGCAATCTCACCTGGTGCCACCTGCACCCTCCTTTCTTCCTGGACCACTTGGTCATCACAATACACAATCACCATCACTCACTCATACACTGCTCCATCCACCTGTTCAGTTGCACACCTGTGCAATCACACCTGTTCAATCACTCCCACACACGGCATCATCTCAGCTAACTCCTCCCCTCTGAAACTTGCGCTTCCCAGTCGTCCCTTTAAACTATTGCGCTCCCACGTCATTATCAACCACACTAACCTACCTGCGTCCCCACTACAGGTATCAGTCACTAACTAACCTTATCGTTACCTAAGGTCATCTTCGCTAGATCCCTATCATTATCCAAGCCCTCCCTGGCTCGTTTTCACTGCCATAAACCCCATAATCTATAGCGCATTTGCCCCCACCTGTGAGGGATGGTGGATTTGCCATCCCACCACATCGGGGGTCTCTCACTACCAATTTCGCTCGTCCAAATCCAACAATTCAAAAATTTTCCATTTACTGCCAATTCTATTCACTTTTCTAAATTTCGTTTCAAATCACTACTATCACTATCACCATCACCCGTCTACTTATTACATCCTCTCGGTGCGCCAATTCACATCACCCGTCTACTTATTACATCCTCTCGGTGCGCCAATTCACATCTACAGCCCGGCTTCGTACAGCCGAGCAATGAACGCGGGTCGTTTTTTTGCCAGCGGCTGGATACGTCCCGCATTCGGGGCAGGGACGGAGGCTTACCCGGGCCGAGATCCCATGCACCACTTCGGCGTGGAGCCATCCAATGTCCCGATCTCGACCTGCCGGCACGTCTCAATAGAAAGTGGTCGCCATGACGACCCTTCCTATCGAGCTGCCCGCTCCGCCTTGTGGAGCCCGGACGCGGCCGCTCCACGCGAGGCCCAGCGTGGATCGCGCACGGCGGTCCTTTCGAACCCGCCGTGGCTCGGATCTCCGCTGGTTCTCGCGGCACGCGAAGCCCGGCACGCACCGAGGGCCCGATCCGGCTAAAAGTCGACCTAACCTTTAACCCGGTTACCGTCGACGCTTCACCTGCAGGCTTACATGCATACGCTACCTCTTTCTTGCTCATACATGCAGCCGTTCCCATTCTCCTCGTACCTTTTCTTTCACACCTCGGTACACTCACTCCGCTCACCGACTTGGTCACACACCTGACCACCGAACACTTTGGCACACATTCGTTGCTCGCACACCTCACCAATACACCGCTTCGCGCCCCCTCCTCGGTCACCTCCTTTGTGACAATCACAGGTGTGCTCTCACCCGCACACCCAACCACGTGTCTCACTACCAATTCCAGCGTGCATTCCCACTCACGCTCTACCATTCCAGGTGTGCATCCTTCCATCCCAGGTGTACATCCTCGCTCACCTATCACAACCAGCTCACGCTCCGTTTCACTCTCACTACTCTCACCTCCACTCTCGGTCGCGCACTCACCCTTACTCTTGACAGCATGCGCTTTCCCCATGCACCTGTCCGTTACACACCTTTCCCGCGCATCCTCCCGCGCACACTTCTTCGTTACTTCCTCCGTAACACTCACCACAGGCATGCATTCTCCCTTACTCTTGACAGCATGCGCTTCCCCCATGCACCTGTCCGTTACACACCTTTCTCGCGCATCCTCCCGCGCACACTTCTTCGTTACTTCCTCCGTAACACTCACCACAGGCATGCATTCTCCCTTACTCTTGACAGCATGCGCTTTCCCCATGCACCCGTCCGTTACACACCTTTCTCGCGCATCCTCCCGCGCACACTTTTTCGTTACTTCCTCCGTAACACTCACCACACCGCGCTTCCCTGTGCTCCCTCGCACACGCGCTTCGACCAACTCACTCTTGACGGCACACTCACTCCTCGGCGTGCACTTTTTCCTCACACACCCCATGGTCGGACATTCTCGCACACCTCTTTTTTCGCACACCAGACCTGTCGCACACTTCACCAACGGCCTCTCACGAACACCCGGATCCAAACCAATCCCCAAGCCGACTGAAGCTTTCCTCACATCATGTACATTGCCACTCACCTCCGTACCTCGTCGCACCTCCTCTGCCGCCTGCAAACTTTTTATTTGGTTAGTGAGCACCGCATCATGATTTGAACACAGACCTTGTACATATTCCATGACTTCCTCCTTTATCTCCCTCTTAGCTTCCCTCCGTCTCTTCTTAATTTCACTCACCCCTTCTTCCACCTCCTCTAATTTTTCCTTTACCTCTTTCAGCTCCCGGTGCGCCCCCTCGATTTCTTCCTCCATTGCTACTTTAACCGTTTCTATGTGCGTCCTTACCTCCCGGTCCTTCGTCTCCATTACTTCTGTCACCTCTTCCAACCTCTTCGTCAATCCCTCATGTACCATTTGACATTCCTTTTGTGTCGCTATTAATTCATTTTTAATGTCCTTTTGTGTCGCTTTTAAACCCCCGATGATTGCAGTGTTCTTTTCCACTTGGTCCGCTAGTTCTTTTTGTCCCACCGTCAGCTGTTCTACTCCTTTCGTCAGATCTTCTATTCCCCCCTGTAACTTTACCGTATTATTTCTCACCTCTTTCTCGATACGCTTTTCGCCTCGCTTTACCTCCTCGCGTAGCCCCGAGACCTCCTCACTCATCCCTCTTCGTATTTCCTCCATCTGGTTCCCCATCTGTTCGATTTCCCGGGCGGATTGTTCCCCCATTTCCCGCAATTTGTCCTCCATCCTATTTTCTAACCCCATTAATTTCTTGTCTAACTCCTTAAAATTATTGTCTAACCCCTCACCGGTACCCCTCGCTTCGTCCCTCATTACCCCCATCATTCTGCTTTCCATTTTCGCACTATCAGCCCTTGCTTCGTCCCTCATTTTGTCCATAAGGGCACCGATTTGTAGCAACAAAAGGTCCGAATCCAACGGCGGCGCTGCTACTGTCGCGGGCGTGGCAAAATTTGGTGCCGCTACACCCACGTGCGCGAGGACGCCATTTTGCACGCCTGCTACTCCCTCAACCGCCTCCTCATTGCTCTCCTCCTCCCTTTCTTCCACATACATTTCCCCTGGTTCCTGGGTTACCCCTAACCCGTCTATCTCCCCCACCGACATCCGATCGCCTTGATTGTCCATGGCGCGATCTCAAAATTCGGGTTTTATAAAACAACACAATTTCGGCAGCTCGTAATTTTGACCAAGATTTTTTTTTTTTTAAATTTGGGCCTAACAAATTTAGTCCCGGGTCCGAATCCGACTCCTCGACACCAATTGTTACGGACACGGTTTTTAGATGTTATATTGACCGAGCGGTGGTGTATTTAACCGCGTCCGAACAGTTACTCCCCGATTAGAACCCGATTCCAACCGAACGTTGACTAATCGCGCTACAGATATTCAATTGGGAAACCTCTAAAGCGACCGAAAGAGAAGAAGAGAGAAGAAAGACAGAGTTTGGAGGAAGAACAGATTTATTATACACACACAAGCAATATTTTAGAGCGACCAATATTATTTACAGCAATAGATGGAAAAGAGCAGTCACACAGTGCATTGTTAACTTATTCTATTTCATTTACTTAATCCCCAAGACAAACGAGTAGGACAGGACGTTCACACTCACACGGTGGATATTGCAGGCAGGTAATGGCTCGAGGAGTCGATTGCTTGAGAGGAAGGCAAGGTCGGAGGCCGCAGCACCCCTCGCGGTTTTGGCGGGAAAACCTCCGTCGCGTATCCGCGGCCGTCACGCGCTGGCTCGGCACACCTGCTCCTCTTCCTGGGGTGGAGCCGTCTCCCTCCGTTCAGCGCGTCTCTCCAACGACAGGGGGGTATTGCAGGCAGGCAGGTAGGTAGGTAGGTAGGTAGGTAGGGCTTGCGGTGGATTGCGCTCCTCTTCCAGGTCATCCCCCAGCGTATCTCTCAAGGCCTCTCTCCAGTCATCTCTCATCTGGACTCGTAAAGCAGTCCCCTGCAGTCGCTTTTATCACCTCCAGCGAAATCAAGCCGCCGACTCCGAGGGCGCGCTTACCGGGTCACTCACCGCGGTGTTGATTGGCTGTTAGGGCTGGTTCACTCCTTGCTTCTTATGACGAGGTGGAGACACGCCTTTCTTCCCCAACCTTACCTCGTGGCCAATGGTGGTTTGAAGAAAACCAGCCAAAATGCGGAAGGCAATTGGAAGGGAGGTTTTGGGGAAATTGGAAGGGCCTACGCTTATTTTGTTTGATACAATGCAAAGTCAATCTAGTGGAAAACACATACTTAGCCTACATGGAATAAGGAAATACACTATTTAAAAGATATATCGTGACCTGCGTG
Organism: Myxine glutinosa; assembly: GCF_964187855.1. Taxonomy (NCBI): domain Eukaryota; kingdom Metazoa; phylum Chordata; class Myxini; order Myxiniformes; family Myxinidae; genus Myxine; species Myxine glutinosa. The sequence continues at coordinate 100,083,176 of NC_136272.1, forward strand.
TATGTTCTATGAAATTAATTAGGAGGACGGCTGCGACCATTATTTACATTACCAGGATGTTACCATACCAAAACCATACTCTTCACATCCGTTACCCTTCCTCCAAAATTGTTACACTCCTCAAAACCCGTTACACTTCTCAAAACCCGTTACACTTCTCAAAATCGTTACAATATATATATATATATATATATATATATACATATATATATATATACATATATATATATATAAATACATATATATTGTTGCGGATATGAGGATTGCATTTTTTTGATTGTGTTGTATTATATTGGAAATGGTGATGAACATTGTTGAATATGGCCCCTCCTGCCTCCAGAGTTGTGTAAAGGTAAAAAGGGCGTCCCGGTAGTTATTCCATGAAACACCACATTGAAGGACACGATAAAACCCTTGTTCAGTAGCTTATATCTTATTATGTGTTTTAGAGTAAGGCCTTGTCTTCCATTAGAAGGACACTCCATTGCACCGAATCAATTAAGAATAGCTCCCCTTCAATCATTCCATTTCCCAGCCAAGCTCTCCATCTGTGGGTAAAGCAGTTCACAAGCGTGGGATGCACGCCCTCTCATTTCGCTGCGATAGTGAATATGTGCTCCGTGCTCTGTTTGAACAGGAGGGGCGGGGTCGCCAGGGAGAGGCAAGCCCAGGGTGCGCCACGAAGGGCGGGGCTGTTCAGCCCCATGCCCAAATAAGGAAACAAGCCCGTGGCTCGCCACGAGGGGCGTGCCGTCGGCGCCATGCCCAAATAAGGAGACAAGCCCGTGGGATTACCATACAAGGTCACGAAACAGAGCACGGGGGGGAGGGCGGTACCGAAACCGAGGAGGGCGTGTCAGACCCGCGCTGAAGGTTTGGAGAGAAGGGTGCGACGATCGCTGGGACAAGCTACACCAGAGATACGGCAGATGAGTCCAGGTGCGTAAGAGGGTTGGCAGTCCACCGGGAGAGAGTTCAGAGTTGCACCGGAGTTGCGGGAGACATACGAAAAGCCTTTGACAAAGAGCCGCTTCAACCAGCCCCGTTTCAACCCGCCGAGTGACCCTGCCGGCGTGCGCTGTAAAGCCGAATACAAGGAGCTGCCGGCGTGCGCTGTAAAGCCAAATACAAGGAGCTGCCGGCTCCTCGCTTCCCGCCCGGAGTGGACCTGCTCGCTGTGCCCTGTGATCCCACCTGCTCATCCCTCCAAACGATTCCTACCCTTCCATCCATTTGCGTACGTGAGTTTGTTCTGTTCGTGCTGTCCTGGGTAGTAAACTAAGTCAGTATAAGCTAGTAATTTGCACTGTGTTACCTGCTTTTTCATGTCCGCTGTAAATACCCGTGACTGCTCTTTTTGCTTATGTGTGTGTAAATAATAAACCCCGTTACTCTTCTGTACGTCTTCTTCTTCTTCTTCCTCCTCTTTGCATTCGTCGTCTTAGTCTTTTCCACATTGAGTATCTGTGGTGCGATACGGCCAACGTTTGGGTGAATCGGGTTTAGTCGGGGAACAACTGTTCGGTCGCGGAGCCTCCGCTCGGCAAACAACATCCATAACCGCGTACCGTAACAATATATATATTGTGACGGATTCGGCCCTAATTATGGTTGTTATTGTTATCATTGTTGGTTCTAGATATTATGCTTATTGTGGCTTGAGGGAAATTGTGGTTAAAAGGTTTAAAAGCGCTCCTGGTAAAATGTGGCCGGAAATCTGATCGTGACCCGGAAGACAAAGGGAGCAAAGAGGAAGAGCGTGTGAGGCAGAGGTGAAACAAGGCATTTTGTAACAGCTCCGCATCCAGCGTGGTCGAGCGTCCATGGAGAGGGAACTTTGAGTCCTGGAAAGGAATCTCGTGCGATTGTTGATATCGCTGGTGTCGTGGAAAAGCCTGCAAAGCCAGGTACAGGTGGGAGATTCCGGAGAATCTTCGCCTAGCGGCTGCGGCCCGAGGAAGAACCGACCGCCATTTCGGGGACCTCACGCATCGTTCGCGAACCCTTGGTAAGCCGCGTCCGCTGATCCCGCCCTCCGGTGGTTTGCCGAGGATGTGTGTGCGCGACAGCGGCCTTTGAAGAATACGGTGCGGTTCGCGACTGCACGGTGTATGTGCACGTTTGGATAGTGCCTTTGGGATTCCTCTTTCCACCACCAATTGGGGTTGGCTGGGACCACGTGACGGTCCCCGCCTTACCTACATCTCCTTACCCACCTCATCGCCATCGCCTCTTCGCCGGGAGCACCATTGTGTTCTAGAGACATTGAGAAGGACTCTGTTTCAGTCCCTGGGGGTGCCGTGAGTTTGAGCTAGGTTACCTTCTTAAGATCGGATTGTAGGGTGGATTGCCCCCCCATTGTTGTATGGTTCTTTTTTTGTGTGCTTAATATATTGTTTGGTCATCACCCTTGGTGTGGTTTCATTTATTGATTAATTTCAACCAAGGATAACATATCTTTCTGCCGGGGACTCTCTCGGGGTTCGGAGGTTTACCGAGACCAGGGGATAGGGGAGGACCCCGTAACTATATATATATTTGTTATATCTATCTATAATTCCAGTAATCTCTGTGTGTATGTGTGTGTGTATGTATGCGACAACGATTTCTCGACAACTACCGGTCCGATATACTTGAAACTTGCCAGGTATATTGCTGGGGACCCGAGGATGTGCCTTTTCAAGGTTTGAAATTAATCGGACAAGTACTTACCGAGCTATGGCGATTTAGCCGTTCGCCGTTCGCTTTGGCGTTGCGAATGGACCAAACCATTGCATGTAAATAGAGGGGGGGGGGGGTTCTGTGGTCGTTGCGAATGGACCAAACCATTCATGTAAATAGAGGGGGGGGGGTTCTGTGGTCGTTACTGCCACGTGGTTTCAAAGTTTTTTTTTGTTGTTGTTGTTTGCACGCATGATTTTTTGCACCCACGTACGGGCACGCCCTAGGATGTTTACACACACACACCCCTACACAAATTTTTTTTTTTTTTTTGGCAAGTAACGGGCACCCACGTACGGGCACGTCCTAGCTTATATATAGTACGGGCATGCCCTAGTATATATAAAACAGTTGAGATTATTGCGAGTTGATCAGCAAGCCCATTAGAAGATGTAAAAGTACGAAGTCAAAAAAGGGTGAATGCAAGGAAACGCTAGAACAGCAATCGGTAGAGGAACACGTCTTGCCTCGCAAGCTCATTCGAAAAAAATATACCATTGTTAACTTAACACGATGAACACAAATCCTTGCACCCTTGCACCATCCATGCACCCTTGTATAATGTACCATCCCTTAAGGGTACCTCACACCAAAAAATGTTTTTTACGGACGTCCACGGACGTTCTTTCTACGGCAGCGTTGCGATTTTTTGAGCAAAATCGTGAACACCCGGGAGAGGATTTTGCTTGACCGTGACCGATTCACAGTGGTTTATTACGATTTAGTACGGACTGCTACGGCTTCGTTGCGGATATACACGGTGGAGATACGGTGCCTCTACGTTTGCTTGCGGCTCCTTACGGTTCCTGGGCCAGAATATAAAAACGGGGGCCCCCCCGCTCTCTCCTCATTCTGCTGCTGACTTCCAAGGGGGCAAGACCTATCCAGGAGAGCCATGGATGGAGCACCCGCTGCCCAGAGAGTCCAAGGAGAGGGAGAATCCTTGCGGATGGTTAAGATGGCCTTACGGAGTCTTACGGTGGTGTTACGGCAGTTGCGGAAGCGTTGAGGAGGCGTTGAGGAAGCGTTGCGATCTAGATTTCTGTAGCACTGCCGTAATTTTCTTACGAGAGTTTTGGTCTGGACCAAAACTCTCGTAAGAAATTACGACCCCTCCCAGACGCTTAAGGATCCAGACGAATGCTCCAGGAAGCGTTGAGGATGTCCCAGGTGCCACAAGGAATGCTCCCGGTTGTGCACGATTTTTTCGCCGCAACGCCGCCGTAAACATCATAACGACCCTGTAAGGCCGGTGTGAGGGGGGTTTTAATGTAATGTAATGATTAATGTAATGGAATCCTTGCATGCATGCATAATGTACCATCCATGCACCATTGTATGTCATATACATTGCCATTATCCATAGCTTTATTCATTGTTGATTGATTAGTAGTATATTTAACACCACTTTTGTGCACATTGCATCAATCAAGATGAATATGAAATATTTTTCAAACTACATTCCCCACGGCGAGTTGATTATATGAGGTGTGGCAATAAAGTTCCAGGATTAAAATAATATTTTTTTTTATTGCAAGCGTACCAATTATGTTAAGTAGTCTTCTTCAAAGTAATCACCCTGGGAGTCTATACACATTGCTGCCATGCTTCAAAGCACCCTTGGAAGTCGTTGTCTGATAGGCCATTTATCTCATTGGGCATGTCTCTCTGGATCGATTCTATTGATGCAAAATGACTTATTTTCATTGGAGTTTGGGTAGTCGATCAGACCGGACCAAAACTGTTACCCTTTCAACATTTTCGACCGTTTTGTCAATCGATGGGCGTCCTGATCACGTGTCATTCATGTTGATTCATACTTCCACAGAACCTTTTGGCACACTGAAACACACGTAATCTTGACATTGCATCTTCTATGTATACCAGTGTCATTTGTTGAGGATGTCCATGCCACTTTTGTTTATTTTAACCTAAAACTGGATGATTCTCTGTTCCATAAATTTGTCATTCATCTTATAGAACACAATTGCAACACTTATGATTTTAAATAACACTCCAGTATGGCTACAAAACACAACCAAACGATACAACAGATATAACAGCACTCAGGGAGAATGTGATGTACATTTAATTACGAAACCCAAGCCGGTGCTGGCACCTGTAGAGAAAAAACCTCAGTCCTGGAACTTTATTGTCAGACCTCGTATGTATGAAGTTTCGCATCAATCCGTTTAGCGGCTCTGGGGAAGTTTTTTTTTTTTTTTAAACATTTTTATTTTCAATCCAATATGATCGACAGACCACATGACCGATGACATTATAAATTTAATTCTTCACTCACATAAAGTCAGTCCCTGGTGTTGGGCTAGCGGCTAGGGTGCCGGCTTAGGATCCTAGGATCCTGGGTTCGAATCCCGGTCAATCGCTGAATTAACGCCAGGGGGGTTGACTCAGCCTGTCATCCTTCCGAGGTCGGCAAATTGAGTACCAGTTCACTGGTAATTCCCTGCTTGTCGTTAAAGGCGGCAAAAAGGGTTGGCGTCAGGAAGGGCATCCGGCCGTAAAACATTGCTTCAAAATGGGGACCAAAAAACAACAACAACCACAGTTCCCGAAAAAGGCCAACCCCTGCTTGCGGGGAAAAATGGCCTCTAAAGGTGGTTTTTACTCACATAAAGTCGTAGATCAGATATATAAAGTTTCATATTTTTTGGATAAGAATTTTGATTCAACCAGTTATGGATGGAATACCGTGCGATCCACTTTGGTACATTACCACTTCACTGATGATGTCATGGTTATCATTCTATATACCCCATGGGGAGTTGATGACATATGCCAAGTTTTTGTATTTTTCATTGAGCGATTTCAGAGATGTCCAATTTTTTCCCTTTAATCCAGTATGGCTGCCATACCATGTGACCTATGGCATCAGTGTTACCAATAAAATGTTATCCATGAGGAGTCCCTCCTAAGTTTAAAGTTTGGCATTGATTAGACAAGCAGTTGCAGAGAAAAAAAAATTGTGGATGTGTTTCATTCATACCTCATCAATTCAATCTTTCAATTCCTGCATCATCCATGATGCCAAGCCAATGTTTATCATTAACCCCGTTTCACTGGAGGGGGTGGGGTAGAAAGGGGATAAGGAGGATTAGTGAGGAGAACAGTGGAGCAGGCACAGGAACAAGAGAACAGTGGGGTGTTGATTTTGTTTTCGGGATGAAGATGGTTGTCCAGTGAGGAATGAACAAACACAGACAGCACATTCACATTTTGACGAGACCCTCAAACACAACACAATTACGACACAGGTACACAATCTCTCATCAACACCCAAGCTAAACCTACCAGTCCTGCCAATGTCCTGCAAGTACCTCTCTACCCATAATGCTTCTCATTACCAATCTAAAATTAGTCATTCAGTGCAAAGGGGGAAATTATTGTGAAAGTACCAAATGGAAAAATTCACTTGAAAAAAGCAACAAAATCTCGAACAACAACAATTTTCAGTAATGTCAATCATTGGATATATATTTTTTAATACACCAGGCCAGACGTATGATGGCAGCTTTCATTTTACGTTTCACAAACATTTTTTACAGTTTCAATAAATAAAAGTTTACATTAAATCAAGAAAAAAAGGTCCAAACTCATTTCTTTAGAGAAGGTAAACGCAATTTACTCCTTCGTCCATCTGGAATTGGATCCTGTTTACGAAGAGCCAGGTGCAAAGAAGGTGGCAGCCAAAAAGCTCGTCCAGGTTGCAGAATTTCATGAATAATTTGGAGACGTGCCACATGAGAGGATTGATGCAGTGACTCGCCAAATGACATAAGTAGTCGTAAATGTCAGAAGTGAAAAAAGCTATTGCAAGGTTGAGCGTTCCAAGGAATGGAGAAAACTAATTTTGCACGACAGGAGTTGTGATATAATTACGCAACTTTCACATTGTACATCGTTGAGTTACGATCCGATCATTAAGGTTTTATAAGTTTACAATAATATCAAGCATTTTCTTTTAATGAATCAAAAGAGGTAATTTCAGCTACTCACGTGAGGAACAAGTCACCCTTTCTGTGTAAATCTACTTTTACCGGATCAAAGTAAACACACAAGGTATATCTCCAACTCCAGATCTGATTAAAATAGCGTTCCTGGGTTTTAATAATCAATCCCATAGTTTGTTCCGCATCTTAAAAAATGACAATCCATCCCATAGTTTGTTTCTAAACTTAACATGATAATCCAACAATTTCTCATCCATCTATTGCAAATATCTGGATTTTCTTGAAATTGTATGAATTTTTTCTCTGGAGATGGACTTGTTTTAGATATATATATATATATATATATATATATATATATATATATATATATATATATATATATATATATATAGATATATATAGATATATATATATTCAAAACACACCTTGTCACAAGAGTTCCTCACTGACCGGGTCCTCAGTCGAGGTCCTCAGCATCATCCCTGACCCAACAAAGAAAGTTTGGCAAATTTATTTAAAAAAAAAAACTGAAATATCACATTTACATAAGTATTCAGACCCTTTGCTATGACACTTGAAATTTAGCTCAGGTGCCTTCCATTTCTCTTGATCATCTTTGAGAAGTTTCTACACCTTGATTGGAGTCCACCTGTGGTAAATTCAATTTATTGGACATGATTTGGAAAGGCGCACACCTGTCTATATAAGGTCTCACAGCTGACAATGAATATCAGAGCAAAACCAAGCCATGAGGTCGAAGGAACTGCCTGCAGAGCTTAGAGACAGGATTGTGTCGAGGCACAGATCTGGGAAGCCTACAAAAAAAATTCTGCTGCATTGAAGGTTCCCAAGAGCACAGTGGCCTCCATAATTCTTAAATGGAAGAAGTTTGGAACAACCTGGACTCTTCCTCGAGCTGGCCGCCCGGCCAAACTGAGCAATCGGGGGAGAAGGGCTTTGGTAATAGAGGTGACCAAGAACCCGATGGTCACTCTGGCTGAGCTCCAGAGATCCTGTGTGGAGATGGGACAAACTTCCAGAAGGAAAACCATCACTGCAACACTCCACCGATCTGGGCTTTATGGCAGAGTGGCCAGACGGAAGCCTCTCCTCAGTGAAAGACACATGAAAGCCCGCTTGGAGTTTGCAAAAAAGCACCTAAAGGACTCTCAGACTGTGAGAAACAAGATTCTGTGGGCTTTCATATGTCTTTTACTGAGGAGAGGCTTCCGTCTGGCCACTCTGCCATAAAGCCCAGATCGGTGAAGTGTTGCAGTGATGGTTGTCCTTCTGGAGGCCTTACCAGAAGGTAAAGTTTGTAGAGCAGCATGGAGTTCCTCCAAAGTTACTTCCTTGTCCAGTTGTAGGAGTGCAGATTCTGACAAGTTGGGTAAGGAAGAAGTCAACAACTCTATAACTTCGTTGTCGATGTTCCTAGCATGATAAAGTTCAGAGAAGTAGTGATTAAGTGAGGGTCTGATATCTTTTTGATCATGCATTATCCTTCCTTCCTTTGTTCTTACTGAAGTTATCTGCTGACTTCTCTTCGTTTGAGCTTCCAGTCCAAAAAAGAACTTAGAAGAGGTATCCAGGTGACACAAGTTCTCCATTCGGAGACGAATCAGCGCTCCTCTGGCTTCCTTTGCACAAAGCACAGCAAGAAGAGCTTTTTTCTTTGCCAGCAAAAGGTTGGATCTTTCATCACTGGGGGCCGAGAGGTTGGACTGCAAGGATAATATTTCTTTGGAAACCAAGGATTGGAGGGCAGAGTCATATTTGGTATGGTAAGCTCCAAATTGTTGGCAAAAATATCTTATCTGCACTTTGGCGTTGTCCCACCATTGCCCAAGGCGGGGGAAGAAAGGTTTACGTTGGAGCAGGGCTTTGCAGAACACACGAAAGGCATCAACAAACAGTTGGTCGTCCAAAAGGCTTGCATTGAAGGTCCAGTAGGCAGCACCACGATTCCGAACTGGTGGGTGAATACGAAGTGCGACCATGTGATGGTCTGAGAAGCCACTCAGGACAATGTCCATATTGCTCACAGCATTCAAAAAAAACACTATTGATGTAAAAACGGTCCAATCTTGCAAGTGATAGGTGGGCGTTTGAACACCGACACCACGTGTATTGGCGGACAGAAAGATTGCGGATTCTCCACACATCGACAAGGGAATACTTAGACAAAGCTCTCAACAAAGGCACCGTGCTTGCTGGGTGAGGTTCCTCTCCATTACGATCAATGGTGGAGTCTGTCGTACAGTTGAAATCTCCACCCAAGCAAACAAGTCCGTTAAAATCAATGTGTGCGAGAGAAGTTTCCAAGTGCGTGTGAAAGGCAAGTCTCTCCGTGCTATCACTCGGCGCGTCGACGTTCAGTACCGTGTGTTTAATACCATTGTGTGTAAAGGTGAATGAAATCAAATACCCTTTGATAATCTCATTAAAAACAACACCAGGACTGCAAAAGGAAGGTTGTATATAAACAGGTACCCCAGCCCTAGGGTGTTCCAGACTACTAAAAAACCATTTTCCTTTCATTATCCTTTGCCATTCACTTGCACAAGAGGAGCTGCATCTTGTTTCTTGTAAAAGCAAAACATCAATGCGATTTGCCCCCAACAAACTGTTTAACTTCAGCTTTATGGATGGAAGAGTGTCCCCCATTAATGTTTAAACTCGCTATAGAGAAAGCCATAGAGTTTTTGGGTGTGTCAGAAGCTCGGCCTGTCTATGTCTGCAGCTCCTTCTTTGCTTTAAGGATGCATTTCCGGAGGCGATACACTTCTGAATCAGTCACGCCAAGCTGTCCGGCTTTGAGGAGCAATCGCTTTGCAGAGATTATAAAGCTGGACAGATCAGGGAAAAAGTCTTTAATTTTAACATGTTTCTTGCGATAGGTGTCATGGAGAAACTTTATGACATTGGCAGGTAGAACACTGGGAACACTCTCCGAATCTTGGGAAAAAACTGGATCGTTCCACACTTCGGTGCTGCCACTAGGAGCAAGCGACGAGGCTCCATCCGAATCATAGTCTGAGCACCGATCCGTGTCCATTACATCAATGTCATGCTCCAAAGGCATGGTATTAAACCGGTGGTTTAATAAAGGAGGCCTCATGTTCTGCTTCCAAAGGGGGAGGAGGAGTGGGGGCAGGAGGAGTGGGAGGAGGGAGAGGAGTGGGAGGAGGAGGAGTGGGAGCAGGAGGAGTGGAAGGAGGAGGGGGAGTGGGAGGAGGAAGAGGAGTGGGAGAAGGAAGAGGAGTGGGAGGAGGAAGAGGATTGGGAGGGGTATGGGGAAGAGAGGTGAGAGGAGGAGGAGGAGGAGAGTGAGGATGAAGAGGAGGGTGGGGAGGAGGAGGTATGTTAATGGGAGGAGCTTTGCATTTCACTTGTGCCAAACCTGGTATTTCACCAGTTGAAGCTTTGCATACTGATTCAACCAGGTCCGGAGTTATTCGTGACTCAGAAATTGAACACACTTCACTCTCAGCAGGGAGGGGGATTATAGTGGATTCGATGTTAATATTGTTGCGGTTTTGCGAACCCCTCACTTTGTAAACACTTGTAAATAATATTCCATCATTTAAAAGGTCAAAGGTCGCACCCATAGTTAGTCCACAGCAACACGTAGGACACCACAGGACTTTCAGTTATTTCCTTAGTATGTGTTTCAGATAAGGCTGTGTTCCCAATAGTTGAATCTGCGTTGCATTAATTAAATAAGATAGGCCCCATTTGCTTCTTGGCCAGCCGCTCTCTCCACGCTACGCCAGTATGCGCCCCTACAGTCGGGGCTTGTCCCTCCCAATTATATAACGCGCCTTCGCTTGCCAGCAGCGTTCGCTGCCTCGCTCCAAACGCCATTGAACACGCGGTCTAAGGCCGAGAAAAAAGGGGGCGGGACACGGGAACGAGGCATGGCCCTGTCAACTCGCTGTCCAGGGCGGAGCCGGTGAGCCCTCGCCAACCAACCAGGGCTGAGGTGAGCTCGCTACCGGGCGTGGTTTCAAAGAGTGCGGATTGATCTGTGAGCGCGTAATATAAGCGCCAGCGCGAGCCTTTTTACGAGAGTGAACAGAGAGTCGACTCGGGGCTGAAACAGACTGCGCAGGGAACCATCGATGGTAACGGACTGCGCCGGGGGATGCTGATCGTAAAGGACTGCGCGGAGGTCGGGTGAGCGAGCACATTGTTTCGGAATGGATCGCGCGAGGGAACTCCATTGATAACGGACTGATCCAGGAGCGCTCCATTTGATACGAACTGCCTGTTTGATACGGACATTGATTGATCGGGAGAGAGAGAGCATTTGGCACGCTATACGTATGCAGCATTCCAGCCCCTCGCATATGTAAGGTCCGGTCGCGCGCCAACGACACGCGAAGCTGCCTGCCGTTTTTCGCCCGCGGACCCGGAGCCTGGACGGGGCGACCTGCCTGGACCCATCTGCCTGGACCTTCCTCCCCTACCACTACCATTCCGTGTGAGTCAAGTCTGTTTGTCCTGGGGTCGTAATAAGTTAAGACTGTATAGATAAGCTTGCCCTGTGTCCTTTTGTTTCTTCTTCTTCTTGTACATGCCTTCGGTTCCTCTTCTTTTGCTTGTAAATAATTAATAAACCCACTCTTTGTTCTTCCCTTACTCTGGATTCCTCTTATTCGATCGCCTCCGTCCTTTCTCTCAATTGAGTACCTGTGGCACGATTTGGAAACCGCTCAGGATCGGGTTTAGTCATTTGTTAACGGCTCGGATCGCGGATTGCTAACCGCTCGGCAATATTCCATCTTATCCGTGGTTCGAGCGGGAGTTATTTCCCTGCTCGCGGTCGGGGTTAGTAAGTAGGTATTTGGGACTTCATTGACCAATCACCCTAGCTGATTCCGACTGGGAGGAGCATCATAATTTCCAGGATTGGGGGACAGCCAGCTTAAAAGACAAGGGGATTAACCCCCCCCCCTTGATAAGGGGAGCGCCGACCCCCGAATCCGCAACAATATCCATGGGGCTTGTGACGACGGGAGCGGTCACGTGTGCTTCCTGATGCACAATACCAATTTCCTGCTCGTGTTCACCAGCCTCACAAGTAGGAATGTCATCATTCTCCGGAGCAAGAACATCAAAATGATTTTGAGTTTTAAAAACAGCAAATGTTGCTGTTTCTAAACACGAGTCATTGTTTTCGGCAGCCGGCGCCATCCTTTTTGCACAGCTCGTCGTCACATCTTGACTATTGTCGGTTAGATGTTTCAATTTATGTTTCCTTTTTGAAGGAACAACACTAAAGCCTTCATTATCTGCCTGGGGTTGATTTACCCCCACCTCCGACGGTCCAGGCAGATTGCTCGAGTTTGAGGCGTCACCAGCGTGCCCAACTCTAGATGGACCACTGTTGGCCTCAATGGGCTCTACCGGCCTAGATGCGCCACTCGATTTAATCTTGGGGCAAGCGTTCTTTGCATGTCCAGATTGACCACATATAAAACAAGTCGTGGTCTCCGTCGCAATATAAATCTGGTAATTGCGACTTTTATTTTTTAACGTCATCACTGTGTTGAGCGATTGAGCGTTGTCTTTTAGAATGATATAGCAATGACGTCGGAACGACATGATGTGGCGAACCGAAGCGTCAGAGCGCAGACGAAGCAGAATCATCGAGATTCGTGACACAACTGTGACAAAAACGCTTAAAGCAGCCACAATCTCCTCACTTGAGAAGAAGGGCGGGATATTGGACATGATTAACTTAACCGCCGTCGTGTCCAAGGGACTAACGTGAACAAAGACGTCCGGTGGTACGGATAGACCGGTTTCAACCTCCTGAGCCACTTGTCGCTCTTCCGACAGGAAAACCACGATACGTTGGTTCATTTTTGAAGCGGCGAGAACATTCTCAATTCCAACGAGCTCTCCGAGAGCAATCACCACATTATCAACACTAACTCCATCAGGTGGAGCAATGGTTACTCTGTTCTTGTGAGTGAGTGACTCGTACACACTATTGTGCAAACGTTCGTTTGCCATAGCTTAAAGCAAAACAAGGGAAGTTTAAATTAAACAAAAGAAACCTGCCACATGCAACCAGCAAGTGGAGGAAAATGAAAATAAGGAAGAAAAAAAAGGTATAATGAGGAAGATAAACCACCGATGAGCGTCATACAAGGCTATAGTCAGGGCCCTTAGGGATATTTTGGGGCCGTTTGGTTCAAATTCTTCCAAAAGCACCAAATTTGGCCCAGATGTTGCCCATGCCATACTCTTTCGATTTTTGACGGGCGCCAGGACGGACCCCCCCCCCCCGGGGGGCCCATATTGGCGAAATACTAAATGGCCGCCACCCGTATTAGAGGAAAATCAGTTAAATAACCAAAATGGTTGGAATAATGTATGATACCACTTTTCAGGGGTTTTCGAGGTCGAGGAATCCAATTATGATGTTATTTTGATGATTCGAGGTCAAGGTCAACCCTCAAGGTCATCTTAAAGGTCATTTTTGAGTCAAACATGTCGGTTTTTGAGTTTTTTGTCAAGATTTACGCGAGGTTCACCATTTTATGTTTCTGGGTTGGGTAATCGAACTCTGACCTTATTTTTGACAATTAGAGGAAATATTTACATGTCTATTTCCTAATTTTCAGGCATATGCAGTTCATCAGTCTAATTACAAAGGTACGGATTTTGATGTTTTATGAACTGTATGCCATATCCTTGTGTTTAATTTTTGTGCGATCATGATCCGGGTTCATGTATACATGATTGTATACATGTCATAAATATGACGTCATAGGTCATGTGACCTGGCGGCCATATTGGATTTTATGAAAACCTTAAAAATGGATCCCTGCCTTCATTTTTCGATCGATTCAGTTTGAACTTTGACCACTTATAGTACGCCATGTGATTGGATGCATATCCTAATTATGACCTCATAGGTCAGGTGACATGGCGGGATGGACCGGTATGGTCCCCGGATCATACCGCCCTTGGTGCCCGTCAAAAATCGAAAGAGTATGGCATGGGCAACATCTGCACCAAATTTGATGCTTTTGGAAGAATTTGAACCAAAATATCCCTAAGGGCCCTGACTATATAAGAACATGGCAGATGAAACGCAGGCCTGGAAACCAAGGGTTTCAAGAAGAACCCCCGAAGCACTTACCATGTGCGCTCTCTTTCTCTCTCTCTTCTCAACAAGGAAAGGAAATACGGGAAAAACTTCACAAACACGTACAAGGACACAATGGAGTGAAAGGGGGATAGGAAAGACGCCAACACAACACAGTACTCACAGCTCAACGTACACAGCCGCCATGATTGCCACACCCACGTCCCAGGAGGGGCACATGAGAGCGAGAGAGAAAGAGAAAGAGAAAGAGAAAGCGAAAGAGAAAGAGAAAGAACAACCACCACGATGAGGCATCCTCGATAGTTGTCATATCATCAAGTTTTCTTCGCTGGTGACCAAAAGTCCATGTACTGGCCTTTCCATCCGATGATGCTGTGTCGAGGTCGCCTGCACTGTAGTGACAGAAGAAGCATCCCAACTTAGGCCAAAAAACATGCTGCTCAATGAATGGGGTAGGTAGGTAGGGATAAAAAAAAAATTTTTAGGGGGATTTTTTTTGGAAGTGTTTAAATGGACGCAGTACAATTTACTACACAAAACAGGAAACTTTAACCCCCCCCCCCACCCCCTCCCCAAACCTACCAACCAACCAGCCTTCATGGATGCCACCTGTACATCTGGATACAATATCAAACAGCATGAAATGGAGAAGAATGTCAAACACATCTGAATTCCTTCGATTTTTATATTTAACTCATGTGAATCCCATCAAAAATGACGGAACCAAGAGCACCCACCCACCCATCACCACCACCACCACCACAGCATCACCACCATTCTTAAAGAATATAACTCACAGCTCACTCTGTCTCGGTAGAAATGAACCACTTAATCAAGAACCTTCTGCGTCACAGTGTCAGGTGTCACTGTGACTCACAAATAAACACACTGTGTGTATATGGCAGGACTTGGTATTTATTTGTGCATGAAATAGCTGCTTGTTGACCAAAAGTTTCACTAAAAATGCCATTGTATTTTAGTCCTTATGCCAGTTTTTTTTGTTGCAGTACAAAATGTTCAACATCAAATTATATATCAAACAGAATATTTATTGCACTTGAAACTGTTCTGACACTCCAGCTAAAGACAGCCGTCCACCTCGTACGAAGTGGTTCATTTTGATCTGCGCATCAAAAGTCACCACGTAAACCGGTTGACACATTCAGAATGCAATCTAAATGGGAAGCATACCAATGATCCACGATGGCAACACGATACATGCTAAAGACCATGTACAGAGTATTGCATGCTCTCAGAGTATTTAATGTGCATTTTTGCAAACTCCAGGTGTGCTGTCATGTGCCATTTGCTCATGAGTGGATTCCGTCTGGCCACTCTCCCATAAAACCAATATTTGTGAAGTGCTGCAGAGACGTTTGTCCTTCCAGAAAGAACTTTCAACACTCTAGAAATTGTTTTATAACCTTCCCCAGATCTATGCCTCCTCACAATTCTGCCAGCAACGCACAAGATCTGCCAGCAACCCTCTGCTGGTGAAACTGCCAAAATCAAGACTCTCTGCTCACCTTCACACTCTTCAATCCCTCTCCTCCCTCCAGGTCTTTAAAACAGCTGTTCACCACCATCTCTTATCTTCCCACCATCCAAAACCTTGATCTTTTATATCCCCGTTAAAACACCCCAAATCCGCCTCTTTCAATCCACAACTTCTTTCCTGAAATTCCTAGAAGTGTTCATTTGCTTTATACCGTGTACCCCTCCCTCAACCCAGCCCTCACCCTTCCACAGATCTACTGACGTCCCTGTTCTCTTCTGTTATTGTGCTTGTGTGCTTCCCTCTCTCTCCCCCTCTTGTCTCCCGCCCCGTCATTGTATGTTTTATGTGTCTGTGCATGTTTTCATGTTCAATGTGTTAGCTCTCACACGAGCCTTGATTCTGTACGTACACACACACACACACACACACACACACACACACACACACACACACACACACACACACACACACACACACACACACACACACACACACACACACACACAAAAAGATGATATGTCGGAGTTCTATCGACAGGTCCTTGGATTTCATGGTGGAGTTTCTGCTCTGCCATGCACTGTCAACTCTGGGACCTTATATAGAAAGGTGTTTCTTTCTATTTCATGTCCAATCAATTTAATTGGCTATAGGTGGACTCCAATCAAGTTGTAGAGACATCTCAATGATTACCAAAGGAAATTGGATGCACCTGAGCTCAATTTGAGTGTCATAGCAAACGGGCTGAATACGTACTTATTCACTCAAGAATACGTACTCAAGACATTTCAGCTTTTCATTTTTAATTAGTTTGTAAAAATTTCTAAAAAAAAAAAAATTCCGCTTTTTAATTATCAGGTATTATGTGTCGATCAGTGACAAAAAAAACTCAATTCAATTCATTTTAAATTGAGGCTGTAACACAACAAAATGTGAACAAGTCAAGGGGGTGAATACTTTCTAAAGGCACTGTAGCGTCAAACAATGCACAATACATGTTGGAACTAGGTTGGTGACTGCTTTCACACATTATAAACAAATCTGCCACAGGAGGGGGGGGGGGGGGGGAGAGGGGTGCTATGCAATGTTTCATCTATCTATCTATCTTCCTCTGCTTCTACTTCTATTATATATATATATATATATATATATATATATATATATCAGTCACTATGCGACCTTCATATCATCAGTGGAGAACCGCCAGCAAGGTGTCCCATACAGCTGCTGCTGCACCTTGCTGGGAGCGATACGCACTGCCTGCCACGCGGTGACGTTATCTCTGGTATCCACTCATCATATGGAGTCGACCTGGTTGCGGTTGGGAGTTACTAATAATGGTATCTGTAATCTGGTTCTGTAATGGATAGTGGATACCAGAGATAACGTCACCGCGTGGCAGGCGGTGCGTATCGCTCCCAGCAAGGTGCAGCAGCAGCTGTATGGGACACCTTGCTGGCGGTTCTCCACTGATGTATGAAGGTCGCATAGTGACTGATATAAAAACCGAAAGGGTCACAGAGTTACAAGTATATGGAAAGCCTCACTGCGTTGCCTGATGAAGCCCCAACAAGGGCGAAACCAGGTCGGTACCTGTGAGTTTTGCATGCACTTGTGACAGTATCTGTATTTATAATCCGTAATGACGCACTGCTAGATGGTTCCTCTGGAACTTTGCAGGCAAGGCGGACGTGCATGGCGATGACGTCATGTTGTCCGCTCATTAGGTTGGAGAACCAGATTACAGATACCATTATATATATATATATATACATAAAAGAAAGTTTTTCTTTGTTTGTTTGTTTGTTTGTCTGCACGCGCTAACAGTGCCGGATTAAGCCTCGGCTGGCCCTAAGGCACATTTTGAAATTTTAGAGAATGGCCTGAACAATTTAAATTAGATCTTGGGCTCATGGAAATGGACCCCAGACAAAAGATGACCTGATTCATGAACAAAATATTTAATACAAAAAAAGACAAATTTTTAATGTGAAAAGAAACTACTTTCAAACTAGTTTAGTCTATACAATTTGCAGTGTATGAATATATGCATGACAAAACACTCACAGATTTGGCACTTTGCTTTACAGTTTACTAGACCTTAGATTGGAACCTTGCGCGCGTTTACAACTGCAAACTCTTCAATTACGGAACCGAAGTCCAGTTCTCGGAGCAAATCACTTTCAATGCACAAAAGGGCCAACACACCAAGACGCTGTTGATGCATGGTAGAGCGCTTCACATCTTTGATTCTCTTTAGCTGCGAAAATGAGCGTTCTCCTGAGCAATTGGTGGCCATCAGTGCTAAGTATATTCGGAGAGCCACTGCAGTGTTTGGAAAGGCTGCATGAACTCCAGTGGTGTGCAGCAGCACAAACATATGCTGTGCCTGTGCACACCCTGTTGAGGGGGAACTTGAGGGCAGTTGGTCTTTATACCAGCAAATGAACTGACGGAACTCTGACGCAAAATCAGTATTCAGATCCTTGTGATACACACTGACAAGCCCTGTAATAGCAGTGTTGATATCCTCGTCGGTCATAGAGTCAAACTCTGTCAGAACACCAAACCGCTGCAGCACGACAGAATACGCCTCTATGCATTTCTGCAATGCACTTCGCAGTTGGTCAATGATGACATAAAATGTATTAACTTTGAATTTTTTTGGCCTGTCATCCCTTCTGTGGCATCAGTAGCATTTCCATCATTGACACGCTTCTTACGCTTGGGAATTCGCCGACTTTCGGATTTGTAAGTGCTGTTGCCGCAGCGATCACATGCTTGTTGCTCATAGAAATCAAAATTTTCTCTGCGCGCATGTAAAAACTCATTCAAACTCTTCAGCAGACCAATAGCCGGTGTTAATTCTATGGTGGCACTTTGCAACAACTTGCTGCAGCAGTTGAACCGATGCAATTGACGAAAACTGCTTGTCCATTTTTGTGGCCCGAATTTTTGGCTGGCCCGAAGGCACATGCTTTGTCTGCCTAATGGTTAATCCGGCACTGCGCGCTAATCTCCTGAACGGTGAAAGATAGGAGGAAACCTTTGAAAACAAAAAATGTAGGGACGGCCCCCGGGAAGGTTATAGGCTAGGTGGCGAGGCCGGTCGAGGCCGCCTCAGCCGGGCTGGGCCCATTTCGCAATTAAAAGCTGAGCTGAATTATAGTAGTCAATCTTCTACGGCCGCGAGTAAAAGCTGAATTATAGTAGCAAATTCATTCAAAAAGAACTAAAAATGTCGGGACTGGCCCCGGGAAGGTTATAGGCTAGGTGGCGAGGCCGGTCGAGGCCGCTTCGGCCGGGATGGGCACATTTCGCAATTAAAAGCTGAGCTGAATTATAGTAGTCAATCTTCTACGGCCACGAGTAAAAGCTGAATTATAGTAGTCAATCTTCTATGGACGCGAATAAAACCTGAATGATAGTAGTAAATTCATTCAAAAAGAACCCGGGCAACGCCGTGTGCATTCGGCTAGTATAGGATAAAATCATTGTTTATTGCAAATGTTGTCATTGTTTTTATTTTAACAGTGACAGGGATATATATTGCATGTGGAGGATTGTATATACAGGTACACGTCTTTTACACTATAAACACATTTCAAGGAAATCACACTTTTGTGTTTCATTCACCTTACATGTATGTGTAAGATATAGAGTTTACATGTTTTAATTATATAGGTTTTTTTTGGGGGTTTTTTTTTGTATACTGAATCGAGGCTCGTGAAAGAGCTAACATTTACTTCACAAACAAATCAACCAGACAAACAAAATATATAAAAAGAGGGAGCGGAAGACAAGATGGGGAGAGAAGGGTGTAGTGAAATCGTATTCGTACTAATGCTGAACCCAGGTGATGATCGTTGCTCGCTGACACCGCTAGGGGGGGCGGCTATAAGACCCGCTGCGGTCGGTGCTCAGGGGGACTTCTCCTGTGACATGTTACATCTAGTGGACTCGCTAACGGTACGCCTGCATAGAATATTAAGCTTGCTTGCATTGAATGTTATGGATGGACCCATGTGATGCCAAACCTTATTCCTATTGCATTTCCTGTATTACAGAATGATGTCATGGTCTTAATGGAATTAAACCACCAGATGGACTAAAGTTGTGGACCCGACTGGTTTTTCACAACACTTAATTCCATTAACGATCTACCGACATGGTGGGCAACAAGACGCTGGTGGTCACACCATTCTGCGCCGACCCGCAAGCCTCGGATGGTGGATTGCAACTGAAGCACTGGCTGAAAACGTTGGAGAACCATTTCGCTGAGCCTGAGACCGAGCCGATGGCTGTCGCGAAGCTAGCAATGCTTCACTCCAAAATCGACTACAAGGTGTACAATAGCATCGCACAATGTGCGACGTACGACCTCACGATTGCGGAGCTCAAACAATTGTACATAAAGGAAAAGAGCCCGGTGTATGCTCGGCACTTGCTACTAACGCGACGCCAGCAACCCAACGAGCCGATGGATCACTATGCCCAGGAGCTCCGGCAACTCTTGCTGGACAGCACCCGGGAGCCACGGACTCACGAGCAGGCTCAGGATGACCTTCTCCTAGACGCCTATGTCGCTGGGGTCTCCTCTCAGGAACTAAGGCTCAAACTCCTGGAGAAGACCGACCTGACCTTCGCTGCGGCACTCGAGCAAGGAAAGGTACACACTGAAGCGCGGTTGCAGTCGAACGTCTATGATCGCACGCGCCTCTTGGCGGGAACCTCGCTCCACGCACGGCCGGAGAGTGCTACCGCCGAGGGAGCGGAACTGCTCGCGGAACTCCAGGATGCTCCGGTCCTGATGGCTGCCGCAACGGCCAGACCCAAGGCCTTACGCGGAGCCACCTGCTATTTCTGTGGGGGACAACGTCATTCCCGGGCCGTGTGTCCGGCTCGGGACGCCATATGCCATTTGTGCTCGCAAAAGGGGCACTACGCGAAAGTGTGCCGGAAAACCGCACGCGGCTCGCGGCCGCGCGCGACCTTGAATGGGCTCATTGCGGAGCCTACGAGCCGAGCTTGGAACACGGCGCCTTACCCGGCTTTGAAGGACAGGGCCCCTCTTCGCGGGCCCCTGGTCGCTCAATCGACCTTGGCGAGAGTCACCGAACAGCCACAACAGTCTCATCCTCAATCGGGCACGGCACATGCGTCCTTGACCAGACTCCGGGCCACGCGAGGGGCTTTGGAGCCTCGCCAAGCCCCAGCGGTACGTTCTCGTCGTGTCTCTCAAGAGCGTACGGCGTCCACTGGTGGCGACACGAGTTCGGTACCAACTACGGTGGCCCTCACCCGTCAAACGGCGATTTCGAATACTACGGAGGCCTATACCCGTCAAAATCGTCAAATGGCGATTTCGAATACTACGGAGGCCTATACCCGTCAAAATCGTCAAACGGCGATTTCGAATACTACGGAGGCCCATACACATCAAACGGCGATTTTGAATCGCAAAACACCGGATTGCATGGGAAAACTCTCTGATGGCTTTAACGGATTCCCCATGGACAACGAATACTCCGGCAACGACCGCAAAACTGCAGATTGCATGGGAACACACCCTGACAACTTATACGAGACTCCACGGGCACCCTCTGACACCCGGAAAACTGCCGCTGGCATAGGATCCGCCCGCGAGGCGAGGCCGACCCACTCGGGTGGTTCGGTCCCACTCCCAGCAGGCTCGTCCGGCCTGGCTCAAGCCCTTATTCCCCTCATGGTCGAAGGCCATTGTGTGCGGGCCTTGGTGGATACAGGGTCTACGGATAGTTTTATCGACCAGCGACTAGTCCACAGGCATGGTTGGCAGGTCTTGGGTCTACGAGACGGATCTTCATGGCTTCCCAGGGACTTCGACTCAGCACGAAGGGGGAATGCCGATTGAAACTCGTGATAAAGGGACGGGTTTCCCAGATGTACATCTTATGGTCTTACCTGCTTTATGTGCTGATATTCTGTTAGGAAACGATTTTCTTCAGTGACATGGACGTCTGGAAATGGAGTTTGGTGGGCCTGACACGCTTGTTGTGGGGGCTGACGCGCTTGCTGTGTGTGCCATAGCGAAAATGGAAATCAAGCCGCTTTCGCTGTTCCCCAATCTAACCTCCGACTGTACCCCTGTCGCGGTAAAATCACGGCGCTACTCTCGAGCAGACATGCAATTCATTGCGGACGAAATGGCTCAGCTCTTGAAAGACGGTATCATAGAACCTAGCCGGTCGCCGTGGCGAGCCCAGGTCTTGGTGGTGCGAAGCGATGCACACCGCAGACGCATGGTAATCGACTATTCCCAAACGATTAACCGCTTTACACAGCTGGATGCCTACCCCCTTCCGGGGATGGACGCGCTGGTGCGACAGGTGGCCCAGTACTCAGTCTACAGCACTCTCGATCTCCGTAGTGCGTACCATCAGATCCCCATCTCTAGGGCAGATCGTATCTATACCGCATTTGAGTCGGGGCAACGGTTGTACCAGTTTACTCGATTGCCTTTTGGGGTAACGAACGGGGTCTCCTGTTTCCAGAGGGCCATGGATGACCTCATTGCGAGGGAGAACTCAACCGATGTTTTCGTCTACCTAGACAATCTTACGGTTTGTGGGTATGACCAAGGGCACCATGATGCTAATCTGAAGCGCTTCCTCGAGGTCGCGCAGAGGTATCACTTGACCATGAACGAGGATAAGTGTCAATACTCTCTACGCAAGATAGATCTTCTGGGGTACACCGTGACCCATGGCTCTGTCGCTCCGGATAAGGAGCGTCTGCGACCTTTGCTCGACATGGCCCCTCCCTGCGATCGGGCGTCCCTGAAGCGCGCCCTCGGGCTATTCGCCATTACTCAAAATGGGTCCAAAATTTCTCCGCGAAACTTCGCCCCCTTGTGGCCTGCGACACATTCCCTCTGCGTCCGGCCGCATTGGCGGCCTTTGGAGGCCTTAAGGCCGACATCGCCAGTGCCGCTGTGGCGACGATCGACGAGAGCGTATCTTTCGTCCTCGAAAGTGATGCCTCGGATCAGGCCATCACGGCGACCCTCTCCCAAGGAGGGCGTCCGGTGGCTTTCTTTTCATGGACTCTTACCTCCGCCGAGCGGAGACATTCGTCTGTCGAAAAGTAAGCGTATGCGATCGTTGAGTCTATTCGGCGATGGCGCCCGTACTTACTCGGGCGATGTTTCCAAATCATCACGGACCAGCAAAGTGTTGCGTTCATGTACGACACATTACACGCCCAGCGCATTAAGAATGAGAAAATCACTCGCTGGCGTATAGAGCTTGCCGACTTCTGCTACACTATCAAATACCGCCCGGGGAAGGATAACCAGGCCGCCAACGCCTTATCGAGACCGGCTACGTGCGCGGGTATCGCCACTTTGGAGGGCCTACGCGTGCTGCATGCCACTGCGGGGCATCCGGGCGTAACGCGTTTCGCTCATTTTGTGCAGCGTGGCAATCTACCATACTCGATTGACGATATCCGCCGTATCTGTCGCGACTGCGCTATATGCGCGGAAATCAAACCGCGTTTCTATAACCCACCCATGGGGACTCTGGTTAAGGCTACGAGGCCGTGGGAACGCTTGGCGATGGATTTCAAGGGCCCATTGCCGGTGTCGAGTAACTCTCGCTATCTGCTCACTATCGTCGATGAGTACTCGCGAATCCCCTTCGCTTATACGTGCGTGGACATGACTGCTGCCACGGTAATGCGATGCTTACAGAACTTGTTCTCTATGTTCGGGTACCCGGCCTATGTGCATACCGACCGGGGTGCGGTCTTCTTGTCTCAGGAGGTGCGAGGCTATCTGCTCCAAAATAACATCGCTTCTAGTTACACCACGCCGTACAGACCCCAGGCGAATGGGCAGATCGAACGCTTCAACGGGATTATATGGAGGGCCGTCATGCTCAACCTCCGGACCCTCGGCCGGGGCCTCGATAAATGGGCTTGGTCACTACCTGCGGCGTTGAACTCGATCAGGGCTCTACTGTGTACGGCCACCAACCAGACTCCCCACGAGCGACTTTTCCACCACCCCAGGAGCACGGGGTGTATACGGTCTTTACCCAGTTGGCTCGCTGAGCCCGGGCCGGCCTACCTCAAA
This sequence comes from Myxine glutinosa, assembly GCF_964187855.1. NCBI lineage: Eukaryota > Metazoa > Chordata > Myxini > Myxiniformes > Myxinidae > Myxine > Myxine glutinosa. Next base: position 100,106,605 of record NC_136272.1, read on the forward strand.
CGGGCGGTTCGCACGAGCAAGTACGACCCCTTAGTGGACAAAGTGCAGATACTCCAGGCTAATCCTGAGCATGCTCGTGTGATGACGGCTGATGGACATGAGACCACTGTCTCCGTACGTCATCTTGCCCCATGTGGGATCGCCGACCCTTGTAGGGAATCGGACGAACCGATCGAACCAATCTATGAGACTATGGACTCTTCCGACGCTCCCGTCGCTGAAAGTCTGCCGACCCTCCCCTCGCCGCATCTACCCGTGCCCGAAGGCTTGGCGGTACCCCCTTCGTCACCTGACTCCGGTAGCTCCTCCGACGCCGGGGTCTCTGGGATACGTGACGCCGTACCCGGGGAATTTCGGACGCGTGCTGGCAGAGAAATTCGCCGCCCGGACCGGTACGGTTGGGTCGACTGATACCATGTTCCACACCCTGTTAATGCTGACGCTCGCTCGATTCTAGCCGCTCTGCAGTATATTTCGAACGGTGGGGAGAATGTAGTGAAATCGTATTCGTACTAATGCTGAACCCAGGTGATGATCGTTGCTCGCTGACACCGCTAGGGGGGGCGGCTATAAGACCCGCTGCGGTCGGTGCTCAGGGGGACTTCTCCTGTGACATGTTACATCTAGTGCCCTCGCTAACGGTACGCCTGCATAGAATATTAAGCTTGCTTGCATTGAATGTTATGGATGGACCCATGTGATGCCAAACCTTATTCCTATTGCATTTCCTGTATTACAGAATGATGTCATGGTCTTAATGGAATTAAACCACCAGATGGACTAAAGTTGTGGACCCGACTGGTTTTTCACAACAAAGGGGAAGCACACAAACACAACATTTGAGAGCAGGGAGATGTGTGGGATGGAGAGGGCATGGGGGGAGGAGGCGTGGGAAGGGGGGGGGGGGGAGAAGTATAAAACACAAGGACACCAAGGACTTCCAGGACAGAAGTTGGTATTTCAAAAAAGTGGAATTGGGGTGAAATTAGCGGGGGTAGAAAAGATCAAGGTTTTGGATGGGGGAAGATAAGAGATGGTGGTGAACAGTTGTTTTAAAGACCTGGAGGGTGGAGTGGGATTGAAGAGAGTGAGGGAGTTTGTTCCAGAGGCGGGAGAAAAGAGGAATGAAGGAGTGAAGGTGAGCAGAGAGTCTTGATTTTGGCAGTTTAACCATAAGAGGGTTACAGGCAGATCTTGTGCGACCTGTAGGAATATTTGTGGGACAGAGCCCAGAGAGTGCTGGGGGGGGGGGGGGCAAGGGCAGAGAGGAGTCGGTAGAAGACGGAAAAACCACCAACCTGCCTGCGGTGAGTGAGTGAGAGGCCCTTGGAGTTAGCTTCATCGCGGGAGATTCCAATGATTCTCAACGCTTTGGTTTCAACAGCTTGAAGACGTGCTAGGTGTGAGGCAGGAGCACCAGCCCAGAGGGGAGAGCAGTATTCCATTGAGCTGCGGATGAAAGCCTTGTATGTGGTGAGGAGCTCAGGTGTGCCAAGGAAGGACTTCGCAAGACGGAGGATGCCCAGTCGGCGACTGGCTTTGGAGGCCAGATTTGAAATGTGGTTTTCCCAGGAAAGATCATGGCAGAAAGTGAGACCCAAAAGCTTGAGTGACATAACTTCTTGGAGAGGATTATTCAGAAAGTGGATGGGAGGGTTGTCCAGTCGGTCTTTTCGGAGAGACATCGTAAGAGTGTGAGATTTGTCATGATTGAAAGACATGTTCCACTTGTTTGCCCAGTCTGTGATTTTGTCCAGGTCTGCAGAGAGTGAGGAGGCTGCAGACTGCCGATCTGAGGGATGAAGAATGGAGCGACAGAGAGTAGAGTCATCAGCAAAGAGATAGAGAGGATTTTCAAGAGAGTCAGAGAGATCATTGATGAAGACCAGAAAAAGCACAGGGCCCAGAACACTGCCTTGGGGAACTCCAGCCTGAACAGGAAGAGGAGATAAGAGAAACCCATTCAGGGCCACACGTTGACTACGACTAGAGAGGAAGTCCGCCAGCCATGCGTGGAGATTTCCATGGATACCAAAAGAGGAGAGTTTGTTGAGCAGAGCCGGGTGCCAGACCGTATCGAAAGAACGTGATATGTCAAGGGAGACAGCTCTAATTTCCTGTTTGGCATCGAGGACCTCCATCCATTGTTGAGAAAGCAGAAGCAGCATGTCCAGAGTAGAGTGACCAGGTCTGAAACCAAATTGATCAGAGATCAAGCCATTGGAGAAGAGGAAAGATTTCATACCTGAAGCAATGATGGATTCCATGACTTTGCTGATAAATAATTGGGAGAAGGCTGATTGGTCTGTAGTTGCTGGGATCTGTTTTTGCACCTTTTTTGTGCAAAGCGGTGATGTTGGCAGATTTCCAAGCAGATGGCAGATGACCTTGAGCAAAAGAGAGGGTGAAGAGAACAGAGAGAGGGAGTGAAAGAGTGGAAGAACAGGATTTTAGGACCAGTGGGCTGATGCCATCAGGTCCAGTTGCAGAATCAGAGTCAAGGGTTGACAGAAACTTTTCCACCTTGTCAGGAGGAAAGGACACAGAGTCCAGGAGCAGCTGGGTACGACTGGATACGGTGGGTATAGAGAGGGATGGGTTTGGGACACAAGATTTAGAGGCAAACACAGAGTTGAGGCAATCAGCTTTTTCACGTGCGGAGTCAGCCGTGTGGTCGTTTGAGGTGAGGGAGGGGATGGAGGGGGAACAAACACCAGAAACAGATTTGACCAGACGCCACCAGGATTTGGAAGAGGGAGACAGATAAGAGAGTTCGGTCCTGAGAACGGAGAGATATTGTTTCCTGGCTCTCCTGAGGGTGGACACACACTTGTTTCGGGCTTTGTGAAAGGAAATGAGATTTCCTTCCGTTGGATTTGCTTTCCAGGAGACGAAAGCAAGTTGTTTCTGGGCAATGGTCTCACCACAAAATTCCGTGTACCATGGACGGGAGGAAGGGTATGACAACTGAAGACGAGATGGGATAAATCTGTGCATGAGAGAGAGCAATTTACTTTGGAAGAATTCCCAGGATGAGTTGATGTCAGAGGCGGTAGAGATGGGAGACCAGTCCAGATGATTGATGGCTGCTTGAAGACCGTGCCAGTTGGCCTGAGTGAAATGCCAGACTCGTCGACGCTGAGGAGACTCTCTGAGAATGGTCAGAGAGATGTCCACTTTAACAAGCACATGATCAGATGAGCCGATTGGAACAGAAGAAGAGCAGCAGACATTTTCAGGGAAGTTAGTCATAACTAAGTCCAGAAGAGAAGATGCTCCGTTGACTGAGACCCAGGTCGGGAAATTGCCAGATTGTGTCAGTCCCAGTGAGTCACAGAAGTCCTTTGCTGAAGAGCCATGGCTGGTGAGAGAGGTACCCACACCCAGCCAACTGGCATGGTGACAATTGAAATCACCACATATGAGGAAGAGAGAGTTGGGATGGGTAGATAGAAGTTGGATGGGTTGATAGAAGTTGGTAGATAGATAGAGGTTGGGTACATCTACATGACATTAAAGATAGGTTTTGGGATAGATCTATGAAATGCAGTTTAAATGAATGCAAAATCCCCAAAAATACAAAATTTGACTTTATTTGACCCTTTGACCTTGAAATGACCTTCAAATTAAAAATTGAAGGTGGCGTCCACCCACATAGTCTTCCTCATCGTATGAATGATTTTTCGAGAATGGATGCCTTGTATTAACAAAGTACAAAAAGTTTTAATTAAAACAAAAGCCGCGTCGATGTTACACAATGCCTAGATGCAGCTGTGCCTATAACGTCGATGTTATAGGCACAGGACATTCCTATTGATTCGATTACTTGATGTTATTTTTGTGCAAAGTGAAAATATATCTCGGCAATTTCCCGTGTGTGGCGACGAATTTTTAATATATCTCGGCATTTTCCCGTCTGTTATTTCAGGCGGTGTATGACTGACCATGCCGCGATTTAAAAAATATATATCTCGGCAATTTCCCGTGTGTGGCGACACGTGAACGAAGCTATGCTCCTCTCTCCACATTATTGTGACGACGTATAAATTAAATATTTCATCGTGACGATTGTCATCAAATGGACGAATTTTTAATATATCTCGGCATTTTCCCGTCTGTTATTTCGGGCGGTGTATGACTGACCATGCCGCGATTTAAACAAAATATATATATCTCGGCATTTTCCCATCTCTTATTTCGGGCGGTGTATGACTGACCATGCCACGATTTAAAAAAAATAAATCTCAATGGACTTGAAGTTACAGGCCTTTGAGAATTCATTTCGTTCTATAAAGGGCAACTTTCATCGGATTTTCTTCCCGTTTTTTTTCAACCGAGTCTAAAACTATGTTAGCGACTGTGAAAAATGAAATGATATATCGAATTTGATTTGTAATAAAACTGTGTGAGAGAGGAAGACACCACGGGCCTACAAAACAGGCCTCAAAGCTATGCGAGTTAATAAAATGGTGGATATTTGCTTATATGAAGGCTCTCCCAGAATGGGTGGAGCTATGGTTCCCAGAATGGGTGGAGCTTTGAGGTTTTGTCTTCTCTGCAAGAACAAGAAGAACAAGAAGAACAACAACAACAGCAGAGGGCACTCTATGAGCAGCGTCTGCGACGCGGCTAAATAGTCTAGTAGGAAGACTAGGTCCCCCTGCACCCCCCGGAGATATACTTCTAATCAGTGTTTCTAGATTGGAAAAAATGTGTAGAAAATGACTAGCTATGGCCCCAAGCTGAAAAAATGTCCCACATACCATTTTTATGCAAATTACTGCTGCAAATTTTATGCAAAATTATGCAAATTTTATGCAAATTTTTGATGAAAATTTTATGCAAATTCTGTGCCTGGTGCCTGCATGGCATGGCAATGGCCTGCAGCCTGTGCCTGGGCTAGGGGGTTTCACCTCTGCAACTGGTTCTCCCCCACCCAGCAAATCAACAGTCGACTACTGCACGCCTATCCACCAACCGATCACAGACAACGCAGTTGTTCGTGAGCTACTGAAGCGTTCCGAGGCAGCAACTGCTGAGGTGGGTCAGAGATGGGTCCTGAATACATTTGATCTGGGTGTCTGCATGAAAGCCCTTCCCATCATCTGGCGCTGGCCAAATGAATTTGCTAGTCATGTAGTAACGATTGGACCCTTCCACACATCCATGAACTACATCGGGATGCTCACTGGACACAAGATGCGTGGTTCTGGATATGCAGAGATTCTCTTTGAGGCACAACTAGTAACAAGTGGATCTCTCAAAGGTGTTCTCAGTGGAAAGGCCTACGCAAAGTCCCTCTTTTGCCTCAAAACAGTGTGTGAGGCAATGGAGAGGCTGTTGATGGAGAGATTCACTGAGGAGGAGAACATCATGATCTCTGACCCTGCTGTGCTTCTCAGAATGACCCAGTCTTGCAACCGAGAGCACCTCGATGAAGCCCTCAAAGACCCCTCAACTCTACTCCTCATCAAAAATTTGCATAAAATTTGCATAATTTTGCATAAAATTTGCAGCAGTAATTTGCATAAAAATTGTATGTGGGACATTTTTTCAGCTTGGGGCCATAGCTAGTCATTTTCTACACATTTTTTCCAATCTAGAAACACTGATTAGAAGTATATCTCCGGGGGGTGCAGGGGGACCGAGTCTTCCTACTAGACTAAAACAAATGACGTGAAAATATTTTATAGAAGATTATTTCATGTTTGGCTTGTCTACTACATGGGAAAATTGTAATTTTTTTCAATCAGACGAAAGAATTGAACGCGGGCAGTGTTTAGGCAACATGACCGCGACCTCGATCGCTCCCAATTTTTTTTTCTTTGGTGTTAAGAAATAGGCCGCAATATCGTTGCTGTTAAGAAATATGATGATTTTGGAATTTCAGAATACTCTATACATCTACCTATTACTATAATACCCTCTTCTAGTGTCTGTCCGATGTCTGTGTTCATGGGTGTTGCTTTCCCCATTGAGAGAGAGAGGAGCGTGAGGTTTTTACCCATTTTGTAAAACTCATCCTGCAGCATCTAACTCAGTATGTCCAAATGTCATGCAGGGCTATTCCCGTGGGTTTCCCACGGTGCTCCACTAGTATAATAATACACTTGTTCATCCATCTGTCTGTTCCACAGTTCCACCTATTAGTAGGATATCATACGGCCACCATGTTGGTGACATGCGAAGCCAAAGACATCTTCAGAGCTGTCATATTCACAATCGCCATGTCCTTCCTATTAGTTTTCCCTTCAGTGTAAGACGACCAAAGCGACTGTTCAAAAGATCATCAAATATAGAAAGGTTGGAGCCGATCGGCGTCACGGGCCTTGTGAGGGCCACATTAAGTATGGGCCTCATGCTTCAGGCCTCTGGATAATTGCAACTGGAATCTATCCGAAATGTAGAACCACAATGTATTACATATGTACATAGGCGGTGGGCATGCATTTGCTTCAAACCCGGGTTATTTAAAAAAAAAATTCGGGAGCGATCGAGGCCGTGATGTGTTTCCAACTATTTTCTCTTAACCCGAACTGAGCTGGGTGATTTTGAACTTTCCCTGACTGGGGGAGGTGAGCCTGGTGTTGGCTTAGTGGTTGGGGTGCTGGCTTGGGATCCTAGGATCCTGGGTTCATCCTGGTTGATCACTGAATTAACACCAGGGGGGTAACTGAATTAACACCGGTCGTAAAACATTGCTTCAAAAAGGGGACCACGGTGCCAGAAAAAGGCCAACCCCTGCTCTGCAGGGAAAAATGGCCTCTAAAGGCGGTTCCTGACTAGAGGTGGGGGCAGAGCACTGATCTTTATACTAACTGGATTGGAGGCTCGACGCAAAATCAACGCTAATCGGTCCATTCGCTGTGAAGTCACCGGAAGTAGATTCGTCGCCATATTGGTTCCCCCAGAAAATCTGCGTCCGTTCATTGTCTTTATCAAAAGACAATGCCTGCTATATTTTATGAAATAATTTCATCGAAATTTCAACAAAACATTCGATTCAAATTGACTTTAGACAGCAAGTTGCTGTGAGGAAAGATGCCGTCCTGTACAGCGTATGGATGTACGACGTACAAATTCAGTCAAGACCATCTGGAACTTTTCTTCGCAGCGGTACGTTCATGTGGAGGATTTAACAACAATCCCACGGCTCGTCAATTTCAGTCGACCTACAAGCGCCTCCTCATGCGACATCATGTAAAAAACGGTACTGGAAACTGTTCCCTCTTGGATCATCACATCGACATTCTTCCAGTTCAGAACATTACACAATCGACAATCAACATTGCATGCAAATATGACATCATCGGCAGACAACCATCACAAGATGACCATGACTACGCTGACACGCCAAACTTCGAAACAGTTTCACAATACAAAGAGGTGGCTGTTAGCTACATCACTGGCTACGTAGTTCGCATGATGAAGAAGAGAATCGACTGCCTGTCTTGTGCGTTAGCACTTACTACTTCAGATGGTCGTTGCCATAATTTATTGAGGATGAAAGACCACGGGGGCCTCCAGAAAGCATCATCAAGCGTCATTGCCACATGCTTGGAAACAGAGAAATGTTTTCAACGACGACTGAAGACGACAAATGGGAATCTTCCTCAAGGATCCGGAATTTCAGCTGCAGTATCCATGGCTGTTATGAGCAATACTGGTCATATGGACTTATTTCCTGAACTGCACTCACACCAGTTTGAAACTGCAGTGGAAGATAATCATATTCACAATCTCGTGAAGATAGCAGCTTCTTGTTATTGTCGAATCAAACTCTTTCATCTTGGGAAAAAGGAGACGGAAGCCATCACCAGAGAGAAAGTCAGGAAGCAGATGTCCAAACTGATTTTGTTCAAGCACCAGTGAGATTACAGAACACACATGATACAGTGCACACACATGTTGCTATTTTATATTCTGTAATTATAATTTATCATAATTTGGCAATATCCTGACAGGTCTTAGAGGAGAACAACAAAAATATTTACCAAAAATATTTACTATGACCATCATGTTTCTCTGCCCAGAAGTATAACTCAGAAGTTTGTTTTCACTATACTCTTCTGATTCTGATTCTTTGATAAATGGATGCAATTTATTTTCAATGGTGCTCACTTCAGTAAGAATATTGTGCCATGTGGAATGAAAAAAACAAAACAAAACAAAACCAACACTTGACCACAAATATGGTATACAAGTATTCACATACCAATTTATTTTGCAGATCCATGTTATATTCTCAGCCATGAAAAAGTAAACGCAGTCCTATTTCCTATTCTTTAAATTTTTAAAGAATATTTAATTACTATTAATATTTAATATTAATATTATTTTATATTTAATTTATTTAATATTTAATATTATTATTTATTATTAGAATATTTAATTTATTTAATAGCCGGCGAAGCCGGTGTTGTCAATAAACGAGTACGTACGTATTATGTTGAAAACCTGATTATGCCTTGGCTCGAGAATCCGAAGCGCCGTGGGCGCAGCCATCTCGCGTGGGCGGAAGTATGCATAACAAATTTAAAACGTTCATTAGGAGTTTCTTTCACCCGTCGTCGTTTGATTCACAATCTTATGCACCTCCGATGTATTAATAAAATAATTTAAGACCAACATCGGCCCGCACGGGCCTGGTTATCTTCAACAAAACGCGTCACCAAACACCGGACCCAATGAGAGTCGAGCATTTGCAAAAATATGTCTAAAATGAAAGCGCTCAATGATGGGCGCCATCGACCGGATGCGGAAGTTTGCATAAAACAATTGCGAAAAAGTTCAATCGGAGCTTGTTTCACCCGTCGTTCTTTGATTAATAATCTAATGAAACCTCTCATTAGTAATTAAAATACGTTAAGACCAACCTCGTTATCTTCAACGAAAATCGTCATCAAACACCAGAACCAATTATTATTACGCGTTTCGGACGGTGAAAACGGCGTCAAATATTCTAAAATTGACGAAGAATTATTTTTTAGAAATCTCGCGGCCGTACGGGATAGTTTTTCACGGCCAGAAATACGGTATAAGCGGTTTACATATTTAATTTAGAAATACGGATAGTTTTTCACGGCCGGAAATATCCGAAGTTGAGATGGAATTCACCGAATTAATCACTGCAAGCTAACGTCTTCTGGTGGACGAAGCTGCTGTGCCCGGAGAGTCAGAGAACCAGCCCTGGCGCCTGACAGCGACTGAATATAGAAGACTACACACTTACTGTGAAAACGTATGTTAAGCCCAGTTAAAAATAGGCCTTAAGCTAGCACATCGTATAGTTACTTCCTTAAGCTTCTTGTGACATTTATTGTATTGTATGCAGGTATTGCCATCGGGGAGGACTGTCTGCTCTTCTCTTTTACCAAGTCTTACCAGGTACGGTACCTACTACACCTACCTACTACCAACTACCTACCTACCTACTACCAACTACCTAAACTACTGATGCCATGGTGATGGGTAAAATAGTGGCAAGAGGTTTTGGCTTCACCGGCTCATTGCGGCTTTGCAGTCGGTACTAGTATTTAATCAGAGGGAATTTAAAGAATTTAATATTTAATTATCAGCATATTTCCTACGAAAATTCCACCTTCCCACTTTATTTTATTCCATTCCGAATTGATTTTAATCCATTCCAGGTTTGAAAAAGCATTATTACAGGATTGATGAAATGCCATCGTACGCTACTCAGTGTGCGAAATTAACGCCAGCCCGACAGCCCGTGGCTGGTAACTTTTGTCCCGGGCTGGTATCTTTATCGAGTTGCCAGCCCGGTGGTCTGGATAGATTTTGCCCGACACTTTCGTTTAAAATCGACTTTTTTCTGTTGAAAATGCATGTTTCCCTCAAATTAATACTTTTTTCTGCGTTTGCAAATTGTTTTTGTTTATATCCGGGGTCTGACATTCGACGCCATTTATATTTTCTTTCGTGGTATTTGATTGGATGTGCCATTCGAGCGAGAGCCAATGAGGATACGCCTTATATACGGTTCGCTGTATAGTACGAAACGAACTCCGTTGGTCAAACGGAACGGATATTTCGGAACGGTCAAACGGATAATATTAACTAATATACGAAACGGAACTAATATGTCGTATGCGGGAGATTTATGAATGACTATAGATGTAGTATACTTTATTCATATAGTTCCCACCAATAAGAAGATTTCAAAATGCTTTTATGCTATAGAAATGCTATAGTAATAATTATATATATTTATAAATATATACATTTTATAGATAAACTATAATAGTAACAAGTACACATACATTCAAAGTACACCGCCCCATGCCAAATAATTAAATATGCTGCAACGCGGCATTGCCGGGGCGCCTCCGGCGCCCGGCAATACCGCAGTGCAGCTCATTGAGGCTGCATTGGGAGGGAGAGGTGTACACTAATTGATTGATTAATTGTATAATTAAAATCAATAAAAGATTATCACAAAATATTTTCATAATCAATTGGCTAATCGCATAACTAAACCACTAGTGCGTCATCCGAAGATGTATCTTTTAGAAATTTTATTAAATAAGTCATTTATAAAAAATCAAATAATTAATTGATTACTCAATAAATAATTAATCGATTAATCAATAAATAATTAATAGATGAAATGATTAATCAATAAATCAAAAATATCCTTGATAGCCACATCACTTGGTCACTCATGTCCAAATATTAGCTTCCCAGCTCAAAAGGTGCCTGAGATATTGGCCAAATGAGAAAGAAAATAAATAAATGATTAATAATGAAAATAAATAAATAATAATCATAAAAAAATGAAATTATTAATCAATTTGGTCAGAGAACAAATAAACTACCACTATTTCATCAGAATCTGTAACTTTAAAAAAAATTTTTTTTTGGTCATTAGTCGAATAATTAAATAATTAATCGATTAATTGATTAATTAATAAATCAAAAATATCCTTTGCAGCACAATCACCTGGTCATTGGCATGTCCAAATATCAGCTTCCTAACTCAAAAGGTGCCTGAGTTAATGGTACGAAGAGAAAGGAAAGTTAATTAATTAAATAAGTACTTAATTAATCGCTAATAATTAAATAACTCCTCAATTAATTGATTAATCAAAAAACAAAAAATACCGTTTTTGACAAAGGACTTGCTCACTACTGTGCCGAAATTTCAGCTTCCTAGCTCAAAGGATGGCTGAGATATCGCCCGGACAAACAAATAAGAAAACAAGAAACCAGAGTGAAAACTGAGTACTCTCTTTCAGCGTGCGTCACTGCCGAGCCCCCTTTGGTGCCCGGCAATGACGATTTGCAATGCCTGGAGATGGCATAGGAAAGGAGCGGTGTACAATTATTATACTATTATAATATATAGTAATTATATATTTATGCTATAGTAATGCTATAGAAAAATCACAGATCTGCAGTGGCCAGAGGTGAATGACTCCTATCAGCCAGTGTGCCCCAACATCCTGGCAGTCATTGACCTGATGTTGACACTGCCAGCCAGCTCGGCCGAATGTGAGCGAGGATTCTCACAAATGAAGATAATGAAGAATGATCTCAGGAACAGGCTCAAGTCAACAACAATGTCGGATTTGCTCTGCATCCAACTAGAATCTGCGGACATCACCGACTTTGAGCCTAAGCCAGCAATCGACTTCTGGAACAGCTGTTCCAAGAGAACGAGAAGGCCCAACTTCACCCGGAGCGGAGCAGGGGCCAGCTTGTTGCCAGAGCTGGTGCGGGATCAGGTCACGGAGATAGATGCTGCTGCTGTTGCAGGTGGTGAACCTGAGGGAGCTGGTCTGCCGGAGCCAATATCAGCAGCTGACAAACAGTCGGGTTATGAGTCCGGCCTTGACACTGACTGCGAAGACGTGGTTCTGGATGACATTGAGGACTTACAGGCTGCCGTGGAAGATATGTAAAACGAACAAGAAATGTGATAGACCATAGACCGACTACTAGACCTCAAGTTTTTCTCAACTTTGTATTACTTTAACTCACCATCAAGTTATCAACTGTGACTGTCCTGCACATGTTGATCGATCTATGCACAAACTTTTAATAAAATTTCCTCACTTTTCTGACAATAAAACGTATTTGGTGTCATGAAAATATTATTCACTAGTGTTTTTTTATTTAATTATTCGAGAAGACCTATAGTTGCTATTAAGTTTTTAGGGAGTTTATTCCTAAACACTCCTAAAATGCACCAATTTGAGTCCTTATTTTCATCTCAGTTCTTCGGGCTGGTAACTTTTTCTTCGGGCTGGTAACTCTCAAAAGTTACCAGCCCAAATGGCTGGTAACTATATGCTGTGGGAGCTGTGCTCGCACGATAAAATCGGACAAAATGGACGACGCCAGGAATGAAGTTTCTCTGAGCTATTTATTCCAAGCTAACTCAAAAGCACTGAATCAGCCCATCGAATGGGCGGCAATATATATCAGAAACTCAACACACAAAAGCCACGCCTCTCAGGCGGGGCGTGGTATGCAAATAGGTAAGCCACGGCTCTCAACGGGGCGTGGTATGAAAGGCAAGCGTTCGCCCGGTAAAGGCAAGACTGAACACGCCCGGGCGAGTCCGGACACGTGACCGCTCGCGTCATCGGCCGGTGCAAGGTAATTGTGTCATGCTACCGGTAACCGCTACACGCGCCCCCCAGAATTAACATGCACCGGGAGAGTCAGTTTGAGGGGGGTCTTGATGACCCGGCCGAAACGACCCCTGGCGATTCGTGTGGGGGTGGTAGGTGGCATGGCGGTGGATGGTCGGGCGGGGGGCTTGGTTGATGAGGGACGGCCCCGTCGTGAAGGAAGGGCCAACCGTGGAGGTTGGTCGAGGTCCAAATGGGCCGGCTTGAGGCGGTCCACGGAGATGTGGTCCGGCTTGCCGCCGATGTCGATGGTGAACGACTTGTCGTCCCTCTTCAGGACCCGGAAAGGTCCATCGTACGGCGGCCAGAGCGGTCCCCGGTGTGCGTCGTGCCGGATAAAAACGTACTCCGCAGTGCGAAGTGCTGGGGGGACGTGGGGTTGAGGGCATCCGTGGTGGGACGTGGGCACGGGGGCAAATCTCCTGGCGGCCTCCTGGAGGACCGAGCGTTGGCGAGCCACGGACCAGGGGCTGGTGGCGTCAGGGATGAATTCGCCCGGCACGCGCAGTGGCTGGCCGTAGACCAGCTCGGCGGTGGAAGCCTGGAGGTCCTCTTTAGGGGCCGTTCTGAGGCCTAATAGGACCCACGGGAGCCTGTCGGCCCAACCGTCGTCCTGGAGGCTGGCCCTGAGAGCGGCCTTCATCGAGCGGTGGAACCGCTCGCACAAGCCGTTGGCTTGGGGGTGGTAGGCCGTGGTGCGGTGAAGCTTGACCCCCAAGGCCTGGGCGACCGCGTCCCAAAGCTCGGAGGTGAATTGCGGGCCTCTGTCGGAGGAGATGTCCGAGGGGGCGCCGAAACGGGCAATCCAGGTGCCAATTAAGGCCTGCGCCACGCCGGCGGATGTCGTTGATGCCAGCGGGATGGCCTCCGGCCACCTGGTGGTCCTGTCCACCATCGTGAGGAGGTGGGTGAAGCCCCGCGAGGAGGGAAGGGGTCCCACCAGGTCCACATTGACGTGGTCGAAGCGTCGCGCGGGCACGTCGAATAGTGCCAACGGGACCTGGGTGTGCCGGTGGACCTTCGCGCGCTGGCAGGCGACACAGGCATTGGCCCAGTCGCGGACGTCCTTGTGGAGCCCGTGCCAGACGAATTTCGCTGCCACGAGCTTCTGTGATGCTTTCCGGCCCGGGTGGGAAAGGCCTTGGAGGGCGTCAAAAATGTGCCGCTGCCATCCGGTGGGCACGATGGGGCGAGGTTGGCTCAGGGAAACGTCGCACAGGAGAACTGTGCCTGTGTCCTCGAAGGGGACGTCGGCCAACCGCAGGCCTGTGTCCGCCGCCCGGAGGGCTTGTGGTCGGTGTGGTCGGTGGTCTGGTCGGCCGCCATGCGGGCGAAGTCCACACCCAGGTGGACGTCGTTCGCGCCGGACTGGGAGAGGCAATCGGCCACAGCGTTGTCCTTGCCCGCGACGTGCTGGATGTCCGTCGTAAATTCGGACATGGCGGAGAGGTGGCGCTGCTGGCGGGCCGACCACGGCTCCGTAACCTTGGCCATGGCGAAGACCAGGGGTTTGTGATCCACAAACGCCGTGAACGGGCGGCCCTCCAAAAGATGGCGGAAGTGGCGAACAGCCAGGTAAAGGCCGAGGAGCTCGCGGTCGAAAGCGCTATACTTGCGCTCGTTAGGGCGAAGCTGCCGGCTGAAGAAGGCCAGCGGTTGCCAAGCTCCGTTCACCCACTATTCATGCACGGCGCCCACCGCGTAATCGGAAGCGTCCATGGTGAGGGCGATGGGTGCGTCGAGCGCCGGGTGCGCCAGCCTGGTCGCGTTGGCGAGGGCCAGCTTAGCGCCCGTGAACGCCGCGTCCATCTCTGTGGTCCAGGCGACGTCGTGCTTGGCCGGCTTGCCCCGAAGGGCTTCGTACAGGGGGCGCATGAGTTGGGCGGCGCGAGGCACGAACCGGTGGTAGAAATTTACCATCCCCAAAAATTCCTGTAGGGCCTTGATGGAGCGAGGGCGCGGGAAACTTGTGACTGCCTCCACCTTGGTAGGCAGCGGGACGGCCCCGCGCTTCGTGATGCGGTGCCCCAGGAAGTCGACGGCCGTTACGCCAAACTGGCATTTTGCCGGGTTGATGATGAGGCCGTGCTGGCCGAGGCGCTCAAAAAGCGTGCGCAGGTGGACGAGGTGCTCCGCCCGGGAAGTAAAGGCAAGACTGAACACGCCCGGGCGAGTCCGGACACGTGACCGCTCGCCGGTTGCGTCATCGGCCGGTGCAAGGTAATTGTGTCATGCTACCGGTAACCGCTACAATGCCCCCAATTTCACACACTGACGCTGCTTCCGGTTATAAAAACCGCAGCAGTCGATTTGAATGAAGAAGAGGAATCACATCACATCGGTAAATGACATTGTTTTGGGGAATCGTGGGGGAGCAAATATGGCGGACAAATGGCTTCAAAAAATGAGCTTCCCTTCCTATCCAGTTAGTACAGAGATCAGTGGGGCAGAGGGGGAGGGGGGGAAGGGAGGCTCTCAGGCCCCTAAGATCTCATCTAATTATTTAATTTGTCTAATTATTTATGCAATATGCTAATTTTATGCATTTTGCACAGAAACCGACAATTCTTGACATTGGATACATGAGATTGCATGAAAAGTGTCCATTATCAAATAATTATGTTTCTCAAGGTGAAAGTCATAATGTGTATTTATTATTTTGGGTGAATGTTATAATTTGCATAAGTTTTGAAAATGCAAATGTTTATTCTTCTTCTTCGGTTCTTCTTCTTCTTCTTCCGGGTTCGGTTGCGAGAGGACGCTGGCGTTGCATATTCGCCGCTTCTCCGACTGGATGGATGTACAGGGTCTGCTTCTACCTTTCTGACCTGACATCTCACACCTGTCCTGCCTTTTCACACCCGCACGTGCCGCGTGTTCTCCGGCTGGATAACGGAATCTGCTTTTGATGGTACGGAATACGGAATTCGAAAGGCCCGCTCCCGTTGATTGTGGCCGTGGCCTTGTTTGCCGGTGGCCTTGTGGCCTTGTTTGCCGCTGTGGTCTTGATTAGCGGCTGCAGTCGTTTGCCGCTGCGTTTGCCGCTGCGTTTGCCGCTGCGTTTGCCGCTTTGCCTCCTCGACCTTGGCCTCGTACTCGTCCCTTCGCTCCTGCCTGGCATGGCTCTGAAGTACTCCGCCGCAAGGCTTCTTCTGCTCAATACCCGCTCCACCCCATCATGCATCTCTGCCATCAAATCAAATGGACTCCTCCGACGACCCAGGTACATTCACCGTGGCTCCGGTCGCAAGTTTGTTTATTTGCAATCAGGTCACTCCATCCCCGTCCTCTGGTCGGCTCAGCACACTCTCACTCTTCGTCCCAGCGCACCTGGTCACAGCAACCCACACGATCGCACCTCTTGCCTACGAACCCTGGCTAAATCACCTGAATTCATCCCTGCTGTTCAAAACAACATCAAGCTCACCCTGTTCAACACCCGGTCCCTCAACAATAAATGCCTCATCCTGAACGAATACATCCTGGATAACAAACTGGACTTTCTCTGTCTCACCGAAACCTGGCAACAACCTCTGGACTACTACACACTCAACCTCACCACACCCAATGGATATTCCTACGTCAATAAACCACACTCGGAGGGCCGAGGTGGTGGAATTGCCGTTATCCACCGTCAAGACATCAAGACCAACCTCATCTCCATCTCATCTGCTCCATCATTTGAACACCTGGCTTTAAAACTCTCTGGTCGCACGCAGTCAGTCATGGCTGTCGTCTACCGCCCTCCCAAACCACACCCATCATTCCTGTCTGACTTCTCCTACTTTCTGACCCAGCTATGTTCCCTCTCCCCCTCAATCCTCCTCCTTGGTGATTTCAATATCCACATGGACTCCACTGACTCCACAATAACCACTGACTTCACTGATTTACTCACCTGCTTTAACCTCACTCAACATGTCGACTTTCCTACCCATATCCGTGGTCACATTTTGGACCTTGTCTGCTCCACTGGATTAAATTTGCACCATCTCTATGGCTCCGACCTCACCCTCTCTGACCACTTAGCCATCACTCTGACCATCAACATCCCCGCCCCAACACCAAGGCATTATCGCACAATCAACTTCCGTAAGCTAAACGCTCTTTCACCTACCTCATTCTCATCCACCCTCTCTGAAAAAATGTCCACTTCTCCCTTCATTGACCTCCACACCCCTTCCGACCTCACTGACTACTACAACCACACTCTCTCCTCCTGCCTTGACCAGCTTGCGCCTGTAAAAACCAAAACAGTTTCTTTCACCCATTCTGCTCCCTGGTTTACCCCTGAACTCCACCTGATGAAAACTCGTGCTCGCCAACTTGAAAGACTCCGCAATAAAACGGGTCTCACAGTTCACTCCCAAGCCTACAAGGACCACATACAACACTACAAAGATGCCCTCTCCCGCGCCCGCTCTGCCTACTACTCTCAAATTATCCACTCTGGCTCCGGAAACCCAAAAGCACTCTTCTCGACAATAAACAAACTCCTCCGCCCCCTGAACACCACCACCCAGTCATTCACAGTAGACAACTGCATCTCCTTCCTCTCTTTCTTCCAACGCAAAATTGACAACATCTACAACAGCTTGACCACCGCCGCACCCGCTCCCCCTCCAACCACCTGCCCCCCCCTTGTCCTGCCATCCCCTGTCTCGGTTCTCCCCAATCTCTCCTACTGACCTCTCTGAACTCCTCATAGGAATGAAAACTGCCACCTGCAATCTTGACCCCATCCCCTCCAGCTTTGTCAAAGCCTCCCTCCCTGCTCTCTCTCCACTTATCATTGCAACAATAAACTCCTCCCTGTCTACAGGCATCGTCCCACCTTCCCTCAAAATTGCTGCTGTTACCCCCATTCTAAAAAAACCTGGTCTAAACCCTGACACCCTAAACAACTTCAGACCCATCTCCAACCTACCCTTTCTGTCAAAAGTTTTGGAACGCGCTGTAGCCACTCAACTCAAACATCATCTCTCTGCCAATAACTTGTATGAAACATTCCAATCCGGATTCCGCTCCAACCACAGTACTGAAACTGCTCTCCTCAAAATCACCAACGACCTTCTCCTCTCCTCTGACGCTGGCAACCTCAACATTCTCGTCCTCCTCGACCTCAGCGCTGCCTTTGACACCATCGATCACACTATCCTCCTCACCCGACTTGAATCCACCTTTAACGTCACCGGCACTGCCCTCTCTTGGATTAAATCATACCTCTCTGACAGATGCCAGTTCATCTCCATCAATAACTGCAAATCCCCCACTGCTCCCCTCCCCCAAGGTGTCCCCCAAGGTTCAGTTCTTGGCCCCCTCCTCTTCATCCTTTACCTGTCCCCGCTCGGTCACTTAATCCGCCGTCATGGTCTCCAATTCCACTGCTTCGCCGATGACATCCAGCTTTTCATCTCCACCAAGTCCGTCTCCACCGACACCCACTCTATCCTGACAAACTGCATCACTGAAATAAAATCCTGGCTTCAAATCAACTTCCTCAAGCTTAACTGTGATAAATCTGAAATAATCATCATTGGCCCAAAAACGCTCACAAAATCCACCCATAACTTTGCCCTCAACATCGACGGTATCCCAGTATCCACCTCCCCTCACATCCGGAATCTTGGCGTCATCTTTGACCAAACCCTTTCCTTCGACAAATACACTAAACAGATCACAAAGTCAGCCTTCTTTCACCTGAAAAACATTGCCCGTCTCCGCTCATCCCTCTCCTCCACGGCTGCAGAAACCCTCATCCACGCCTTCATCACCTCCCGTCTGGACTACTGCAATAGCCTCCTCTATGGTTCACCCTCAAAAATCACCAATAAACTCCAATACATTCAGAACTCCGCTGCCCGTCTACTCACTCATTCCCGGACCCGTGACCACATCACCCCCGTCCTTTACAAGCTTCACTGGCTCCCCATCCCCCAGAGAATCCAGTACAAAATCCTCCTCTTGACATACAAAGCCCTCCATAACCTGGCCCCATCCTACCTGGCTGACCTCCTCTCCAGACACACTCCCACCCGCAACCTCCGCTCTGCCGGTACCAACCTCCTGACCCCCTCCATCCGGACCAAATTCAGATCCTGGGGGGACAGGGCCTTCTCCATCGCTGCTCCCACCCTCTGGAACTCACTACCTCACACCATCAGAGACTCCTCCTCACTCACCACATTCAAAACATCACTAAAGACCCACCTGTTCAACGCTGCATTCAACATTCAACCCACAGCATTTAACCCCTGACTATCTCTTCTCCTTCTCCCTCCTTTTGCTTTAAATATTTCCCTATTGATTCTTGTCTTGTCTTTTTGATTCTTGTCTTATATATATGCCGTATATCGCTGCTGTTTGTTTTCTTGATTCTTGTCTTTTTGCAATTGTTGTTTTCATGTATTGTTATGCATTATGTTTTCCACTCTGTCAAAGCGCCTTTGGGCTTCTGGAAAAGCGCTATACAAAATAAATGAATTATTATTATTATTATTATTCATGAATTTGACATTTCTGAACAAAAAATTGAAAATATCACACACTCCACTGTATGTTTAGGCATGTGAGAAAAATGTTCATACAATGAGGATAATTAATCAGTGTAATTGTACATAGTTTATGCATATTTTATGCAATTTTAAAGTATTTTTGTTTTGTTCCTGTTACAAAGTATAGAAACTTTTTGAGTTTGTGCAAGATAGCATGAATAACTGTCAAAGAACAATTTAGGATTAGTGAGATTAGTAAACAATGGTCCCATTCATTATGGAGCTAACCCCCGCTCTAGCAGGTAAAATGGCCTTAAAATGCCTGTTGTTGTTGTGGGGAAAATGACCATTCATTATGGCTTGAAACTCAGACTTCATTGTCAGCAAAGCTGAAGTCAATACAACCTAATGAAAAGGCGATTTCCAGGACTATTCCCGACAAAACTACAATTGGCAAGGGGGTTTTCTCGATATACAGTATTCTGAGAATAGAAAATATTTGCTTATTTTATATTTTTATGTATTTTCTTGTTTTTATTACCTTCGCCACCAAATATGGATGGAGGTTATGTTTTCACCACTGTATGTTTGTCTGTTTGTCTGTATGTGAACAGGATATAGCAAAATGATGAGATTTTGGTGAACATCTGGATCTGAGAATTTTTAAGTGATTCTTCACCACTGAGAGTGACAGGGCTAAAACCGATATATATATATATATATATATATATATATATACTGTATATATATATATATATATATATATATATATATATATATATATATATATATATATATATATATATATATATATATATATCTATATATATATATATATATATATATATATATATATATATATATATATATATATATATATATATATATATACATATATATGTATATATATATGTATATATATATATATATATATGTATATATATATATATATATATATATATATATTTTGGGGTAGTGATATATATAGATTCAGGTAGATCTGTATAGGTAGATGCTCCGATGATTGGGGGTAAAAAGAACCATTTCGATGTACATAAGTCAGGGACCTGTTTAGCCTGGATGTCGGATTAAGCTTCAACATTTGTGGTCATACAAGGATGGCCTTGTGCTAATTATCGTAGGGATTATGTTAATTCCCCTGTGTGTGAAACCTTGTGATTTATCCTTCATCCCGTATGGCTAAGGACCAGACACTAGGCAGGCCCAAAAGCACCGCACATACTAATTAACCCCCCCCCCCCACCCCACCCCCACACGCACACACACACACACACACACACACACACACACAATAAGACCAACCGAAACACAGTTGACGCACTTCGGCTGACAACCCCGACCTGGCAGAAACACATCGCACAGGCAGGCCAGGAGCCATGCCCAGAAGGACCCCATTGGGCAGGAGTCGACCAACCAAAGGCCAGAGTAAGGAAGGACTTGTGATTGGCCAGGGGCGGAGCAAGAAGCGACCCGCTGATTGGTGGAAGGAAGCGACACATTGATTGGCACCGACCGATGGCATGAGAGAAGTGACGCGGCCATTGGTGGAGAACTGAGCCTGTAATGTTGGCCGGCAGGGATTGGTGGAGAGAGGCGGAGGATGTCACGAGGGATTGATAAAAAGTGGAGAGACCCCGACATTTTCTCTCTTGCGTTGGACCCTCTCTTGCATTGGACCCTCTCTTGCATTGGACCCTCTCTTGCGTTGGATCCTCTCTTGCGTTGGATCCTCTCTTGCGTTGGACCCTCTCTTGCGTTGGACCCTCTCTTGCGTTGGACCCTCTCTTGCGTTGGACCCTCTCTTGCGTTGGACCCTCTCTTGCGTTGGACCCTCTCTTGCGTTGGACCCTCTCTTGCGTTGGACCCTCTCTTGCGTTGGACCCTCTCTTGCGTTGGACCCTCTCTTGCGTTGGACCCTCTCTTGCGTTGGACCCTCTCTTGCGTTGGACCCTCTCTTGCGTTGGACCCTCTCTTGCGTTGGACCCTCTCTTGCGTTGGACCCTCTCTTGCGTTGGACCCTCTCTTGCGTTGGACCCTCTCTTGCGTTGGACCCTCTCTTGCGTTGGACCCTCTCTTGCGTTGGACCCTCTCTTGCGTTGGACCCTCTCTTGCGTTGGACCCTCTCTTGCGTTGGACCCTCTCTTGCGTTGGACCCTCTCTTGCGTTGGACCCTCTCTTGCATTGGACCCTCTCTTGCGTTGGACCCTCTCTTGCGTTGGACCCTCTCTTGCGTTGGACCCTCTCTTGCGTTGGACCCTCTCTTGCGTTGGACCCTCTCTTGCGTTGGACCCTCTCTTGCGTTAGATCCTCTCTTGCATTGGATCCTCTCTTGCGTTGGACCCTCTCTTGCTTCGGACTTCTCACTCTTGTGCTTGCTTGACGTTCTAGACCTTGGAGCAAGCGGTTGTGTGCCGGCATCGTCTCCTCGTTCTCCTGTTCGTTTGGACGTGAGGAGGAAGAGCGTGGACGAAGAGCTGGGTTCTCCGTGTGAGCGACATGCATGCAAGGGTGGCTTGCCACTGGAGCGTGACGAGGCAGGGGCAAGCGAGACGTCCGGTGAGGCCTGACAGCGCGTGAACAAGGCGGACTGAGGCCTACTTCCCGCCAACGACCGGGCGGTTCCCGCCAACACACTGGACGAGCCAACGAACCCCGAGTGGTTGAGCTAAGCCCATACACACACACATGACGCTTTTATTTTCATTTAAATTCTCCCCTCGTGTGTGTTATAACTAAGTCTGGTGTGAGAAATCCCAATTTAGGATTTTAGTTTATTGTGTTTCCTTTGTATTCCCAGCATTCCGTTGTAAATAAATCCTTACATTATTTCCCCTGTATATTCTAAATCCGTTTTCGTGTGAGTTTATTTCCTGCAAGTTTTGAAGACTGCCCGGCGAGATCGCGTCAGGTAAAAGCTTCCAGCTTCTTCTTCCTCTTCTTTCTTCCGCATGTAGATATAAAATTCGCTGTTTGAACTGAACGCCTTTGGAGTTCAAGCTAGCTTTGGCTATCCGTGATTTCCTCGGTTTTAACCAAGGGGGCGGCACGTGACAATATATATATATGTATATATATGTATATATCCAAGTGGTATGTTACGGACACGACTTATTAAGATGTTATGCTGGGCCGAGCGGAATGGCCGCCGTGTTCGCACAGTTTACCCGATTACACTCGAACGTTGGCCAAATCGCGCTATGCTAAATCAATGAAGGAAAGGACACAACGGCTGGGATTAAATGACACGACACCAGGGGTACAGTTCTCAAGACCTCCGGAGGAGGATATAATATGGGTTATGCAGAACGTTTAGATTACACGGCACAGAGGTACAGCACAGAAAGATGGGCACTTAGACACGGTCTTATCTTAGCCCTGACAGACCACAGACAAACGGGACAAGACTGACTCACACAGGGATTGATGGCAAGGAAGGGCAGGTAGTCGATAGCTCAAGGTGCACCTTGGCTCAGGGGCAGAATCGACTCGGTCCAGTCCAGAGATGCGGGAGGTATCTCTCAGCGCTAGGAGGTGGCGTCCTTTCTTCTTCGTAGCTGAGGCGCATCTCACGTCACCTCCGTCTTCCTGCGCATGTCCAGCGGGGAGTGACACGCCCTCGGCTCGTTAGCTCCGCCCCAGATGGAATCGGTCCGCCGCTTCTTATTGGGTGCGGGGGGTTACCGGGCTCCGCCCTTGACGAGGAGCTGACAGTGAGCCCCTGCGTGGTAACCCCGTCGGAGCACATGGTCAATGGCGGCTAACCAAGCCGGAGTGAGGACGCGCACTCCCCGCGCCGCTGTTGTTGTTGTTGGTGTTGTTGTTTCATGAGGAAGAGATGCGGGGAGGTATTGGGAGGTCCTAAACTTACTAATGGTGCCATACAATCACATTCTGGTGCAACGAAGAGTCAGAATTAATGGAAACGAGTCCTTAACTGACATAGACTAAGAATAACTAGCAAGATGTCCTATAGTTGTCTACGTGAGATGCGGTGAACCTGGGCATGACATTTAATGGGGGAAAAAGGGGAAGGTCGGGGCTACAGAGTGTTGTTTACAGATAATGGGACTAGGGAATGGGGGATTGGGGATAGTTGGGGAGTATTGGGGAAATAGGGGAATATTTACAAGCGGATATGGATGGAGGCCAAATCCCATATCCGCAACATTGCACCCTTCTCTACCTCGGGGCGTCCCGACCCGATAAATTTTTACCTACGTTAGTGTGGCACTCAGATGTAGTTCCCTCTACTATTAACTCAACCCTGAGTGCGACAGTTTTACAGATTTCACAAATGAGTAAATATGTCCCCCTGCGACGTTGCACCCTTCTCCTCACAGAAACACACCCACAGGATAACCGAATCGCGGAAAGAATCCTCAAACTAAACATACAGCCGGTAGGGAGCATCATTTATACAAGACTACACTGATATTTACACTACGATCCAGGACCTGTTTTTGGAGGAACACATGCAGATGTTATGCATATAGAGAGCACGCATGCCAGCATCGATACACCAACCCACGAGTGCTCTGTGGCCCTACGGCCTTTAATAATGTGCAGAGCACCCCGTTCAAGCACCAAAAGCACCACCCCATCATGTACAGTCAGCACCATCCGGTGCACCAATAAAGTGTTCGATAATCACCGGTGGTGTCGCAGCCGGCCGATGTTCTGCCGCTGGTCTTGCCTTCATGGAGCACTTGGCCTTCTGGCTTCCTTAGAATTAAAGAAAGGCGCCAACCGCGTCCATTTCTAAGTTGTGGCCGTCAGGGGGGCCAACTAAAAGTGGTTCACCTGTATGGCATAGGTGCCACGTTGACCCATAGGTCCATCAACGGGTGGTGCTTGCCCGCAAGAGAACTGCGGTCCATGGTGGGCGGCCACAAAAATTGCGGTCCATATGGTGTATCGATCCAGGCAGCAAGCAGCGAAAGTGCAGGCCCACAACTGCGGAGCCAGCACCTCTCTCTCCTCTCTCTCTGCCCCAAAGCCAGATCCTCGGAGGTGGGAGACAAAAGAAGAAGACAAGTGAGTAAGGTGGTAAGGGCGCAAAAGTGCACGCAATATAAGGTAATGCACACTGGGGGCACATGGGAACCAGGTGAGACAGGTACGTTCCTACCATACGCCCCCCCCCCCCCCACCAGGTAACCTACATTGCCCCTCCCTTACCCCTTACTGTATCCACAAAACACAACACTACCCATAAACATCTACTTTACAAATCAACAACCGTCCCTACTGTCTTCCCCGTTCCTCCCATAAACCAAATTCGTCTTCTCTCCCTCCTAACCAATCAAATTTGCCATTTCCAACTCTCATCAAAATTTGCCATCTCCAACTCAACATCAAAATTTGCCATCACCAATTCATCATCAGTCCCTCCTAGGGAGGGAGAGATGGAATCACCCCAATGTCTCATCCACGTCGTGATGCGTCTCACAAATCCAACAGCAATTCTCATTTCCTGCAACACAGAACAAAGGAAACACAGGTGTGGAGTCATCATCATCACCTCAGGTAAGTGGCTGCGTATGGTGCGACAGGTTCATCAATCCTAACTATTTCCTAAATGACTTTAACAACTTTACATTACCCGGGGTCTTTCTCCTGCCAAACCATTGGCCCTCTTACACTATGGGTTCTAAAAACCAATTCCCATTGACCAAACTGTGGTGCTTTTCAATTTGGGGTCTCACTCCCCCGATTCAACACTCGGTGCTCTCGCACAATTTCTGGGCTGTGACGTGGAGCCCTCCCAGCAGGTCTACCCACCTGCACACCTCCACCACCGTAGTTGCCACCCGAGCTTACCTGCTCCTCACCCTAACCTATCTACCTGGGGAAGGCCCTCTGGCGCTCTCCCCACTCGGTGCCCTCTCTGGCACTGGGCTACCCGGGTCCGTCCTCCGGATCCTCGGGCCCCATCCACAACTCTACCGGCTCCCAGAGCCCACCTGCGGCCTCACCTGGCCGACATCCTCACAGTGGTGGAGTGCCCAAACCAACTACACACACTAACAGGCTACACGCCCAGCCATTTCCACAACACTAATGCACCCATCCAAATACCATTCTGCAACCGCACCACAAATGCCAATATCCAACCACAATTTACCTATACCCTCTACCTAACACTTACACTACCCGCCCCGGGTACTCGTGAAAGGGGTCCACTCTTCCCCCATTCACACCTTCGCACCATGCACACCACTCCGTACCACCTACTCCATATATTCCACACACCTGTACTTGCACACCTGTGCTCTCACACCTGGTGCCACCTGCACCCTTCTCTCCCCAAGCGCATTCGCGCTGATCCACAACACTCACTACTCATACACTGCTCCACACACCTGTCCAGTTCTCACACAGCATCATCTCATCTAACTACTCCCCTCTGAAACTTGCGCTTCCCAGTCGTCCCTTTAAACTATTGCGCTCCCACGTCATTATCATCCACACTAAACTACCTGCGTCCCCACTACAGGTATCAGTCACTAACTAAACTTAACGTTACCTAATGTCAATCTCTTCTAGATCCCTACAATATAACCTAACCCACCCGGGCTAGTTTTCACTGCCATACACCCCATAAGCTATAGCTCCTTTGCCCCACCCATGGGAAGGGTGGCAGGGATGCCACCCTTACCCACCGGGCCCATCGCTCACTACCAATTTTGCACATCAAATTTCAACAAATCAAAAATTTGCCAATCACTGCCCATCATCTGCCAATCATTACTGCCAATCCTTTGCCAATCATCAAATTTTGTTTTTCTAATTTCGGGGCCAAAACACTATCCTCGTCATTACAGTCTACTTACTAATGCCTCTCGGTGCGCCAATTCCGGTCCAAAGCCCGGCTTCGTACAGCCAAGCCATGAATGCGGGTTGTTTGGTGCCAGCGGCTGGAAAGGTCCCGCATTCGGGGCAGGGACGGGGGCTTACCCGGCCCGAGACCCCACGCACCTTCTCGGCACGGAGCCATCCCATGGCCCGATCTCGACCTGCCGGAATGCCTCAACAAAAAGTGGTCGCCATGACGACCCTTCCTATCGGGCTGCCCGCTCCGCCTAGTGGAGCACGGACGCGGCCGTTCAAAGCGAGGCCCGGCACGCACCGAGGGCCCGATTCGGCTAAAAGTCGCTCTAACCGCTGCTCCGTTTAACGTCGATGCTTCACCTGCATGCTTACACCCCGCAGCCCGTTCCTTGCTCACACATCCAGCCGTCTCCATGCTCCTCGTACCTTTCCTTACACACCCAGGTACTCTCATTCCACTCACAGACTTGGTCACACACCTGACCACCGAACACCTTGGCACACATTCGTCGCTCGCACACCTCACCAACACACCTCTTCGCGCCTCCTCCTCGGTCACCTCCTCTGTGACAATCACAGGTGTGCTCTCACTCGCACACCCAACTACGTGCCTCACTACCAATTCCAGCGTGCATTCCCACTCACGCTCTGCCATTCCAGGTGTGCATCCTTCCATTCCAGGTGTACATCCTCGCTCACCTACACCTCGCACCTCTCGTTCCATACCCTCCGGACTAGCCATACACCTCACTCTTGGCCTCTCACGAACATCCGGGTCTATCTCGACCCCCAAGCTTATTAAATCACCTGGCGCATCATACGCACGACCATATTGGTCACCACTTACACCGGGTCCTCTTTCTCTTCGCTTCTCCTCCATCACCTGCGAATCCCTCATCCGGTTAATGAGCACATCATCACGATCCGAACACAGACTTTGGACCAATTCTTTTACTTCCTCCTTTATCTCTTTCTTATCCTCTCTCCGTCGCTTCTTAATTTCGCTCACCCCTTCTTCCACTTCTTCTAATTTCTGCTTCACCTCCTTCATCTCCTCGTGCGCCCCTTTAAGTTCTTCCTCTAACTCCACTTTATTTTTTTCTATGTGCTCCCGCACCTCCCGCTCTTTAACCTCCATCACCTCTACCACCTTGTCCATTTTCCTCGTCAGGTCCTCATGTACCGTCTGACACTCTTTTTTAATTACCCCTACGTCCTTTTTCATCTCCTTCTGTGTCGATTTAAAACCCTCTATCACCGCTGTGTTCTTCTTTACCTGGTCCCCCAACTCCTTTTGTCCCACTGTCAGTTGTTCTACTCCCAGCGTCAACTCCTCTATACCCCCTTGCAATTTTACAGTCCCCTTTCTCACCTCCTTCTCCATGCGCTCCTTACAGTGCCTCACCTCCTCGCGCACTCCTCCGACCTCCTCACTCACACCTCTTCTGATCTCTTCTCCCATCACTTGCATCTCCTGCCCAGATGCCACCCTCATCTGCTCCATTTCCTCCCTGTGAGCATCCAGTTTAGTTTCTACCCCCATTCTGACCCCCTCTATCTGCTGCCCCATTTGTTTAACTTCCCTTTCCGCTTGGTCCCTCATGTCCCTCAATTTGCCTTCCATTCTGTTTTCTAACCCCTCTAACCCCTTTTGCATCCCTTCCATTTGATTCTCTTGAGCGGCCATTCTGTTTTCTACCCCCATTAACCCCTCCTGTATTTCCCCTAATCTATTGTCTAATCCCTCTATTCTACTCCCTAACCCTCCGATCTGGGCCCCCATGTCCTCCCTCAATTTCTCGCTATTGGACCCCATTTGGCCCTCCAATCGCTCACCCTGAGCATCCATCCGGTTCCCCATTACCCCCATTTGGCCCTCCAATCGCTCACCCAATCGCTCACTATCAGCCCTCATTTCCTCCCTCATTTTCTCGCTATTCTGGGCCATAAGGGCTTTCATTTGTATGAAAAAAGGTCCAAATCTACCAGCGGCGCTACTACGGTCGCGGGCGCGGTCGCCGTGGCCATGTGCGAGGCGCCATTTTGCGCGCCCGTAACCTCGTGCGCGACGACGCTATTTTGCGAACCTGCCACCCTCACTGCTTCGCTCTCCTCATGTCCCTCATTTTGGTCCTGGATCGACCCTGCCTCACTCTCCTCTACCGGAACCCAGCCGTCTTGATCTGCCATAGCGCGACTTTCAAAATTCGGGTTTTTATTTTTGTAAAACACAATCAAATTTCGCCGTTATAATTTCGAGCGCGTGAAACGCGCTCCGGGACCGATCCCACTTCCCGACACCAATTGTTACGGACACGACTTATTAAGATGTTATGCTGGGCCGAGCGGAATGGCCGCCGTGTTCGCACAGTTTACCCGATTACACTCGAACGTTGGCCAAATCGCGCTATGCTAAATCAATGAAGGAAAGGACACAACGGCTGGGATTAAATGACACGACACCAGGGGTACAGTTCTCAAGACCTCCGGAGGAGGATATAATATGGGTTATGCAGAACGTTTAGATTACACGGCACAGAGGTACAGCACAGAAAGATGGGCACTTAGACACGGTCTTATCTTAGCCCCGACAGACCAAGACAAATGGGACAAGACTGACTCACACAGGGATTGATGGCAAGGAAGGGCAGGTAGTCGATAGCTCAAGGTGCACCTTGGCTCAGGGGCAGAATCGACTCGGTCCGGTCCAGAGATGCGGGAGGTATCTCTCAGCGCTAGGAGGTGGCGTCCTTTCTTCTTCGTAGCTGAGGCGCATCTCACGTCACCTCCGTCTTCCTGCGCATGTCCAGCGGGGAGTGACACGCCCTCGGCTCGTTAGCTCCGCCCCAGATGGAATCGGTCCGCCGCTTCTTATTGGGTGTGGGGGGTTACCGGGTCCGCCCTTGACGAGGAGCTGACAGTGAGCCCCTGCGTGGTAACCCCGTCGGAGCACATGGTCAATGGCGGCTTACCAAGCCGGAGTGAGGACGCGCACTCCCCGCGCCGCTGTTGTTGTTGTTGGTGTTGTTGTTTCATGAGGAAGAGATGCGGGGAGGTATTGGGAGGTCCTAAACTTACTAATGGTGCCATACAATCACATTCTGGTGCAACGAAGAGTCAGAATTAATGGAAACGAGTCCTTAACTGACATAGACTAAGAATAACTAGCAAGATGTCCTATAGTTGTCTACGTGAGATGCGGTGAACCTGGGCACGACATTTAATGGGGGAAAAAGGGGAAGGTCGGGGCTACAGAGTGTTGTTTACAGATAATGGGACTAGGGAATGGGGGATTGGGGATAGTTGGGGAGTATTGGGGAAATAGGGGAATATTTACAAGCGGATATGGATGGAGGCCAAATCCCATATCCGCAACAATATGTATATATATATATATATATATATATATATATATATATATATATATATATATATATATATATATATATATATATATATATATATATATATATACAGTGGAACCTTGACTTACGAGTTTAATTCGTTCCGTGACCGAGCTCGTAACTCAAATTGCTCGTATCTCAAATCAAATTTCCCCATTGAAATGCATTGAAATGCTATTAATCAGTTCCAGCCCGCCAAAAACCACACCAATTTTTTTTTAAATATACAGTATATATAAAAATATCTCGCGCTTTATATTTCACCTGTATGCAGCATACAAGTTGGCAGGATGGCCTGGACTGGAGGTACGCACACTTGACTCTAAAGTCTAAACTGTCCAGCCTGGGTTTGAATCCCGACCCAGCTATAACCTGTCATGGGTGAATCACAGGCAGGGTGATTCATCAATGTGTGTACCGCTAAACTGGGCGCCCCGTTTGCGTCCCATTAGTTGTTGGATGTTAAGGATCTCACCGTGTTTTCCACAAAGAGAAGGCGAGCTATCGCCGGCACTCTGAACAAGTTGTGGCCTGGCATGCTCTTCTCCTCTGCCGTTATATACGTCCTCCTCGGCACCTCGCTCATGTTTTTCGACGATTGCGTGTTTTATATCCAAGCACAAGTTTTATATAAAACACGACGATTGCGTGTTTTATATCCACAAGTTGTGGCCTGGCATGCACTTCTCCTCTGCCGTTATTTACGTCCTCCTCGACACCTCGCTCATGTTTTTCGACGATTGCGTGTTTCATAGCCAAGCTCATCATCCTCTTCTTCTTCTCAGCACTGCACTTGCCACTCACTTTCTTAGGCCCCATGGTTAAAACTAAGAAATTTTCCAAAATAACCAAAATGCGAAAACTAAAATGCAGCGCTATACGACAGAGATACTGTACGTGCACGGCAAGATAACCACGTGACCGGAACCCACCTGGTGGCGTCAACTCAAAATAACCGAAATGCGAAAACTAAAATGCAGCGCTATACGACAGAGATACTGTACGTGCACGGCAAGATAACCACGTGACCGGAACCCACCTGGCGGCGTAAACTCAAAATAACCGAAATGCGAAAACTAAAATGCAGCGCTATACGACAGAGATACTGTACGTGCACGGCAAGATAACCACGTGACCGGAACCCACCTGGCGGCGTCAACTCAAAATAACCGAAATGCGAAAACTAAAATGCAGCGCTATACGACAGAGATACTGTACGTGCACGGCAAGATAACCACGTGACCGGAACCCACCTGGCGGCGTAAACTCAAAATAACCGAAATGCGAAAACTAAAATGCAGCGCTAGACGACAGAGATACTGTACGTGCACGGCAAGATAACCACATGACCGGAACCCACCTGGCGGCGTAAACTCAAAATAACCGAAATGCGAAAACTAAAATGCAGCGCTATACGACAGAGATACTGTACGTGCACGGCAAGATAACCACGTGACCGGGTGGCGAAAGCTCGTAACTCGGATCTCGGCTCGCATCTCAAAGCAATAAACCGCCCGAGCGACGGCTCGTATCTCGAAAAACTCGTAAGTTGGGGCACTCGTAAGTCAAGGTTCCACTGTATGTATATATATATATATATATATATATATATATATATTGTTAAGGCCCGACGTTCGGGTCTACTATGAGGGGGTTAGCATCCGTTCCCTCCCGAACTTACCAGACCTG